>NC_136185.1:221042-821042 GCF_965212315.1 Lampetra planeri
ACACACTCACATACACACAGTCACACACTCACACACTCACATACACACAGTCACTCACACACACTCACACACGCTCACTCACTCACACTCACGTACACACACTCACGTACACACACACTCACATACACACAGTCACTCACACACACTCACTCACACACTCACTCACACACACTCACACACTCACTCACTCACATACACTCACACACTCACTCACGTACACACACAGTCACTCACACACACTCACACACTTACACACTCACATACACACAGTCACACACTCACACACTCACATACACACAGTCACACACTCACACACTCACATACACACACTCACACACTCACACACTCACATACACACACTCACACACTCACACACTCACATACACACACTCACACACTCACACACTCACACACTCACATACACACAGTCACTCACACACACTCACACACACTCACTCACTCACACTCACGTACACACACTCACGTACACACACTCACGTACACACACTCACGTACACACACACACACTCACATACACACATTCACTCACACACACTCACACACGCTCACTCACTCACACTCACGTACACACACTCACGTACACACACACTCACATACACACAGTCACTCACACACACTCACTCACACACTCACTCACACACACTCACACACTCACTCACTCACATACACTCACACACTCACTCACGTACACACACAGTCACTCACACACACTCACACACTTACACACTCACATACACACAGTCACACACTCACACACTCACATACACACAGTCACACACTCACACACTCACATACACACACTCACACACTCACACACTCACATACACACACTCACACACTCACACACTCACATACACACACTCACACACTCACACACTCACACACTCACATACACACAGTCACTCACACACACTCACACACACTCACTCACTCACACTCACGTACACACACTCACGTACACACACTCACGTACACACACTCACGTACACACACACACACTCACATACACACATTCACTCACACACACTCACGTACACACACTCACGTACACACACTCACACACACACTCACATACACATAGTCACTCACACACACTCACTCACACTCACGTACACACATACACTCACACTCATATATACACACAGTCACTCGCACACTCACTCACTCAACCACTCACACACTCACTCACTCATACACACACACATACACTCATATATACACACAGTCACTCACACACTCACTCACTCACACACGTATATATACACACTCATACACACTCACATACACACATACACGTACACACACAGTCACTCACTCACACTCACACACTCACTCACACTCATATATACACACAGTCACTCACACACACACGTATACACGTACACACACACTCACTCACACACTCACACACTCACACTCATATATACACACAGTCACACACACGTACACACGTACACACACACTCACTCACACTCACACTCATACAGTCACTCACACTCATATATACACACAGTCACTTACACACACACGTACACACGTACACACACACTCATATATACACACAGTCACACACGCACACACGTACACACGTACACACACACTCACTCACACTCACGTACACACATACACTCACACTCATATATACACACAGTCACTCGCACACTCACTCACTCAACCACTCACTCACCACTCACTCATACACACACACATACACTCATATATACACACAGTCACTCACACACTCACTCACTCACTCACACACTCACACTCATATATACACACAGTCACTCACACACTCACTCACTCACACACGTATATATACACACTCATACACACTCACATACACACATACACGTATACACACAGTCACTCACACACACTCACACACTCACACACTCACACACTCACACACTCATACACTCACTCACACTCACGTACACACTCACTCACTCATGTACACACGTACACACGTACATACACACACACTCAACCACTCACTCACTCATTCACTCACCCACTCACACGCTCACTCATTCACTCACATATACACACACACACACAGTCACTCACACACTCACACACACGTACACACACACTCACACACACGTACACACACACTCACACACTCACACACACGTACACTCACGTACACATGTATATACACACACTCACACACACTCACACACTCACACGTACACACACACACGTACACTCACGTACACATGTATATACACACACTCACACACACTCACACACTCACACGTACACACACACACGTACACTCACGTACACATGTATAACAACAACCGCCATTCGCCACTAAGTGGCGGTGACGTCACCACGACGCTTGTGCCAGGCCATGTGCACCCTGAGGCCACGTGAAGTGTCGAACGCCCGCTGGCAGGAGGTCACGGGGCAGACCCAGCAGGTGCCACGGGTCGACTGACCGAGATGACCGAGATGACTGGCTGATGCACCACCTGTGCCCCCTACTGTGCCAACTTGCTGTGCTTTAGCCACCCGGCGCTCCGCTCGTTGTTGTGAGCGTCGCTCCTCCGCCCTCCGTTGTTGTTGGAGGGCGACTGCCTCCAACTGCCCAGTAGCGTCCTTCACGAGCCTCCTCCACAGAGGCCGATCTTGACACCGCTGGTACCAGTCATCGGCAAGTCCACTCAGCTCCACGTTCTCCTGTACCACATCACTCCATCTCTTCTCTAGCCCGTGCCGCGCCCCTTTAGCCCCCTCGATCCGGCCGAACAAAAGCTGTTTAGGCATGCGGTGGCTGGGCATGCGGGCTACATGACCCAGCCAACGCAGCCTTGCCTGCCGGAGGAGCTCACTGATGGGACTTTGCCCAGATCTTTCAAGGACTTGTGAGCTCCTCACACAATCCAGCCTGGTTAAACCCAGGATGGATCGTAGGCAGGCCAGCCTAAATGTTTCCAACCGGCGAAGATGCTCCACTAGGGGGGTCCACGTTTCGCAAGCATAGAGAAGGGAGGGAATGACCGTGGCCGAGAAGACCTGAAGCTTCGTGCGGAGCGACAGACCAGGCAGCTCCCACACAGCGTCACGCAACCGATGAAAAGATATTGCCGCTCGACTGATTCGGAGTGAGACCTCTGCTGATAAACTGGAGCCGGTCATAAGCACACTGCCCAGGTATGGGAAACTCTCCACTCTCTCCACAACTCACACACACACACGTATACACGTACACACACACTCACTCACACACTCACACACTCACACTCATATATACACACAGTCACTCACACACTCACACACACACGTATACACGTACACACTCACTCACACACACACACTCACTCACACACTCACACTCATATATACACACAGTCACTCACACACACACGTATACACGTACACACACACTCACACACTCACTCACACACTCACACACTCACACTCATATATACACACAGTCACTCACACACACACGTATACACGTACACACTCACACTCACTCACACACTCACTCACACACTCACACACTCATATATACACACAGTCACTCACACACACACGTATACACGTACACACACACTCACTCACACACTCAGACTCATATATACACACAGTCACTCACACACACACACACACACGTATACACGTACACACTCACTCACACACACACACTCACTCACACACTCACACTCATATATACACACAGTCACTCACACACACACACGTATACACGTACACACTCACTCACACACACACACTCACTCACACACTCACTCATATATACACACAGTCACTCACACACACACGTATACACGTACACACACACTCACTCACACACTCAGACTCATATATACACACAGTCACTCACACACACACACGTATACACGTACACACACACTCACACACTCACTCACACACTCACACACTCACACTCATATATACACACAGTCACTCACACACACACACGTATACACGTACACACACACTCACTCATTCACACACTCACACACTCATATATACACACAGTCACTCACACACACACACGTATACACGTACACACTCACTCACTCACACACTCACACTCATATATACACACAGTCACTCACACACACACGTATACACGTACACACACACTCACTCACACACTCACTCACCTACAACAACAACCGCCATTCGCCACTAAGTGGCGGTGACGTCACCACGACGCTTGTGCCAGGCCAAGTGCACCTTGAGGCTGCCACGTGAAGTGTCGAACGCCCGCTGGCAGGAGGTCACGGGGCAGACCCAGCAGGTGCCATGGGTTTACTGCTGTGCCAGGCTAGGTGCATGAGGAGGTCACGGGGCAGACCCAGCAGGTGCCATGGGTTTACTGCTGTGCCAGGCTAGGTGCATGAGGAGGTCACGGGGCAGACCCAGCAGGTGCCATGGGTTTACTGCTGTGCCAGGCTAGGTGCATGAGGAGGAGGTCACGGGGCAGACACAGCAGGTGCCACGGGTCGACTGACCGAGATGACCGAGATGACTGGCTGATGCACCACCTGTGCCCCCTACTGTACCAACTCACACACTCACACACTCACACACACCACATGATGATGCTGATGATGCTGATGATGCTGATGTTGATGATGCTGCTGATGATGATGATGATGATGTTGATGATGTTGATGATGATGTTGATGATGCTGCTGATGATGTTGATGATGCTGCTGATGATGATGTTGATGATGCTGATGATGATGATGCTGATGATTCTGATGATGATGATGATGTTGATGATGTTGATGCTGATGATGATACTACTGATGATGATGATGCTGATGATGATGATACTACTACTGATGATGATGATGCTACTGATGATGATGCTAATGATGATGATGATGATACTACTGATGATGATGATACTACTGATGATGATGTTGATGATGATACTACTGATGATGATGATACTACTGATGATGATGATGCTGATGATGATACTACTGATGATGATGATACTACTGATGATGATGATACTACTGATGATGATACTACTGATGATGATGATACTACTGATGATGATGATGCTGATGATGATGCTGATGATGATGATGCTAATGATGATGATAATACTACTGATGATGATGATACTACTGATGATGATGATGATGATACTACTGATGATGATGATACTACTGATGATGATACTACTGATGATGATGATGATGCTAATGATGATGATGATGATGCTAATGATGATGATGATGATACTACTGATGATGATACTACTGATGATGATGATACTACTGATGATGATGATACTACTGATGATGCTGATGATGATGCTGATGATGATGATGATACTACTGATGATGATGATGATGCTGCAGGCTACGGAGGAGGATTCAACGAGCGTGAGAATGTTGAGTACATCGAGAGAGAAGAGTCTGATGGCGAATACGATGAGGTGAGTGTCTCACTCTGTCTGACTCTGTCTCTCTGTGTGAGTCTCTGTGTGTGTGTGTGTGTCTCTGTGTGTCTCTGTGTGTGTCTCACTCTGTCTGACTCTGTCTCTCTGTGTGAGTCTCTGTGTGTGTGTGTGTGTCTCTGTGTGTCTCTGTGTGTGTCTCACTCTTGTCTGACTCTGTCTCTGTGTGAGTCTCTGTGTGTGTGTGTGTCTCTGTGTGTCTCTGTGTGTGTGTCTCTGTGTGTCTCTGTGTGTGTCTCACTCTGTCTGACTCTGTCTCTCTGTGTGAGTCTCTGTGTGTGTGTGTCTCTGTGTGTCTCTGTGTGTGTGTCTCTGTGTGTCTCTGTGTGTGTCTCACTCTGTCTGACTGTCTCTGTGTGAGTCTCTGTGTGTGTGTGTGTGTCTCTGTGTGTCTCTGTGTGTGTGTCTCTGTGTGTCTCTGTGTGTGTCTCACTCTGTCTGACTCTGTCTCTCTGTGTGTGTCTCTGTGTGTGTGTGTCTCTGTGTGTCTCTGTGTGTGTGTCTCTGTGTGTCTCTGTGTGTGTCTCACTCTGTCTGACTCTGTCTCTCTGTGTGTGTCTCTGTGTGTGTCTCACTCTGTCTGACTCTGTCTCTCTGTGTGAGTCTCTGTGTGTGTGTGTGTCTCTGTGTGTCTCTGTGTGTGTGTCTCTGTGTGTCTCTGTGTGTGTCTCACTCTGTCTGACTCTGTCTCTCTGTGTGTGTCTCTGTGTGTCTCTGTGTGTGTCTCACTCTGTCTGACTCTGTCTCTCTGTGTGAGTCTCTGTGTGTGTGTGTGTGTGTCTGTGTGTGTCTGTCTGTGTGTCTCTGTGTGTGTCTATGTGTGTGTCTCTGTGTGTGTGTCTCTGTGTGTGTCTCTGTGTGTGTCTCTGTGTGTGTGTGTGTGTGTCTGTGTGTGTCTGTCTGTGTGTGTGTGTGTGTCTGTGTGTGTCTGTCTGTGTGTCTCTGTGTGTCTCTCTGTGTGTGTCTCTGTGTGAGTCTCTGTGTGTGTCTATGTGTGTGTCTCTGTGTGTGTCTCTCTGTGTGTGTCTCTGTGTGTGTCTCTGTGTGTGTGTGTGTCTTTCTGTGTGTCTCTCTGTGTGTGTGTCACTCTGTGTGTGTCTCTGTGTGTGTGTCTCTGTGTGTCTATCTGTGTGTGTCTCTGTGTGTGTCTCTGTGTGTGTCTATGTCTGTGTCTCTGTGTGTCTCTCTGTGTGTGTCTCTGTGTGAGTCTCACTCTGTGTGTGTCACTGTGTGTGTCTCTGTGTCTGTGTGTGTCTCTGTGTGTGTCTCTGTGTGTGTCTCTGTGTCTCTCTGTGTGTCTGTGTGTCTCACTCTGTCTCTGTGTGTGTGTCTCTGTGTGTCTCTGTGTGTGTCTCTGTGTGTGTCTATGTGTGTGTCTCTCTGTGTGTGTCTCTGTGTGAGTCTCACTCTGTGTGTGTCACTGTGTGTGTCTGACTCTGTCTCTGTATGTCTCTGTGTGTGTGTCTCTGTGTCTCTGTGTGTGTCTCTGTGTGTGTCTCTGTGTCTGTGTATGTCTCTGTGTGTGTCTCTGTGTCTCTCTGTGTGTCTGTGTGTGTGTGTCTCACTCTGTCTCTGTGTGTGTGTCTCTGTGTGAGTGTCTCACTCTGTCTCTGTGTGTGTGTGTCTCACTCTGTCTCTGTGTGTGTGTCTCTGTGTGTCTCTGTGTGTGTCTCTGTGTGTGTCTCTGTGTGTCTCTCTGTGTGTGTGTCTCTGTGTGTGTGTCTCTGTGTGTGTGTCTCTGTGTGTCTGTGTCTCTGTGTGTGTGTGTCTCTGTGTGTGTCTCTCTGTGTGTGTCTCTGTGTGTGTCTCTGTGTGTGTCTCTGTGTGTGTCTCTGTGTGTCTCTGTGTCTCTGTGTCTCTGTGTGTCTGTGTGTGTCTCTGTGTGTGTCTCTGTGTGTGTCTGTGTGTGTGTCTCTTGTGTGTCTGTGTGTGTGTCTCTGTGTGTGTCTCTCTGTGTGTGTCTCTGTGAGTCTCTATCGGTGTGTCTCTGTCTCTCTCTCTCTCCCCGTGTCTCTCTCCCCGTGTCTCTCTCTCCCCGTGTCTCTCTCACCCCGTGTCTCTCTCCCCGTGTCTCTCTCTCTCCCCGTGTCTCTCTCCCCGTGTCTCTCTCCCCGTGTCTCTCACACCCCGTGTCTCTCTCTCCCCGTATCTCTCTCCCCGTGTCTCTCTCCCCGTGTCTCTCTCCCCGTGTCTCTCTCCCCGTGTCTCTCTCCCCGTGTCTCTCTCCCCGTGTCTCTCTCCCCGTCTCTCTCGCCGTGTCTCTCTCTCTCCGTGTCTCTTTCTCTCCCCGTGTCTCTCTCCCCGTGTCTCTCTCCCCGTGTCTCTCACACCCCGTGTCTCTCTCTCCCCGTGTCTCTCTCCCCGTGTCTCTCTCCCCGTGTCTCTCTCCCCGTGTCTCTATCCCCGTGTCTCTCTCCCCGTGTCTCTCTCCCCGTGTCTCTCCCCGTGTCTCTCTCTCTCCCCGTGTCTCTCTCTCTCCCCGTGTCTCTCTCCCTGTGTCTCTCTCACCCCGTGTCTCTCTCACCCCGTGTCTCTCTCTCCCCGTCTCTCTCTCTCCGTGTCTCTCTCCCCGTGTCTCTCTCACCCCGTGTCTCTCTCCCCGTGTCTCTCTCCCCGTGTCTCACCCCGTGTCTCTCTCCCCATGTCTCTCTCCCCGTGTCTCTCATCCCGTGTCTCTCTCCCCGTGTCTCTCTCCCCGTGTCTCTCTCACCCCGTGTCTCTCTCACCCCGTGTCTCTCTCTCTCCCCGTGTCTCTCTCTCTCCCCGTGTCTCTCTCTCTCACCCCGTGTCTCTCGCTCTCCCCGTGTCTCTCTCCCCGTGTCTCTCTCCCCGCAGTTTGGACGGAAGAAGAAACGTTTCCGTGGGTCTCTCTCACCCCGTGTCTCTTTCTCTCCCCGTGTCTCTCTCTCTCCCCGTGTCTCTCTCTCTCCCCGTGTCTCTCTCTCTCACCCCGTGTCTCTCGCTCTCCCCGTGTCTCTCGCTCTCCCCGTGTCTCTCTCCCCGTGTCTCTCTCCCCGCAGTTTGGACGGAAGAAGAAACGTTTCCGTGGGTCTCTCTCGGCTTCGGGCTCCACGGAGACACGGGGACTCGGAGGGAGACACCAGCGGTCGGGGAACGCCAAGAGACACGGCGAGAGAGACACGGCGGGGGGAGAGAGACACGGCGAGAGAGACACGAAGGGACTTGAGGAGGAGGAAGAGGAAGAGGAGGAGGAGGATTTGTCTAAATACAAACTGGACGTAAGAGACACGGCGACAGAGAGAGACACGGGGAGAGACACGGGGAGAGACACGGGGAGAGACACGGGGAGAGACATGGGGAGAGAGACACGGGGAGAGAGACACGGGGAGAGAGACACGGGGAGAGACATGGGGAGAGACATGGGGAGAGAGAGACACGGGGAGAGACACGGGGAGAGACATGGGGAGAGAGACACGGGGGGAGAGACACGGTGAGAGAGAGACACGGGGAGAGAGACGGGGAGAGAGAGACACGGGGAGAGAGAGACACGGGGAGAGAGACACGGGGAGAGAGAGAGACACGGGAAGAGAGACATGGAGAGAGAGACACGGGGAGAGAGAGACACGGGGAGAGAGAGACACGGGGAGAGAAAGAGACACGGGAAGAGAGAGAGACACTGGGAGAGAGACACGGGGAGAGAGACACGGGGAGAGAGAGACACGGGGAGAGAAAGAGACACGGGAAGAGAGAGAGACACGGGGAGAGAGACACGGAGAGAGAGAGACACGGGGAGAGAAAGAGACGGGAAGAGAGAGAGACACGGGGAGAGAGAGACACGGGGAGAGAAAGTGACACGGGAAGAGAGAGAGACACGGGGAGAGAGACAAGGGGAGAGAGAGAGACACGGGGAGAGAGACACGGGGAGAGACACGGGGAGAGAGACACGGGGAGAGAGAGACACGGGGAGAGAGAGACACGGGGAGAGAGACACGGGGAGAGAGACGGGGAGAGACATGGGGAGAGAGACACGGGGAAAGAGACACGGGGAGAGAGAGACACGGGGAGAGAGACACGGGGGGAGAGACACGGGGAGAGAGACACGGGGAGAGAGAGAGACACGGGGAGAGACACGGGGAGAGACATGGGGAGAGAGACACGGGGAAAGAGACACGGGGAGAGAGACACGGGGGTAGAGACACGGGGAGAGAGACACGGGGAGAGAGAGAGACACGGGGAGAGACATTGGGAGAGAGACACACGGGGAAAGAGACACGGGGAGAGAGAGACACGGGGAGAGAGACACGGGGGGAGAGACACGGGGAGAGAGAGACACGGGGAGACACGGGGAGAGAGACACGGTGAGAGAGAGACACGGGGAGAGAGAGACACGGGGAGAGAGACACGGTGAGAGAGAGAGACACGGGGAGAGAGAGACACGGGGAGAGAGAGACACGGGGAGAGAGACACGGGGAGAGAGACACGGAGAGAGAGACACGGGGAGAGAGAGACACGGGGAGAGAGAGACACGGGGAGAGAGAGAGACACGGGAAGAGAGAGAGACACGGGGAGAGAGACACGGAGAGAGAGACACGGGGAGAGAGAGACACGGGGAGAGAGACACGGGGAGAGAGAGAGACACGGAGAGAGAGACACGGGGAGAGAGAGACACGGGGAGAGACACGGGGAGAGAGACACGGGGGGAGAGACACGGGGGGAGAGACACGGTGAGAGAGAGACACGGGGAGAGAGAGACACGGGGAGAGAGAGACACGGGGAGAGAGACACGGGGAGAGAGAGAGACACGGGAAGAGAGACACGGAGAGAGAGACACGGGGAGAGAGAGACACGGGGAGAGAGAGACACGGGGAGAGAGACACGGGGAGAGAGAGAGACACGGGAAGAGAGACACGGAGAGAGAGGCACGGGGAGAGAGAGACACGGGGACAGAGAGACACGGGGAGAGAAAGAGACACGGGAAGAGAGAGAGACACGGGGAGAGAGAGACACGGGGAGAGAAAGAGACACGGGAAGAGAGAGAGACACGGGGAGAGAGACACGGAGAGAGAGACACGGGGAGAGAGAGACACGGGGAGAGAAAGAGACACGGGAAGAGAGAGAGACACGGGGAGAGAGACAAGGGGAGAGAGAGAGACACGGGGAGAGAGACACGGGGAGAGACACGGGGAGAGAGACACGGGGAGAGAGAGACACGGGGAGAGAGACACGGGGAGAGAGACACGGGGAGAGAGACACGGGGAGAGAGACACGGGGAGAGAGACGGGGAGAGACATGGGGAGAGAGACACGGGGAGAGAGAGACACGGGGAGAGAGACACGGGGGGAGAGACACGGGGAGAGAGACACGGGGAGAGAGAGAGACACGGGGAGAGACACGGGGAGAGACATGGGGAGAGAAACACGGGGAAAGAGACACGGGGAGAGAGAGACACGGGGAGAGAGACACGGGGGTAGAGACACGGGGAGAGAGACACGGGGAGAGAGAGAGACACGGGGAGAGACATTGGGAGAGAGACACGGGGAAAGAGACACGGGGAGAGAGAGACACGGGGAGAGAGACACGGGGGGAGAGACACGGGGAGAGAGACACGGTGAGAGAGAGACACGGGAAGAGAGAGACACGGTGAGAGAGAGAGACACGGGGAGAGAGAGACACGGGGAGAGAGAGACACGGGGAGAGAGACGGGGAGAGAGAGACACGGGGAGAGAGAGAGACACGGGGAGAGAGAGACACGGGGAGAGAGACACGGGGAGAGAGAGAGACACGGAGAGAGAGACACGGGGAGAGAGACACGGGGAGAGAGAGACACGGGGAGAGAGACACGGGGGGAGAGACACGGTGAGAGAGACACGGGGAGAGAGAGACACGGGGAGAGAGACACGGGGGGAGAGACACGGTGAGAGAGAGACACGGGGAGAGAGACGGGGAGAGAGAGACACGGGGAGAGAGAGACACGGGGAGAGAGACACGGGGAGAGACACGGGGAGAGACATGGGGAGAGAGACACAGGGAAAGAGACACGGGGAGAGAGACACGGGGGTAGAGACACGGGGAGAGAGACACGGGGAGAGAGAGAGACACGGGGAGAGACATTGGGAGAGAGACACACGGGGAAAGAGACACGGGGAGAGAGAGACACGGGGAGAGAGACACGGGGGGAGAGACACGGGGAGAGAGAGACACGGGGAGACACGGGGAGAGAGACACGGTGAGAGAGAGACACGGGGAGAGAGAGACACGGGGAGAGAGACACGGTGAGAGAGAGAGACACGGGGAGAGAGAGACACGGGGAGAGAGAGACACGGGGAGAGAGACACGGGGAGAGAGACACGGAGAGAGAGACACGGGGAGAGAGAGACACGGGGAGAGAGAGACACGGGGAGAGAGAGAGACACGGGAAGAGAGAGAGACACGGGGAGAGAGACACGGAGAGAGAGACACGGGGAGAGAGAGACACGGGGAGAGAGACACGGGGAGAGAGAGAGACACGGAGAGAGAGACACGGGGAGAGAGAGACACGGGGAGAGACACGGGGAGAGAGACACGGGGGGAGAGACACGGGGGGAGAGACACGGTGAGAGAGAGACACGGGGAGAGAGAGACACGGGGAGAGAGACACGGGGAGAGAGAGAGACACGGGAAGAGAGACACGGAGAGAGAGACACGGGGAGAGAGAGACACGGGGAGAGAGAGACACGGGGAGAGAGACACGGGGAGAGAGAGAGACACGGGAAGAGAGACACGGAGAGAGAGGCACGGGGAGAGAGAGACACGGGGACAGAGAGACACGGGGAGAGAAAGAGACACGGGAAGAGAGAGAGACACGGGGAGAGAGAGACACGGGGAGAGAAAGAGACACGGGAAGAGAGAGAGACACGGGGAGAGAGACACGGAGAGAGAGACACGGGGAGAGAAAGAGACACGGGAAGAGAGAGAGACACGGGGAGAGAGACAAGGGGAGAGAGAGAGACACGGGGAGAGAGACACGGGGAGAGACACGGGGAGAGAGACACGGGGAGAGAGAGACACGGGGAGAGAGACACGGGGAGAGAGACACGGGGAGAGAGACACGGGGAGAGAGACACGGGGAGAGAGACGGGGAGAGACATGGGGAGAGAGACACGGGGAGAGAGAGACACGGGGAGAGAGACACGGGGGGAGAGACACGGGGAGAGAGACACGGGGAGAGAGAGAGACACGGGGAGAGACACGGGGAGAGACATGGGGAGAGAAACACGGGGAAAGAGACACGGGGAGAGAGAGACACGGGGAGAGAGACACGGGGGTAGAGACACGGGGAGAGAGACACGGGGAGAGAGAGAGACACGGGGAGAGACATTGGGAGAGAGACACGGGGAAAGAGACACGGGGAGAGAGAGACACGGGGAGAGAGACACGGGGGGAGAGACACGGGGAGAGAGACACGGTGAGAGAGAGACACGGGAAGAGAGAGACACGGTGAGAGAGAGAGACACGGGGAGAGAGAGACACGGGGAGAGAGAGACACGGGGAGAGAGACGGGGAGAGAGAGACACGGGGAGAGAGAGAGACACGGGGAGAGAGAGACACGGGGAGAGAGACACGGGGAGAGAGAGAGACACGGAGAGAGAGACACGGGGAGAGAGACACGGGGAGAGAGAGACACGGGGAGAGAGACACGGGGGGAGAGACACGGTGAGAGAGACACGGGGAGAGAGAGACACGGGGAGAGAGACACGGGGGGAGAGACACGGTGAGAGAGAGACACGGGGAGAGAGACGGGGAGAGAGAGACACGGGGAGAGAGAGACACGGGGAGAGAGACACGGGGAGAGAGAGAGACACGGGGAGAGAGAGACACGGGGAGAGAAAGAGACACGGGAAGAGAGAGAGACACGGGGAGTGAGACACGGAGAGAGAGACACGGGGAGAGAGAGAGACACGGGGAGAGAGAGACACGGGGAGAGAGAGACACGGGGAGAGAAAGAGACACGGGAAGAGAGAGAGACACGGGGAGAGAGACACGGAGAGAGACACGGGGAGAGAGAGACACGGGGAGAGAGAGACACCGGGAGAGAAAGAGACACGGGAAGAGAGAGAGACACGGGGAGAGAGACAAGGGGAGAGAGAGAGACACGGGGAGAGACACGGGGAGAGAGACACGGGGAGAGACACGGGGAGAGACATGGGGAGAGAGACACGGGGAAAGAGACACGGGGAGAGAGAGACACGGGGAGAGAGACACCGGGGGAGAGACACGGGGAGAGAGACACGGGGAGAGACACGGGGAGAGACATGGGGAGAGAGACACGGGGAAAGAGACACGGGGAGAGAGACACGGGGGGAGAGACACGGGGAGAGAGAGACACTGGGAGAGAGACACGGGGAGAGAGAGACACGGGGAGAGAGACACGGTGAGAGAGAGAGACACGGGGAGAGAGAGACACGGGGAGAGACACGGGGAGAGTGAGACACGGGGAGAGAGACACGGGGAGAGAGAGAGACACGGAGAGAGAGACACGGGGAGAGAGAGACACGGGGAGAGAGACACGGGGGGAGAGAGACACGGGGAGAGAGACACGGGGGGAGAGAGACACGGGGAGAGAGACACGGGGAGAGAGAGACACGGGGAGAGAGAGACACGGGGAGAGAGACACGGGGGGAGAGACACGGTGAGAGAGACACGGGGAGAGAGAGACACGGGGAGAGAGAGACACGGGGAGAGAGAGAGAGACACGGGGAGAGAGACACGGGGAGAGAGACACGGGGAGAGAGACACGGGGAGAGAGAGACACGGGGAGAGAGAGAGAGACACGGGGAGGGTAGTGTATAGTAGATGCTGATGATGATGATGCTGATGATGCTGATGATGCTGATGATGCTGATGATGCTGATGCTGATGATGCTGATGATGCTGATGATGATGCTGATGATGCTGATGATGATGATGATGCTGATGATGCTGATGATGATGACGATGATGATGACGATGATGATGACGATGATGATGACGATGATGACGCTGATGATGCTGATGATGATGATGCTGATGATGATGCTGATGATGATGATGCTGATGATGCTGATGATGATGATGACGATGATGATGACGCTGATGATGCTGATTGTATCTGCAGGATGACGATGATGATGCTGATGATGCTGATTGTATCTGCAGGATGACGATGATGATGACGATGATGATGCTGATGATGATGATTGTATCTGCAGGATGACGATGATGATGATGATGCTGATTGTATCTGCAGGATGACGATGATGACGACGACGACGACGACGATGACGACGTGGATTTGTCTAAGTACGCCCTGGACGACGATGAGGAGGTGGAGGGCGTGAAGGAGGTGGACAAGGTGGACACTGAGGACAAGCAGGGAGACAAGGTGGACAAGCAGGGAGACAAGGTGGACAAGCAGGGAGACAAGTTGGACAAGCAGGGAGACACTGACGATGCAGAGAAAGACGGAAAAGGGTGAGTGGGTGGGTGAGTGGGTGGGTGAGTGAGTGAGTGAGTGGGTGAGTGGGTGGGTGGGTGGGTGAGTGGGTGAGTGGGTGGGTGAGTGGGTGAGTGGGTGGGTGGGTGAGTGGGTGGGTGAGTGGGTGAGTGAGTGGGTGGGTGAGTGGGTGGGTGAGTAGGTGGGTGGGTGAGTGAGTGAGTGGGTGGGTGGGTGGGTGAGTGGGTGGGTGGGTGGTTGAGTGGGTGAGTGGGTGGGTGAGTGGGTGGGTGAGTGGGTGGGTGAGTGGGTGGGTGGGTGGGTGAGTGAGCGGGTGGGTGAGCGGGTGGGTGAGCGAGTGGGTGAGCGGGTGGGTGGGCGGGTGGGTGGGCGGGTGGGTGAGCGGGTGGGTGGGCGGGTGAGTGGGCGGGTGGGTGGGTGAGTGAGTGAGTGAGTGGGTGGGTGGGTGAGTGGGTGAGTGGGTGGGTGGGTGAGTGGGTGGGTGAGTGGGTGGGTGGGTGAGTGGGTGGGTGAGTGGGTGGGTGGGTAAGTGAGTGAGTGAGTGAGTGGGTGGGTGGGTGGGTGAGTGGGTGAGTGAGTCGGTGGGTGAGTAAGTGAGTGAGTGAGTGGGTGAGTGAGTGGGTGGGTGGGTGGGTGGGTGAGTGGGTGGGTGAGTGGGTGGGTGAGTGGGTGGGTGAGTGGGTGGGTGAGTGGGTGGGTGGGTGAGTGGGTGGGTGAGTGAGTGGTTGGGTGAGTGAGTGAGTGGGTGGGGGAGTGGGTGAGTGAGTGAGTGGGTGAGTGAGTGGGTGGGTAAGTGGGTGGGTGGTTGAGCGGGTGGGTGGGTGGGTGAGTGGGTGGGTGAGTGGGTGAGTGAGTGGGTGGGTGAGTGGGTGGGTGAGTAGGTGGGTGGGGTGGGTGGGTGAGTGAGTGAGTGGGTGGGTGGGTGGGTGGTTGAGTGGGTGAGTGGGTGGGTGAGTGAGTGGGTGGGTGAGTGGGTGGGTGGGGTGAGTGAGTGGGTGAGTGAGTGGGTGGGTGAGTGAGTGGGTGAGCGAGTGGGTGGGCGGGTGGGTGGGCGGGTGGGTGAGCGAGTGGGTGGGCGAGTGAGTGGGCGGGTGGGTGGGCGGGTGGGTGAGTGAGTGGGTGAGTGAGTGAGTGGGTGGGTGAGTGGGTGGGTGGGTGAGTGAGTGGGTGGGTGAGTGGGTGAGTGGGTAGGTGAGTGAGTGAGTGGGTGGGGGAGTGGGTGAGTGAGTGAGTGAGTGGGTGGGTGGGTGGGTGGGTGGGTGAGTGGGTGGGTGGTTGAGCGGGTCGGTGGGTGAATGGGTGGGTGAGTGGGTGAGTGAGTGGGTGGGTGAGTGGGTGGGTGAGTAGGTGGGTGGGTGGGTGAGTGAGTGAGTGAGTGGGTGGGTGGGTGGGTGGGTGAGTGGGTGGGTGGGTGAGTGGGTGGGTGGGTGGTTGAGTGGGTGGGTGGGTGGGTGAGTGGGTGGGTGGGTGGGTGAGTGAGTGGGTGAGTGAGTGGGTGGGTGAGCGAGTGGGTGAGCGAGTGGGTGGGCGGGTGGGTGAGCGGGTGGGTGAGCGGGTGGGTGAGCGAGTGAGTGGGCGTGTGGGTGGGTGTGTGGGTGGGTGGGTGAGTGAGTGAGTGGGTGAGTGAGTGGGTGAGTGAGTGAGTGGGTGGGTGAGTGGGTGGGTGGTTGGGTGAGTGAGTGAGTGAGTGGGTGGTTGAGTGGGTGAGTGGGTGGGTGGGTGAGTGAGTGAGTGGGTGGGTGAGTAGGTGGGTGGGTGAGTGAGTGAGTGGGTGGGTGGGTGGGTGAGTGGGTGAGTGGGTGAGTGAGTGAGTGGGTGGGTGAGTAGGTGGGTGGGTGAGTGAGTGAGTGGGTGGGTGGGTGGTTGAGTGGGTGAGTGGGTGGGTGAGTGGGTGGGTGGGTGAGTGAGTGGGTGGGTGAGCGGGTGGGTGAGCGGGTGGGTGAGCGGGTGGGTGAGCGGGTGGGTGAGCGAGTGGGTGAGCGGGCGGGTGGGTGGGTGGGCGGGTGGGCGAGTGGGTGAGTGGGTGGGTGAGTGGGTGGGTGGGTGGGTGAGTGGGTGGGTGGGTGAGTGGGTGAGTGGGTGAGTGGGTGAGTTGGTGGTTGGGTGAGTGAGTGAGTGAGTGGGTGGGTGGGTGAGTGGGTGGGTGGGTGGGTGAGTGGGTGGGTGGGTGGGTGGGTGAGTGGGTGGGTGGGTGAGTGGGTGGGTGGGTGGGTGAGTGGGTGGATGGGTGGGTGAGTAGGTGAGTGAGTGAGTGGGTGGGTGAGTAGGTGAGTGAGTGAGTGAGTGGGTGAGTGGATGAGTGAGTGAGTGGGTGGGTGGGTGAGTGAGTGGGTGGGTGAGTGGATGAGTGGGTTGGTGAGTGAGTGGGTGAGTGGGTGGGTGGGTGGGTGGATGGTGGGTGGGTGGGTGGGTGGGTGATTGGGTGAGTGAGTGGGTGAGTTGGTGAGTGGGTGGGTGGGTGAGTGGGTGGGTGGGTGGGTGGGTGGGTGGATGGTGGGTGGGTGGGTGGGTGAGTGGGTGGGTGAGTGAGTGGGTGGGTGAGTGAGTGAGTGGGTGGGTGAGTGAGTGGGTGGGTGAGTGAGAGAGTGGGTGAGTGATAGAGTGGGTGGGTGGGTGGTTGGGTGAGTGACTGAGTGACTGACTGAGTGAGTGAGTAGGTAGGTGACTGAGTGACTGAGTGACTGAGTCACTGAGTGAGTGACTGAGTGACTGACTAAGTGAGTGACTGACTGAGTGACTGACTAAGTGAGTGACTGAGTCACTGAGTCACTGACTGACTGAGTGAGTACGTGAGTAGGTGAGTAGGTGACTGACTGACTGAGTGAGTGACTGACTGACTGAGTGACTGAGTGACTTAGTGAGTGAGTAGGTGAGTGAGTAGGTGAGTGACTGACTGAGTGAGTGACTGACTGAGTGAGTAGGTGAGTGAGTGACTGACTGAGTGACTGAGGGAGTGACTGACTGAGTGACTGAGTGAGTGACTGAGTGAGTGACTGACTGAGTGACTGAGTGACTGAGTGACTGAGTGAGTAGGTGAGTGACTGAGTGAGTAGGTGAGTGACTGAGTGAGTAGGTGAGTGAGTGACTGACTGACTGACTGAGTGAGTAGGTGATTGGGTGAGTGAGTAGGTGACTGAGTGAGTGAGTGACTGACTGACTGAGTGAGTAGGTGAGTAGGTGAGTAGGTGAGTGAGTGACTGACTGACTGAGTGAGTGAGTGAGTGACTGAGTGACTGCGTGAGTGACTGACTGAGTGACTGAGTCACTGAGTGACTGACTGAGTAACTGAGTGACTGACTGAGTGAGTGACTGAGTGACTGACTGAGTGACTGAGTGAGTGAGTGACTGACTGACTGAGTGACTGAGTGACTGACTGAGCGACTGACTAATTGACTATCTCTACCCCCCCCCCCTCACCCTTCAGATCCGCGTCTCGTAAACGTCGCCACTCCTCCAGTTCCTCCAGTTCGTCCAAATCCTCCAAATCGTCCAAATCCTCCGTCTCTCACCGTCGCCATCGGCGCTCCACCTCCTCCACCTCCTCCTCCACCTCCTCCACCACCTCCTCCTCCAACTCGTCACCAGCTCACCGCTCACCAGCTCACTCCTCCAGCTCCTCACCGACCGCCGCTCACCAAAAACAGCGGCGGCAGCAGCGGCAGCAGCGTGGCTCACGGGACAGGTTTGGTCACATGGTTACACGGTCACACGATCACGTGGTCACATGGTCACACACGGTCACGCGTGGTCACGGGGTCACGGGGTCAAGAGGTTACGGCGTCACACACGGTCACATGGTTACGGGGTCACATGATTACGTGATCACATGGTCACATGGTCACATGGTTACACAATCACGTGATCACATGGTCACGGGGTCACGTGATCACATGGTCACACACGGTCACACACGGTCACATGAAACATGGTCAAACAGAGTCACACGGTGACATCGTCACCACCATCATCACCATCACCATCATCACTATCATCACTATTATCACCATTATCACCACCACCATCACCACTATCACCACCACCACTATCATCATCACCATCATCATCATCACCACCACCATCACCACTATCACCACCACTATCATCACCACCACCACCATCACCACCACCACTCACCACCATCACCACCATCATCATCACCACCACCATCACCACTATCACCACCACTATCATCACCACCACCACCACCACCGCTTCACCAGGTAACGAACGTGAGGCTGAGTCGACCTAGGGGAGGCCCAGGACCGCTTCAGACAGTCGCTATCACCGCTGTTGACCGTGAGCGGGAAATCCATCCCGGGTCACCGGCTTTTGTAGCAGCAGCAGCAGCAGCGTAGCGATGACTCCTACCCCACGGTGACACCTACACACACGAAGACAATACTCTCTGGATCTTCTTGGTTCTTTCGGTAAAGTCGTCACGTAGAAGGGAAATAATAAACTAATAAAAGTAAAACATAATAAAGTACAATTCTCACGACGTTTCGGCCACAACGCAAGCAGCCGTCCTCAGGTGAAGAAGAACAGGTCTGTCGGAAAGACAGCGTCTGAATGAGCACCACCAAGCTTGGCAGCGTATATACTTAAATATATACTTAAATATACGCTGCCAAGCTTGGTGGTGTTCAGAAGAACAGGTCTGTCGGAAAGACAGCGTCTGAATGAGCACCACCAAGCTTGGCAGCGTATATACTTAAATATATACTTAAATATACGCTGCCAAGCTTGGTGGTGTTCAGAAGAACAGGTCTGTCGCAAAGACAGCGTCTGAATGAGCACCACCAGGCTTGGCAGCGTATATTTAAGCTGGGTTGGAGGGGGAAGGGCGCCTTGACAAAATAATTTGCATATCAACAGAGAATTTAGCATATTTATGGGAAATGCAGGTACGTGATTAGTAACTACTTGTGAAATGCGTAGGAGGTGGGCGGGGGGTTTCAAAGTCATATTATGCCCGTGCATTATGCAGGATTAGCAGCATCAAAGGGAGGGGGTTGGGGTGGCATTAATAAAGGGAAGGAATGTTAATAGTATGTAGCTGCAGTAATTCACTGTCTGGTAGTTGTTTGGTTCAAGTGATGTACCAAGAGAAAGTAAGGAATTACATACTAGCATACTACGACGTTTCGATCGCAACACAAGCAATCGTCATCGGGTGCAAATGAAATAGAAACACAAATCTAGTACACCATTGGAACCTCATTTGCCAGTAAAAAAAAATATGATAATATTTTTTTTACCCTTCTATCTGGCAACAAAACTGACACCTTTTTTTACAAGGAGTCATGTTTGCATAGACCGCAATACCTGCAGTCGTAATGCAAACAAAAGAACATAACTCTGATAATGTATGCACTGTCCTTGAAGTTGATTGATCCACATCCGAGACAGCTTTCCTTCGAGCCTAGTCTCACATGGGTTGGACCAGATGACGCCAAAAGGCGCACAACTCAAAGACAATGCACCATCAGAGTATCAGAGCTCGGGGCAAGCATCTACACTATGGGAACCTCATTTGCCAGTAAAAATATGATAATTGGTTCTTTACCCTTCTATCTGGCAACAAAACTGACACCTTTTTTACAAGGAGTCATGTTTGCATAGACCGCAATACCTGCAGTCATAATACGTGCGACTTGGGTGTGGACCAATCAACTTCAAGGACAGTGCACATACATTATCAGAGTTGTGTGTTTTGTTTGCATTACGACTGCAGGTATTGTGGTCTATGCAAACATGACTCCTTGTAAAAAAGGTGTCAGTTTTGTTGCCAGATAGAAGGGTAAAAAACCAATTATCAAATCTAGTAGTATACTTAGACATGTAATGTTATACAACAGAGAGTCGGATAACATAACAGTCAACACCCTACCTGGTTGATTACGTTCTTGCTGAGAATGCTACATTTGTGATTCTGTGTTACTGTGATGTCATTCTGTGTTACTGTGATGTCATGCCGTGTTACTGTGATGTCATTCTGTGTTACTGTGATGTCATTCTGTGTTACTGTGATGTCATGCCGTGTTACTGTGATGTCATTCCGTGTTACTGTGATGTCATTCCGTGTTACTATGATGTCACACACTGTTACTGTGATGTCATTCTGTGTTACTGTGATGTCATGCCGTGTTACTGTGATGTCATTCTGTGTTACAATGATGTCACACACTGTCACTGTGATGTCACACACTGTTACTGTGATGTCATGCCGTGTTACTGTGATGTCATGCCGTGTTACTGTGATGTCATGCCGTGTTACTGTGATGTCATGCCGTGTTAGTTTGATGTCATGCCGTGTTACTGTGATGTCATGCCGTGTTTCTGTGATGTCACGCTGTGTCATTGAACAAGATTAACAAAATATCTCTTCCCTGTCTCTCTGTGTCTCTGTCTCTCTGTCTGTCTGTCTCTGTGTCTCTGTCTGTCTCTGTGTGTCTGTGTGTGTGTCTCTCTGTCTCTGTGTGTGTCTCTCTGTATGTGTCTCTCTGTCTCTGTGTGTCTCTCTGTCTCTGTGTGTCTGTCTGTCTCTCTGTGTCTCTGTGTCTCTGTGTGTGTGTCTCTCTCCGTCTATCTCTGTGTGTCTCTCTGTCTCTGTGTGTCTCTCTGTGTGTGTCTCTCTGTCTCTGTGTGTCTGTCTCTCTGTGTCTCTGTCTCTGTGTTTCTGTGTGTGTGTCTCTCTCTGTCTATCTCTGTGTGTCTCTCTGTCTGTCTCTGTGTGTCTCTCTGTGTGTGTCTCTGTCTCTGTGTGTCTGTCTGTCTCTCTGTGTCTCTGTCTCTGTGTGTCTCTCTGTCTCTATCTTTCTCTGTGTGTGTCTCTCTGTCTCTCTGTCTTTTTGTCTCTCTGTGTGTGTGTGTCTCTCTGTCTATGTCTCTCTGTCTGTCTCTCTGTGTGTGTGTCTCTGTCTCTGTGTGTGTGTCTCTTTCTGTGTGTGTGTCTCTGTGTGTGTCTCTCTATCTCTGTGTCTCTCCGTGTGTCTCTCTGTGTCTGTGTGTCTCTATCTCTTTGGCTTTCTGTGTCTCTCTGTGTCTCTCTGTGTCTCTCCGTGTGTCTCTCTGTCTCTCTGTCTCTCTGTGTCTCTGTGTCTCTGTGTCTCTGTCTGTGTCTCTCTCTCTGTGTCTCTGTCTGTGTCTCTGTTTGTGTCTCTGTGTCTCTCCATGTGTCTCTCTGTCTCTGTCTCTCCGTGTGTCTCTCTGTCTCTGTGTCTCTCTGTCTCTGTGTGTCTCTGTGTGTCTCTGTGTGTCTCTGTCTCTGTGTGTCTCTGTGTGTCTCTGTGTCTCTCTGTGTGTCTCTGTCTCTGTGTGTCTCTGTGTGTCTCTGTGTGTCTCTGTGTCTCTGTGTCTCTGTGTCTCTCTGTCTCTCTGTCTCTGTGTGTCTCTCTGTCTCTGTGTGTCTCTCTGTCTCTGTGTCTCTGTGTCTCTCTGTCTCCGTGTGTCTCTGTGTCTCTGTGTGTCTCTCTGTCTCTGTGTGTCTCTGTGTCTCTCTGTCTCCGTGTGTCTCTGTGTGTCTCCGTGTGTCTCTCTGTCTCTGTGTGTCTCTGTCTCTTTGGCTTTCTGTGTCTCTCTGTGTCTCTCTGTCTCTGTGTCTCTCTGTGTCTCTCCGTGTGTCTCTCTGTCTCTCTGTCTCTGTGTCTCTCTGTGTCTCTGTGTCTCTGTCTGTGTCTCTGTGTCTCTCTCTCTGTGTCTCTGTCTGTGTCTCTGTTTGTGTCTCTGTGTCTCTCATGTGTCTCTCTGTCTCTGTCTCTCCGTGTGTCTCTCTGTCTCTGTGTCTCTCTGTCTCTGTGTGTCTCTGTCTCTGTGTGTCTCTCTGTGTCTCTGTGTGTCTCTGTCTCTGTGTGTCTCTCTGTCTCTGTGTGTCTCTCTGTGTCTCTGTGTCTCTCTGTCTCTGTGTGTCTCTGTCTCTGTGTGTCTCTGTGTGTCTCTGTCTCTGTGTGTCTCTGTGTGTCTCTCTGTCTCTGTGTGTCTCTGTGTCTCTGTGTCTCTCTGTCTCTGTGTGTCTCTCTGTCTCTGTGTGTCTCTCTGTCTCTCTGTCTCTGTGTCTCTGTGTGTCTCTCTGTCTCTGTGTGTCTCTCTGTCTCTCTGTCTCTGTGTGTCTCTCTGTCTCTGTGTGTCTCTGTGTCTCTCTGTCTCTGTGTGTCTCTGTGTCTCTCTGTCTCTGTGTGTCTCTGTCTCTCTGTCTCTGTGTGTCTCTCTGTCTCTGTGTGTCTCTGTGTCTCTCTGTCTCTCTATCTCTGTGTGTCTCTCTGTCTCTGTGTGTCTCTCTGTCTCTGTGTGTCTCTCTGTCTCTGTGTCTCTCTGTCTCTCTGTCTCTGTGTGTCTCTCTGTCTCTGTGTGTCTCTCTGTCTCTGTGTGTCTCTCTGTCTCTGTGTCTCTCTGTCTCTCTGTCTCTGTGTGTCTCTCTGTCTCTGTGTGTCTCTCTGTCTCTCTGTCTCTGTGTGTCTCTCTGTCTCTGTGTGTCTCTGTGTCTCTCTGTCTCTCTGTCTCTGTGTGTCTCTGTGTCTCTCTGTCTCTGTGTGTCTCTGTGTCTCTCTGTCTCTGTGTGTCTCTCTGTCTCTGTGTGTGTCTCTGTCTCTGTGTGTCTCTGTGTCTCTCTGTCTCTGTGTGTCTCTGTGTCTCTCTGTCTCTGTGTGTGTCTCTGTCTCTGTGTGTCTCTGTGTGTCTCTGTCTCTGTGTGTCTCTGTGTGTCTCTGTCTCTGTCTCTGTGTGTCTCTGTGTGTCTCTGTGTGTCTCTGTGTGTCTCTGTGTCTCTGTGTGTCTCTGTGTGTCTGTGTATCTGTGTGTCTCTGTGTGTCTCTGTGTGTCTCTGTGTGTCTCTGTGTGTCTCTCTGTCTCTGTGTGTCTCTGTGTGTCTCTGTGTGTCTCTGTGTGTCTCTGTGTCTCTGTGTGTCTCTGTGTGTCTGTGTATCTGTGTGTCTCTGTGTGTCTCTGTGTGTCTCTGTGTGTCTCTGTGTGTCTCTCTGTCTCTGTGTGTCTCTGTGTGTCTCTGTGTGTTTCTGTCTCTCTGTCTCTGTGTGTCTCTGTGTGTCTCCAGATCCTCCAAGTCGTCCTCAGCATCGCGCTCTCCCAAAAAAACTACTTAGACACAGACACACAGATAGACACAGACACACAGAGAGACACAAACACAGACACATAGACACAGAGACACAGACACAAAGACACACAGAGACACATAGAGACACATAGAGACACACACAGAGACACAGAGAGACACAGAGACACACACATAGACACAGAGACACAGAGACACACACATATACACACAGAGACATAGACACACAGACACAGAGAGACACAGACACAGACACAGAGAGACACATAGAGACACACACATAGACACAGACACATAGACACAGACACACAGACACATAGACACATATTGACACACAGACACACACACATCGACACACACACTACACAGATAGACACACAGACACATAGACACAGACACATAGAGACACACACAGACACACACAGACACAGAAACACACACACATAGACACAGAGACATATACACATAGACACAGATAGCCACACATAGACACAGATTTACACACACAGAGACACAGATACATAGACACACAGACACAGATTGACACACATAGACACACAGACACAGACAGATTGACACATAGACACAGAGAGACACAGAGGTATAACTCACACACACACACACAGACACACACAGACACACACAGACACACAGATATTCACATTTAGAGACACACACACAGAGACACACAGAGTTATAACTCACACACACACAGAGACACACACAGAGACACACACAGACACACGGACACTCACATTTAGAGACACACACAGAGACAGAGACACACACAGACACACACAGTTATAACTCACTCACACACACAGACACACACACACAGACATACACACACACAGAGACACACAGACATTCACACACAGAGACACAGACATTCACACACAGACACACACAGACACACACAGAGTTATAACTCACAAAGACAAAGGTCCCCCGTATAGCATGTAACAGCCTGCAGGGCCAAGTGCTGCTAGCGAGTAGCAGGACCTATGGAAGGCTGGCACGGCACACGAGGGGTGGGTGGCCAGCACCACGCCCGGCCGCCTTTGTCTCCCCAGTGCTAGCGATGTTACTACACCATCACCACCATCACCACCATCACCACCTTCACCGCTACACCAGGGGAGGCCCAGGACCGGTTTGTAGCGCAGCATAGCGCTGACCACTACACACAGACACACATAGACACACACACAGACACACACAGACACACACAGACACACACAGACACACACAGACACAGTCACTCACGCAGACACACACAGTCACTCACGCAGACACACAGACAGACACAGACACACGCAGACAGACAGACACACACAGACACACACACAGACACACACAGACACACACACAGTCACACACAGACAAACACACACACAGAAGACAGACACACAGTCACACACACAGCCACACATGCAGACAGACACACAGACACACACGCAGACAGACACAGACACACACAGTCACTCACACAGTCACACACGCAGACACACACAGACACACACGCAGACACACACGCAGACACACACACAGTCACACACGCAGACAGAAGACAGACACACACAGTCACTCACATAGTCACACACGCAGACAGACACACACACACACAGCCACACACGCAGACAGACACACAGACACACACACAGACACACACGCAGACAGACACACACAGACACAGCCACACACACAGTCACACACGCAGACACACAGACACGCAGACAGAAGACAGACACACACAGTCACACACGCAGACAGACACACAGACACACACACAGACACACACGCAGACAGAAGACAGACACACACAGTCACATAGTCACACACGCAGACAGACACACAGACACACACACACAGCCACACACGCAGACAGACACACACACAGACACACACGCAGACAGACACACAGACACACAGTCACACACGCAGACAGACACACACAGAAACATACACAGACACACACAGAAACATACACAGTCAAACAGACACATACAGACTGTGAACTGGCCATTATTAAATCTGAATGAAATTCACTACCACACAGACTCCCTGCTTTCTCTGTGTGGGTGAAGTGGGTTGGTGAGTGGGTTGGTGAGTGAGTGGGTGATGAGTGAGTGGATGGGTGGGTGGGTGAGTGGGTGAGTGAGTGCGTGAGTGAGTGGGTTGAGGGTGAGTGAGTGAGTGGGTGGAGGGTGAGTGAGTGAATGGGTTGGTGAATGAGTGGGTGGATGGGTGAGTGGGTGCTTGAGTGAGTGGGGGGGGGGTGCGTTAGTGAGTGGAGGGTGAGCGAATAAGTGAGTGGAGGGTGAGTGAGTGGGTTGGTGAGTGAGTGGGTGAGTGGATGGGTGATTGGGTGAGTGAGTGAGTGGGTGGGTGGGTGAGTGGGTGAGTGAGTGGGCGAGTGGAGGGTGAGTGAGTGGGTGATGAGTTAGTGGGTGAGTGAGTGGAGGGTGAGTTGGTGGGGTGAGTGGGTGAGTGAGTGGAGGGTGAGTTGGTGGGGTGAGTGAGTGGGTGTGTAATAACACGCTAGAGACGGCTTGTAGAATCGGTCCTTTTATTCACTTTCTTTGCAGTTCACAAACACTCCCCGTTGCTGGCAGGCAACGGGGAGCGGGCAGACAGTCCCTAGAGACCCACCACCACGTGGCACCCAGAGCCCCACTCGCGCGTGGCCTCTCCCTCTCTTCCGTGTCTGACCCCGTGTCTCTCTCTCCCCTTATTTAATGCCTGGGTCACGTGGTACACTCCAGCCAATCCTCAACAGCCTGCGCCGAATGTTCCAGATCCCGCATCAACTCCCGGGACCACGCCCCTGACTTGTCTTCCCATTGGCTGAGGCCAAGACCAGCAGAACCAATCACCCTAGCTGACATCCCGTGATCACGCCGGGGCCATGCTCCCAGGCTCTTCCCCCGTTGGCTGTAAAGCGGGACCGGCAAAGCCGATCACCACGTGAATCTGACATAGGCTCTTATTACATCACCACCCCCCCGGTGAAAAATTCAGCCGTCTCGGCTGGGACAAGTAAACCCGTAAAAACAAAGTTTTTCACAATAAATCCTTTATATGCGTGGCATCGGGGCGGCTAGAGTCCTCTCGTCCTCTGGCTTGAGATGGCTGCCACCTATGGGTCAGATGATTGTCTGGCAGCATTAAACAATTGGTAATTAAATATGAAAAAAAAATTCCCTAAACAGTGTAAAATTTTGAAAAAAAACTTTTCACGAAAATGCATTGTCACGCACAACGAGTCTGTGTGCGAAATGTCAGCTCGATTGGATCACAGGAAGTGGGTTAAAAAACGACCGAAAGATTTGCACGGTCCTAAGCAAGCCAGCGAACTTAATATAAAGGATTTAAAAAAGGTGACAAGCCAGTTCCATAAAATTGCTTATTAGGGCGCCGAAGACGCATTAACCACGAAGGGCGAAATGGGCGTCTATGCGCCTGAACAACAACAAAGTTCACCCATGAACAACCAGACGTACATTATGGCACCCTGCAGCGCGGTAACGACAGGGAAGAGACTGCAAGGCAATCAACGCTATCGAAACGGAAGAGATTTCGACCGCGTACGCGACGCCTTGCCGCCGGTTCGACAGGAGGTGGTAGGCGTGAAGAAGAAGATTGTTCGTTTTCGGTCGTGTCCAGGGCAGGTCCCGTTGGAGGAGGTGATGGCGGATTGGGTCTCAGAAGCCCTCAAAACCTGTTCATCTGCGGGTGGCACAACACAGTCCCGCTGGGGATCGACGGGCTTGGCAAGCGGCGTATTCGGCACAGCGGACCCCGGCAGGTCAACAAGTGGAGATGAGGTGTCGGTACGCGGGTCAACGTAGGGTTTGAGTCGCGACGAATGGACGTACCACCGACGTTTTCCGTATTGGACGTGAACACTCTGTGGATTCGGAATGTCCACCAACGTGACAGGTCCTCGCCAAGGCCTGTGCAATTTAGGGGATGTGCCCACCGGCACCTGAGGGCAGTGGAGCCATGCCTGATCGCCCACCGACCAGGGCATGTGGTTACGCGATCGACGCGCATACCTCTCGTTCCTTGCCTGCGTACGGGCCGTCGTTGTTATGATGTCATATAGGGCAGTCTGTGCACAAACGCCACCCTCCCTCAGCATTTCGCTTGGGAGATCATCTCTGCCCGGTGCCTTTCCTGGTCTCAGACTCCGGATCGCCTTAAGTACTTCCTCAACAGATGGCACCTCAGCCAGCCACTCACAGGGGGTGACCTCTTCCACTCTCAACACACACCTACACACACACACTCACACACACACGCACTCACACACACACACGTGATCATCCTGCACACTCGCACGCACACACACACACTCAACACATGTACTCACACACACACACACTCTCAACACATGAAAGGGACGCTGTTTCCTCGGCGTACCCAATTGCACATCAATGGGGGGTACGTTCTCACGACCATACATCAAGAAAAACGGCGAATATCCCGTGGACGCGTTGCGGAACCATGCGGTATGCCGCTAAGACGCCCGGTATGTGCAAGTCCCAATCCGTCTGCTTTTCACTGACCGTGTGACAAAGCATAGCCGAGAGGGTGCGGTTAAATCGTTCCACCATGCCGTCCGTTTGCGGATGGTAAGGGGAAGTGCGGATTTTCTTTGTGCCCAGCGCATCGCAAACATCCTTGAGCAATTTGGAGGAGAAGTTTCGCCCCTGATCCGTGAGCAGCCTCTCGGGTGCTCCTTTACCCATGACGTGACCATTCACGAAAGCCTCGGTGATGGACGCGGCCGTCTGGTCGGGCAGAGGCCAGGCCATCGGCCATCGAGAAAAATATTCTACCCCGACCAGAAGGTATTTGTTGCCCCTAGCCGATGGAGGGAACGGGCCGAGAATGTCCAGAGCAACCAATTCGTTGATGCGGGACACCTCAATGGAACGTAACGGCGGCACATAATGTTTCCGAGGCGGTTTCCTCTTCGCACAATCATAGCATGAGCAGACAAAGTCATTGACGTCTGCCGGCATGCCGGGCCAAAATAAATCTTTCTGCATTGCGGCCAAAGTCTTTTGCACGCCCAGGTGCATCAATTTGTCAGCGTGCAGAGCGCGAAGCAGGTCATGGCGAAGGGATGTAGGCACGACCAGGCGTGGTCGGTCAGACAATCCATCGGTGCACATCAATAGTCCCGCCTGGCCCCGGAACATCCGCCACTTCCATCCCGCCAAATGAGTTCTCGGTTTCCCGATCAATTTCCGCAGCGGAGCCAGCGAGGCAACGGCCTCCTGCTCGCGCAAGCCAAACCGAGTGTGGCAGCCGCAGGGTATCATCAGTATCCACTGGTACATCCCGGCCGCCCTCGTTCGACATCGCCCCCATAACCGGAGCGATGCCTACCCGTCAGACAAGTGCACGGGGGAACGGGTGGTAGCCTGGAGAGCGCGTCCGCATTAGCGTGGCGGGCCCCCTTGCCGTACGTGATATGGAAGGGAAATTCCTGTAACGATTCCAACCACCGAGCCAATTGGCCTGACTGTTGGTCCAATTTCAACGAGTATTGCAAAGCTGCGTGATCGGTGCGAACGAGGAATTTCCTTCCATACAGGTACGGCCGGTACAGGCGTATGCAACCACTCTACTGCCGTACGCAACCACTCGTTCAACCCCATCTTTACGTTGCGATAGAACGGCCCCGATGCCGATGTCGCTAGCATCCGTGTCAAGGATGAACGGCTGGGAAAAGTCTGGGTAATCGAGCGTAGGCGCCGTGGCGAGGTGATCCCGAAGCGAGTGAAAAGAACTTTCTTCCTCTGGCCCCCATTTAAACCTTTGATTTTTGCCCGTCAGAATATGCAGTGGTTTAGCCAGCGTGGCAAAGTTCTTAACAAATCGGCGATAGTAGGAAGCAAAGCCTATAAAGCGCCGAACGTCACCCACTGAAGTGGGTGCGGGCCACTCTCGAACACATTTGGTTTTCAGAGGGTCAGTGGACACGCCGTCCGAGCTGACAATATGACCCAAGTAACGGACGGAGTGTTGCAGAAGGTGGCATTTCTTAGGTTTAAACTTGAGGTCAGCCGTCCGCATTCTTTGAAAAACCGTCTCTAGGCGTTGGAGGTGTTCCTCGAACGTACGGCTGAAGACAATGATATCCTCTAGATATATGAGGCACGTTTCCCACTGTAGTCCCGCCAGTACCAATTCCATGAGTCGTTGAAATGTTGCCGGAGCCGCATTCAAGCCCATAGGCAACCGATTAAACTCAGAGACCTTGCGGCGTGCGGAATGCCGTCTTGGCTTTTAACGCGTCATCGAGGGGAAGCTGCCAAAACCCCGAAGACAGATCGAGGGTGGAGAAGAATTTTGCCCCTGATAAAGCGTCCAATGAGTCATCCATCCTCGGTAAAGGGTACGCGTCCGCCACGGAGATCTTATTCAACCGGCGGAAATCGACGCAAAATCTGTCGATATGGTGTGACAAAAGCGACTTGCGGCCGAGATCCAAATCATTTTTACTGAAAACGTCAGCATACTGTACTATTAACGAATGCAAAGCGGACCTCTGCGCGTTCGATAAATATGAATTTTCTCCGCACAAGTCCGAGATCTACCGTTCCTGTGAACGATCGCGTGGCGGTCCATCGGTGTGCGTTTTAACACACGGTTTTCCGTCAAAAGTGGCGAAATCAGTATGAACGGGGCCTGACCCAGCCGTACGATCGTTTGGGCCACCACCAAGGAAAAGGATTTAGCCACCGAATTAGACGGGGATAATAGCACGTCCATTGCACCCTTTTTAACATGAAGGGGTTTCCGGTAACGCAGCGGGATAAGCATTTGTGAGCCCGATGGAACTTCTACCGTGGCAGCGACCATGGCGTTAACAGTGTCACCCGGCGGCGAACGGGCCAGCAGGGAAGGCAGGAACGACATCCTACGACCCCCCGGCATTTCTAAACAATTCTGATCGACCAGTATCTTAAGTGGCATGCGGCGCAAGAAATCAGTGCCTAATAGGCATGGGACGGCCAGCGAGCGCGAGATCAACACGGATCCTTTAGCGGCAATATTCCCGATAGCGATACACACAGACCTGACCGCAGATACCCATGCTACCCCCATTTGCAGCTACACACGCGTCATTAACCCTGCGGATTCGCGACGTGGGAATAGACAAAAGATGAAGAATAACATCTGAAATGATGGTGGCAGACGCGCCAGTGTCCACCAAAATACGGACGTCAACGCCGTCGATGGTACCCCGTACCGTCGACGAGCCCGACGCCGCAGCCACAACCCTACGAGCCAATTTCTTCCACTGTGTAGCAGAGCGTGTAAGTGGTGCAGGAGCAGTAAAATTATCCTTAGGAGTGTAAGAATGAGTGCGAGTGGATGAATGATGTGACACGACCTGCCGGGTGTCCGATTTGTGCCGACTCGCCCGAGGGTGTCGCGGCTCCGCGTCCGGTGGAGGAGATGGAGGCCCATTCGGCGGAAGCGGCAAAGGCAGAGGTCGGCAGCGGCAGTCGCGGGCAAAATGGCCTCGTCGGCCACACTTGAAGCACGTGGCCGTTGTCGGCCGGCGGTCGGTCGACCAGGCCCCCGCACGTGGTCGGTTTGCGTAGTCGCCACTCCGGTCGTTCAGCCGTCGTCTTGGGATCCAGTGTGGAACAGCAGCCACCATCTCGTCGTCGCCGGAGTCGTCGGAGCAGTGGACGACCTGTCGTGGAGACCACCCTAAAGGTGGGCCGTCGATTTCGGGTTTACCTGTCCACGCCGCCATCTGGTCCCAGCGCTTGATGTTAAACTTAGCGTCCAGGCAGCGCGCCACCCATCGCGATGTGAGCGGTTCGTGGCCGCATACCGGCAGCGAAATGTTGAGCTCCTGAGACAGCTCCAGCATACGGGAAAGGATGAGAGGATCCAGATGATCGGCCGTCGCGTCGGGATAAGCGGCCATGGCCAGCGCCATCAACGCCCCCCGATAAGCCAAAGGCGACTCCTCCGATCCTCGACGACGCGACATAAATTTTCTGGTGGCTGACGTCGGCGGGTCGTAGAACTCCGCCATCTCTGCAAATGCATCACGAAGCGTTTTCTTCTTGGACGCCGGGATGGAGCGGAAGACCGCCAGTGAAACATCGTCCAGCAGCGTGGGCAGCGCTCCCAGCGCCTCCGCCTCCGTCCATCGCACGGATCTGAAGGCCGACTCGAAGCGACACGTAAAAGCACTCGAGTCGCCCCCGGCGATAAATTCCTTAACCTGTGGAAGGCGATGTCCGCGGTGGCAAGCGTACGCCGCGGGCGTCTCTGACTTCGTTTCCCGCGCTCCACCCATGGTTGAGCGCAGTCACCAAACTCAGCAGAATTGCGCGTAATGACTCGATCTGCTCCGCCATCAGCCGCCACCCGTCCTTCGCCCTTGAGGTGTTCGTATCTTCACCCTGTCGGCGTTGAGAGGCGTCGAGGAGAGTAGCAGCAGCCAGTGGCAGAGGAGCTGTAGCCCCCAACAGATCATCTTCGTCCGTCTCGACATCTTCCTCCGATGGAGGCTCGGGCGGGTTCTTCTTTCTGAGGTGCTTGGACATCTTGAAGATCGTCCAAACGGTCCCAGAAGAACTTCTGACACCAATGTAATAAATCTTCTCGAGACGGCTTCTGGAATCAGTCCTTTATTTTCCAACTTCCACAGTTTACACTCACACGCTCCCCGTTGCTGACAGACAACGGGAAGCGGGCAGACAGCCAGCGAAGTCGCACCGCTCACACGTGGCACCCAGAGCCCCGTACGCGCGTGGCTCCTGCTCCTTCGGTCCCAGGTCTGCTCCCGACTCCTCCGTCTCTCCCCCCTCTTAACCCCTCGGTCACGTGGTACCCCTAAGCCAATCTCCAGTAGTCAGCGTCGAACACTCCAGATCACTCCCCGTCAACTCCCGGGACCACTCCTCTGATCCGGCTTCCCATTAGCTGAGGCCAAGATCGGCCAGGCCAATCACCTTAGCTAACATGCCGTGATCACGCCGAGATCATGCTCCCAGGCTCTCCCCTCATTGGCTACAAAGCGGGACCGGCAAGCCGATCGCCACGTGAGTCATACATGGCTCTCATTACAGGTGTAACCCAAGGGTCATAAAAAAGTGGCTGGGTCTAGTGATGTTAACGTGAGAAATTAACATGTAAGTGGGTACGGGAGTAGCTATGATAATGTGAGAGATTAGCATGATGTTAATGTGAGGAATTAGCATGTAACTGGCACGCAAGTGGCTATGTTAATGTGAGAGATTAGCATTAAATAACAGCTGACATGAGCAGGTAGGATGGAAACATCACAGTCAGTTAAGACTGTCTGTATGTATGTATGTCTGTATGTCTGTATGTCTGTATGTATGTCTGTATGTATGTATGTCTGTATGTATGTCTGTTTGTATGTATGTCTGTCTGTATGTATGTCTGTCTGTATGTCTGTATGTATGTCTATGTATGTATGTATGTCTGTATGTATGTATGTCTGTATGTATGTATGTATGTCTGTCTGTATGTATGTCTGTATGTATGTCTGTATGTCTGTCTGTATGTATGTCTGTATGTATGTCTGTATGTCTCTATGTATGTCTGTATGTCTGTCTATATGTATGTCTGTATGTATGTCTGTATGTATAGTTTAACACGTAGGCTTTCGCGACCAATGTTATTCATAATCAACGTTTTTGGGTTTAGATCGCGTTATTTATAAATGTGTCGTAACCCTCCACCACCCGACACGGCCAATCAGTAAAAATGTGTCACGTTGACAAAAGACAAATAGTTCACTGCTTTAGCCCACCGGTGTGTTGAAGCCACAACATTTACAATTTGAGTACGACGTTTCGCTGGTAATTGCATCCAGCATCATCGGGCAATTCGCCAGAATGGTATGTATGTCTGTATGTATGTGTATGTATGTATGTCTGTCTGTATGTCTGTATGTATGTCTGTCTGTATGTATGCCTGTATGTATGTCTGTATGTATGTCTGTATGTATGTATGTATGTCTGTCTGTATGTATGTCTGTATGTATGTCTGTATGTATGTGTAGTGGTGATACGCGCTGGCAGGAGAGGATCGTGAGGCAGCGCGTGGTGATTGGTTACATCGAGTGGGTGTTCACATCGCGGTCCGCATAGGCTCCGCCCCCTCGGGAGCGGAGGGCTATGTAAGGCGATGCGCGATGGCACTCGGGGAGTTGGTAACCAGTGAAGACAGAAGACGGAGGAAGAGATAGGCCCTGGGACCCCTAGCCCCGCTGCCCTCGTAAGGGCCGGGGTTCTGAGAGGCTCAGAGGCGAGGCCTTGGGATTCACGGTCCGACGCCCTGGTAAGGGCTCAGGCTGTGTAGCCCAGTGGTCGAGACCCGTAGTCTGACAAGAGGGGTCTGATAGCTCCCCGTAGGGAGAGCGTAGCCGGAGAGCCTGAGTCTAGGCAGAGGTAGGTGCGCGTACCCCACGGGGAAGACGGAGTGCGTGGCCGAGTCAGGCACGTGTGACATAGGTGTTATCTCGGTTGGGACTGTTACGTGTGCAACCGTTGTGAATAAAGAGTGCTGCCCCGTCAACTCGTCTCCCGCCAATATTGAAAATATTACAACTGGCGTCAGAAGTGAACCTGTCTTCAAGTCATGGATACAAGGAAGACTCATCGGATTCACGAGTGTGACCGGGAGGACGACCACGACGAATTGGGACAGCGAGCATCGGGAGGAGAGGAGGAGGAGATGCCGACGCCGCAGGACCCTTCTCGGCCGCCCGACGATCAGCTGGGGTCCGACGCTGGACTCCGCAACGCACACTCTCGTCTGGCGGAGCTGCTATTGGCGGCGGCGTCCATCCTGGCGGAGATCACCGCGTTAGGAAGACTGAGGACGTCGACGGACTTCGAGAGGGGTCGCGTCGGTGATTCCCGCCAAAATGTGTTGCGCGCCAAGGACTTTGAAAATGGCGCCATTTCTACGGAGCCATCATCTTTTGGCGGGAATCGCGAGCAACACGTGATCGGGGACCTCCACTCTCTGCCGCTCACGTCATCAGCGTGCGCTGCGGGCGGCCATCAACCGCACGTGAGGGGGGCCGCCATTTCCTCTCCCGACGGCGTGTCGTGGGAAAATCACCTGTCGGAGGACGACATGGTTTTTCAGCAGCGACTTCCCGCGCTGACGGCCTTCAAAGCTGAAGGGGGTGACTGGGGCGCCTTCCAGCAGAGATTCCTCGCACATCAGGAAATGTCGGGGTGGTCCGACACTACGGCGCTGCGGGCACTACCTGCGATGCTGGACGACAACGCGCTCGCGGCCTTCAGGTCCGCCCCAAGGTCGGCCCGCTCCACGCTCAAGGCCGCGCTGGGCCTCAAGGTGTATGGTCCACCCTCCGCCTGCCGCCACCATTTCTACGGGCGACGGAAGGGGGACACGGAGACGGCGCTCGCTTACCGCACAGCGCTGCTGGCTCTTGCAGACGCCGCCTTCCCTCGCATGGACGATGAGGGGCAGGACGCCATGGTATTGGAACAGCTGCTGACGCTGGCTCAGGACCTGGGGGTCCCCATCAACACGGCTGACGAGGTGGACGTTTGTTCGTTGCGAGTTGCAACGAGCATCCAGGCTCATGAGGTCCTAAAACGAAAACAGCCGGTCGTCTGCGCTTCTGCTGCGGTCTCAGCTCCTGCCCCGGTGGACACCGAACCTCAAGTCAGCCGCCCACGGGAGGAGGCATTCGCTATGGCGCGGCCGGGGGATGGGAGGTCGGGGGGTCGTTTGCCTCTGCGATCGACCTGCAAGCTGGAGCAACCTAGACCTGCGACGTCCCTCGTCACGTGCTACAACTGCGGCCTTCGCGGCCACGTGGCGTCCGGGTGCCGCGCTCCATGTCAGCGCGCCGCGGGACCTCGACCGGACGACGACCAAGGGCCCAAGTCCTCCCAACTACCCCCGGCAAGTCGCGGCACTACACATGCTCGGTCCGCATACACGTCACACGTAGGCCACCGCTTCGCGGCTGAGGAGGTGCGCATGGGGGCCGGGGGTTCGGTTCGGAAAGGGGGGTTTGTTCGCGGGCCAGGAGAAATGTAATGGTCCGAGTTGGGCCACAGGATGGTGGCCGCGTCGGCCGGGGCGTCTGTGGTTACGGGTTTTATAGACGATATCGAAGTCAGGGTGCGGGTGGACACGGGGGCGTCAGCAACTATCATCTCTGACCTTATTTACAACATTCTCCCCGTCCAATGTCGGCCTCTGCTCCCGGTAGACGTGCCATGTTACGCGGCGAATGGGGGCTCGTTGGGCATTGTCGGCGAGATTCGGGCGAGCATTTGCATAGGGGATATTAAATTATCGGGACCTGTTTTGGTCTCTTCTTCCCTAGCGGTTCCATGTCTGTTGGGTACAGACTTTTTGGCTAAGATGCCCATTAAAATTCTGGTGGATCAGGGGTGTATCGAGCTGCCATTGGGTCGCCGTATTTCTTTTTTGTCTAACCCTACTAAATTGCGGACAGCTTGTGCGACGGTCCAAGCGCTAGCGACCCATACGGTGCACGTACCCCCGGGTTCACAGATGTTAGTACCCCTCCGGTTGCGGAAGCCATTGGGTGGGGAAACTGCGGGGCAGGGCGTGCTTTTGGGTCCGTCGAACAGAGCTGTGGGGGGTTTGGACTTGGCGGTGGCTCAGACATTGGTACGGGGTGACGGGGACCCGTTTGTCATGGTTCTGAACGCGGGTTCGCGGCCGGCCGTTATTCCGCAGGGCACCGTGCTTGCTCACGTGGCACCGCTCCCTGCGGACGAGCGCTTTTTGCGCACGTTGATCCCGTCCCAGCGCATAAACTTCAATCGGGGGATGACCTGCAGTGGTTAGATTCGCTGTGTGCGGGCTCCAGTCATTTGTCGAGTGTGCAGTTGGGTGCACTGCGCGCTCTGCTCATCGAATTCTCAGATTTGTTCAGCAGGCACAAATATGATATTGGGTGCACGGACCTGTTATGCCACCACATTGAAACGGGTGACACGGCACCGGTTCGGCAGAATCCCTTCCAGTTGACTCCTACTGAGAAGGAACACGTTCAAACGGCCGTCAATGACATGCTAACCGCCGACATCATTTCGCCCTCATCCAGTCCGTGGGGAGCACCCATCGTTGTGGTTAAAAAACGAGACGGGTCCTTGCGGTTTTGCGTTGATTTCCGTCGCCTTAATAAGATCTCCGTGGCTGATGCGTATCCGCTCCCCAGAATGGATGAGTCTCTGGATGCGTTAGCTGGGGCGTGGTATTTTTCGACGCTGGACTAACTGTCGGGATTCTGGCAATTACCATTCGACGAGGAGTCAAAACCTAAGACCGCATTCCGGAATCCTGTGGGCCTGTTCCAGTTTAATCGGTTGCCCATGGGACTACATTCTGCTCCCGTGACGTTTCAGCGCCTTATGGAATTGGTTCTGTCAGGTCTGCAATGGGATACCTGCTTAATTTACCTTGACGACGTCATCGTTTTCAGTAGGACTTTCGAGGAACACCTCCAACGATTAAGGGCGGTGTTTTTGAGTATGCGGTCGGCTAAGTTAAAGTTTAAACCGGCTAAATGCCACCTGCTTCGGGAATCCGTATGGTACTTAGGCCACATTGTCGACTCTTCGGGGATCTACACCGATCCCGCGAAGACGAACTGCGTCGGTTCATGGCCGACGCCCACGTCGGTTACCGAGGTCCGCAGCTTCATTGGGTTTGCTTCCTACTACCGTCGATTCGTTGAGCATTTTGCCACCATTGCCAAACCTTTACATGCTCTGATGGCCAAAGGGGTCAAATTTCGCTGGGGGCCAGAGGAGGAGGCCGCGTTCTGCTCCCTTCGGGACGCTTTGGTGGGTGCCCCGCCCTTGTGTTACCCTGATTTTACGAGACCCTTCCTGCTGGATACGGATGCCAGTAACACAGGAATTGGGGGGGTGCTCTCACAGGTGGTCGGGGGAGTCGAACGGGTGGTCGCCTACGGTAGCAGGGTTTTATCGCCAGCCAAACAGCGCTACTGTGTGACCCGTCGCGAGTTGCTGGCTATTGTTTTTTTTGTACAACAATTTAGACCGTATCTCTACGGCCGTCATTTTACGGTCTGTACTGACCATGCGGCACTTCAGTACGCATTGCGGGTCGCAAAACCCTCGGGCCAATTGTCACGGTGGTTGGAGGTCCTCCAGGACTATCAATTTACGACTACTTACCATAAGGGGTTGCGCCACACCAACGCTGATGCCCTGTCGCGATTGTCGCCTCGTTCCGAATGTGCGTGTTTTATGGGGTCGGCGCGCTGTAAACCGCATGTCGCTGTCCCTGAGGGTGAGTTGGTCGCGGCCGCGGATGCACCACTGGTTGATGTTCCCGCTACTCTTACGGGCGGAGACTCACTCCTTTCACTGTCTCTCGTTGAGTGGGGCCGACTCCAGATGGCTGACAGCTCCCTACTTGCGTTGCGTCGTCGGGTTGGGGGTCCCGAGGAGGGTCAGAAGAGAGCCGGCTCCTGGCTGCTTAAACAGGGCCTGCTGATGAGATGGGACAATATGTCCTGGCGGCACGCACTCGTCGTGCCCTCCGCATTGCGGGAAAAGTTGTTCTGGCCGCACACGAACGCCTCTTGCATTTGGGGGTAAACAAAACACTCGCTCTGCTCCAGCGGGACTATTATTGGCCGGGGATTGGGAGCGATGTGGTAAACATACTGAAGGGGTGTGTGGGCTGTGCTAAACGGAAACCACCGCCCGTTGCGCGTAATCCGCCGCTACAGTCCATTCAGGTCTCGCGCATGAACGAGCTCGTTGAGCTAGATATTTTGGGGCCTTTTCCGGTGACGCCTAGTTGTAACAAGTACCTGCTGGTTGGGGTGGAATACTTCACTCGATGGTCTATGGCGTGGCCACTTGCCAACCAGTCGGCGGCGGCCGTGGCGGACGCCTTTGTCCAGGGCTACGTCTTGGACAAAGGTGCATCAGAACGCTTGCTGACCGACCAGGGGAAGAATTTTTCGAGCAAATTGCTGCATGAGGTGTGCGACCTTTTGGGTACAAAAAAGGTGTGTACCTCCCCGCACCACCCACAGACTGATGGGATGGTTGAGCGACTCCACAGAACTATAACTTCCATGTTGTGCCAGCAGGTGTGCGAGGCACAGGTTGACTGGGACTTGCAGGTCCCGGGTGTCCTCGCCGCGTACAAGATGGCCCCCCATGCAGCTATGGGATTTTCCCCATTTTATCTGATGTACGGTCGGGAGGCCGATCCGCCCATGGAGACCCAGCTGGGGCTTTCCGTGCCGCGGCCTAAATCCAAATTGGCCGACCATATTAAATTTAACATTGCGAAGCTGGCCGACGCACGGGAGGCCGCACGGCTGAATTCGAGATCTCGCCAAATCGCTAACAAGCGCTTGCGTGCATGGAAGGTGTACGTGCACGATTGGAAACCGGGCGATAGGGCCTGGCTGCACTGCCCTCATGCGCCGTTGGCTACGTCGCCTAAATTACTGAGGCCGTGGCGGGGACCCGTGGAGGTCGTGCAGGTTGCACGACCCCAGTGTGTGCAGATAAATTGGGGAAAGCGCCGTTGGTACGTTCACCCCTCCCGGCTGAAACCATTCTCGCCACCATATGGCCTTCCTTTATGTCATGATGACCGAGCATGTGATGTGACCAGCGACTCGGGGAGGGAAATGTCTTCGCCTGATCCTCACATGTCTTCGCCTGATCCGCTCCCAGGTGTCTCGGAACTGACGGCTGTCGACCGGCGGCAACCGGATCCCCAAGTCACGGGCGAGTCTTCCAGGCCTGCTCCATGCCTCCCGGGGCTGCCGGAGCCACCGGACGATCCACAACGTCCCGTCCCGTACGACGGACCGGCCAGGCGGAATCGCGCTAGGTCGCGCCACTTTTCATGACTGAATAAATGAGGGGGGGTCAGGGACGCGTCGGACGGATCGTCCCGTCACAGCATTCCCCGTCCGTCCTACCGCTCTATTGTTCCGTTCTAGGCCGAGCGGGGGGGGGGGGGGGGGACCAGGGGGTCAAAGAGACTCTGGACACGTCGGTTTTATCGGAAAAATTTTTTTTTTATTCAGTTACTCGTCGGGTTGTACATAAGTTACTTGTTATTACTGAATAATGTTCACGGTGTTGTGTTGTGTTGCGTTGTGTTGTGTTGAGTTCATGTTACGGGGCGCAGGTGTAGAGTGGGGGTTTTTTTTTTTGTCAGCCGGGCCGGCTGCGAGCTATGTGGGAGGGGGTGATGTAGTGGTGATACACGCTGGCAGGAGGGATCGTGAGGCAGTGCGTGGTGATTGGTTACATCGAGTGGGTGCTCACATTGCGGTCCGCATAGGCTCTGCCCCCTCGGGAGCGGAGGGCTATGTAAGGCGATGCGCGATGGCACTCGAGGAGTTGGTAACCAGTGAAGACAGAAGACGGAGGAAGAGATAGGCCCTGGGACCCCTAGCCCCGCTGCCCTTGTAAGGGCCGGGGTTCTGAGAGGCTCAGAGGCGAGGCCTTGGGATTCACGGTCCGACGCCCTTGTAAGGGCTCGGGCTGTGTAGCCCAGTGGTCGAGACCCGTAGTCTGACAAGAGGGGTCTGATAGCTCCCCGTAGGGAGAGCGTAGCCGGAGAGCCTGAGTCTAGGCAGAGGTAGGCACGCGTACCCTACGGGAGAGACGGAGTACGACCCAAGCCGGGTGTGTGTAGGGGTCTGATAGCTTCCCGTGGGGAGAGCGTAGCCGGGGAGCCTGAGTCGAGGCAGAGATAGGTGCGCGTACCCCACGGGGAAGACGGAGTACGTGGCCGAGTCAGGCACGTGTGACATAGGTGTTATCTCGGTTGGGACTGTTACGTATGTAATACCGTTGACGACTCTTGACGCCGGAGTTGGAGGCACACGGGTTTATTTCACAGCACAACAGTGGGCATATAACACTCGAGGGGGTATCGGCCCCCTCACCCGGCTAGCTGGGAATACACACGCTAGCTACCCTAGCCTGCCTCTTAGTCCTCCACTAACGGGCTAGGGGAGGCTGTCTGGCCCGACACTGGTCAGTCGGGCTACGGTACCCGGAGTCCCAGAGCACTAGCTCTGGTTCTCGTGACCACGCCGCTGGCTCGGTCCTGCGCGGCCCTGACAAGGGCGGCGTCCCAGGGGAGTCCAGGGCTCTAGCTAGACGATCTTCGGTCTTCACTGGTTTAGCTTTAACATTCTCCCCGAGCCCTCTGACACATCCCCTTTTTATACTAAACACCCGCTGAGGGGTGGGGCCCCGGGCTGCCCGGTGCGGACGTCGTTGAGAGCACCCCCACCGTGCACTCACGTAGCCCCGCCCACTGTGTTTGTTTCCCATAAGCTGCCATGCATAACGGCTCTCTCTCTAACACCCCTACATCACCCCCCCCCCCGCATAGCTTGCAGCCGTTCCGGCTGCCAACATACAAAAAAAACGACAATAAAAGTGCATTTACCCCCTGACCGCGCGTGTGCCTCACTATTTTTCAACAATAACAAGAACAACAACAAGAACACAACAAGAACGCAACAGCAAGAAGAGAAACCAACCCGACGCACCCCCCCCCGAATAAATACGAATTCCGTAAAACAGCATACATACGATTTGCAGGGAACCCACCACACACCCAACACATGGTGAGCCCAACGCATACGCATCCAATGAGCGGGGAACACACCATTCACACAACACACAATGAACACAACCTATGTACACATCTTCCGTCCTCACAACAGTCTGCGCATTTTAGCGCGCGTCCTTGCAGCGGGCCCCTCACACGGGGTAACCCCGGGTGGCGGACCGTCCTGTGGCAACAGTCCGTCTTGGGGTGAGTCCTCATCCGACGCTGCGTGACCCTTGGCATCCCCAGGAGGGGTGATCGGGCGTGAGCCCGTCACTCCTAATGCACCTGGAGGTGCCACAGCCTGCAAGGCATTAGGTGAGAGCGACGGAGACGGACCCAGTGAGTCGGCCGACCCCCCACATGTTTGGCCACGCGTGTGTGAAGTGGGGATGTGTACTGCGATGAATGGTTTTAATCTAGAGGGGTGCACGAACCACCGCCGCTTTCCCCATTTGATAGGCACGCACTGCGGTCGCAACACTTCAACTACCTCCACAGGGCCCCGCCACGGCCGCACCAGCTTAGAGGAGGTTGCTAATGGCACCTGGGGACAGTGCAGCCATGCCTTGTCCCCCGGCTTCCACTGCAGCATGTGCACCCGACCCCGTCTGAGTCGCTCGTTCGCTTTCTGACGGAGGTCAGAGTTTTGCATGGCAGCATCCCGTGCCTCTGTCAATTTGGCCAAATTAAATTTCACATGGTCAGCTAATTTAGTTTTTCCCTGAGGCGCGGGGATCTGCAGCTGGGCACGAACAGGCGGGTCAGGTTCGCGGCCGTACATGAGGTAGAAGGGTGAAAATCCCGTAGCTGCGTGGGGGGCCATCCGGTACGCCGCCAATACCCCTTGAATTTGCAAGTCCCAATCGGTCTGTGAGTCCGACACCTGCTGTGACAACATTGACGTGATGGTCCGATGCAGACGCTCGACCATCCCGTCAGTCTGCGGGTGATACGGGGAGGTACGAATTTTCTTCGTGCCCAGGAGCTCACAGACTTCTTTGAGCAATTTACCGGAAAATGTTTTGCCCTGGTCGGTCAGCAGCCGCTCCGGAGCACCTTTGTCCAGGACATAACCCTGAACAAAGGCCTCCACGATGGCTGCTGCCGACTGGTTGGCAAGGGGCCAGGCCATAGGCCAGCGCGTGAAATACTCCACACCCGTCAACAAATATCTATTGCCCCTGGGTGTGGCGGGGAATGGGCCCAAAATATCCAGCGCGACGAGTTCGTTAACTCTGGACACTTTGATTGACTGCAAGGGTGGGTTAGACACACGTGCTGGCAGTTTTCGTTGCGCGCACCGAGGGCATGACCCCAGTAAATCCCCGACATCCTTCGTCATGCCTGGCCAAAAAAAATCGAGTTGGAGTAAGGCGAGGGTCTTTTGGGTCCCCAGGTGTAGGAGGCGCTCATGTGCGGCCCACACCGCCTTGCCCCGCAACCCCGAAGGGACCACCAGCCGATGTCGATGGGATTTCCCGTCCCAATGCATCAGCAGACCATGCACCAATTCCCATGCGTCGGCATCACCCCTGCCCTGCTCAGCACAGCCGACGCGACGACGCAACCCGAGGAGAGAGGTATCCTCCATCTGGAGGCGCCCCCATTCATTGATGGGCAACCCCAACAGGGAATCTTTTCCCTGTTGTGCGATTGAATTAGTAACCAATGTTTCGTCGTCGCCGGCGGCCGCCAGGACCGGAACCGGTATGTCCCCTGCTGGCCTGCAACGTCCCGACCCCAGGAGGCATGCACATTCGGAGGTGGTTGCCATGCGCGACAGAGCGTCCGCATTGGTGTGGCGAACGCCCTTACGGTAGGTGGTTTCAAAATCAAAATCCTGGAGGATCTCCAACCATCGGGACAATTGTCCCGATGGCTGTTGAACTCGCAGTTGCAGGGCGTACTGCAGTGCCGCATGATCTGTGCGGACGGTGAAATGCCGACCGTACAGATATGGGCGATACTGTTGGATGAAATAGACAATTGCCAACAGTTCCCGACGGGTGACACAATATCTTTGCTCCGCCGGAGACAACACCCGACTGCCGTACGCAACCACCCGTTCCACGCCGTCAAGCACCTGGGAAAGCACGCCCCCAATACCCGTGTTGCTCGCATCGGTGTCGAGCAAAAAAGGCTTAGAAAAATCGGGGTAAATCAAGGGAGGAGCTTTTACCAGGGCGTCCCGAAGGGAGCAGAAAGCAGCCTCCTCCTGAACCCAGTGGAACCGAACCCCTTTTGATGTTAAAGCGTGTAGGGGTTTCGCAATCGTTGCAAAATCTGCGACGAACCGTCGGTAATACGACGCAAAGCCAATGAAACTCCTGACCTCTCCCACCGAGGTGGGAGTCGGCCAGGAGCTGACGCACTGCGTTTTGGCGGGATCGGTAGCAATACCAGAGTGCCCCACGATGTGTCCCAAATAACGCACCGAATCGCGTAACAGATAACATTTTTGGGGTTTGAATTTCAAATTAGCAGCCCGCATCTTTAGGAAAACCGCCCGCAACCTCTGGAGATGTTCGTCAAAAGTTTTACTAAAGACGATAACGTCATCCAAATAAATCAGGCACGAATCCCATTGCAATCCAGCCAAAACCAATTCCATCAAACGCTGGAAAGTTGCCGGCGCTGAGTGGAGTCCCATCGGAAACCGGTTGAATTGGAACAGGCCGTGCGGTGTACGGAAAGCAGTTTTAGGCTTTGAATCATCGTCCAGAGGAAGCTGCCAGAATCCCGAAAGTAAATCCAATGTGGAGAAGAATCGCGCTCCCGCCAAGGCGTCCAGTGATTCGTCCATCCGTGGGAGCGGGTATGCGTCGGCAACCGAAATTTTGTTAAGGCGCCGAAAATCAACGCAAAACCGCAACGAGCCGTCCTGCTTTTTAACCAGGACGATCGGCGCTCCCCAAGGGCTGGTGGAAGGAGAAATGATGTCGGTGGCTAACATGTCATCAATAGCCGATTTGACATGGTCCTTTTCGGCAGGACTTAACCGAAACGGATTCTGGCGTATTGGCGCGCTGTCACCCGTATCAATATGGTGACGCAGCAGATGAGTGCAACCCAAATCGTATTTGTCCCGACTGAAAAGGTCGGAAAATTCCCGCAGTAGCGTTTTAAGCTGTTGACGCTCTGAATTTGACAGGTCCGTCGATCCCGCACAAAGCGCCTCGAGCCACCCTTCATCGCTGTCCGAATGTGGTCGTGGCGCAGGGACAGCACTCACGTGATTCGCGACGGGTTCCTCACAGGGCACCGGCGTCGCGTGAGCAAGCACGGTCCCCTGCGGGACCACCACCGTCTGCGAGCCCACATTGAGGACCGCGATGAAGGGGTCTCCGTCCCCTCTTACTATGGTCTGGGCCGGAAGTAAATGAGGTCCACTAACCCCGGCCCTAGACGGCCCCAGCAGAACCCCTTGGGCCCCAATGCCCTTAGCGAAGGGCCGCCGAAGTTTCAAAGGAACCAACATTTGTGCCCCCGGAGGAACGCGCACCGTTCTATCTACAAACGCCGGCACCGTTGCGAACGCCGTCCGACTCGTACCGGGGGATGGCAGAAACGCCATGCGTCGGCCCGACGGGAGCTCAATGCATCCCTGGTCGATTAATATCCTAATCGGCATTTTGGCCAGGAAGTCCGTCCCCAGCAGGCACGGAACCGCCAGCGAGGAGGAAACAAAAATCGGCCCAGACAATTTAATATCCCCGATACAAATTTGGGCTCGAATCTGTCCGATGATGCCAAGTGAGCCCCCGTTAGCAGCAAAGAATGGCACGTTAACAGGCATCAAAGGACGGCTCTGGGCAGGGAGAATATTGTAAATTAATTCCGAAATAATGGTCGCCGATGCTCCCGTATCGACCAGGATGCGCACCTCGACCCCGTCGATGTGCCCCACAACGGCCGACGACCCCGACGACGCGGCTACAACACGATGGGCCAACACGGACCACTGGCTGGGTTCAATCTGAGTACCCAGAGTGGTGCGTGTTGGTGCGATGGTGCGCGATATTGGCCCCCCAATCGGTGCGGTGTATGAGTGTGTGGCGGGTGTGTGCGTGGGCCAAACATGTGAGGTGCCGCGACTCGCCGGGTTATGATGATGGAGCTTGGGAAGAGGGCCGGCGTCCCGTCGAGGTGTCGTCCCGCGCTGCCGAGGAGAGCGGCACCCCGAGGCGACATGGCCCCGGATGCCGCAGTTGTAGCAGCGCAGGAGCGCTGGTGACGACGACGGATGATCGGGATGGCTCGAGCCGCCCCGGTCCGCCCGTACTCCCGCTCCCTGCTGCCGTTGATGATCGATGGCGCAGATCTCCTCCGCCGGGAGGGTGGCTGCGGCCACGGTACGCCCGCTCGCCGTCTTGCTGGCCTTGCGTCATTGCGCGAGCAGGTTTGCGTGGAGGAGTCGTGCCGCTTGGAGGGAGCACATCTCCGCGTCGTCCTGTGCGACGATGACGATCTCCAAGTCGTCCGCCAGCAGGAGTATCTTCTCCGTAACCATGGCGTCGACACCTTCGTTGTCCATCCGTGGAAAGGCCGCCTTTGCCAGTGCCAGGAGGCTTGTGCGGTACGCCAGAGGTGACTCCTTTGCCCCCCGCTGGCGATCGTAGAAGAGTTGGCGACAGTCTGACGGCGGACCGTAAACTGCAGCCAGCACCTGCATCGCCGTCTGCAGCGTAGAGCGCCTCTCCTTCGGTGCCGATGTTAAAGTGGCGAGGGCGTCGCTGTCGAGGAGTGCTGGCAGCGCGCGGAGAGCCTCGGCGTCCGTCCACTCCGCCATTTCCTGGTGAGCGAGGAAGCGCCGCTGGAAGCCGCCCCAGTCGCCTTCCTCGCCCACAAATTCTTTGAGTGGAGGTAGCCGCTGATGTAACGCAGCGGCTGCCGCGGAAGGTCGCACTCCCCCGTCTCCCCCACCCGGCTGTGCCGCGACTCCGTCTCTCCCACCCGGCTGTGCCGCGACTCCGCCTCCCCCACCCGGCTGTGCCGCGACTCCGTCTCCCCCACCCGGCTGTGCCGCGGCTCGAACAACCGATGGCATCGCCGGTCGCACCCGTGGTGACGTGCCGTCCGTTGGTGATGACGCGGCAGGTACTGTATGCCCGCCGTTGGACTCGATGCTCAACCCGGCCACGCCCTCAACAGCAGCTGCGGCGATGGCGGGATTTTCAAAATGGTGTTCCGCCGAAATGGCGGGAAGGCGCTGTGGTCGTCGGCTTTCGTCGCCCCGTGGCGGTCCAGCAGCCCCCAGCTGAGTGATGTGGTCCAGCATGCTGGCAGCGGCGTGCAGCAGCTCCATCAGCTTGGCGTGCGCCTGCCTCAGCCCCTCTGCCAACACCTCCCCACCCTCCTGTTGCTGCGGCGTAGCCGTATCTGGCCCCGACTGCTCCGTGCTCTCTTCACCCGTCCCGGGCTCTCTGACTGCAGCGGTGTCCTCCGCCCACGGTATCCTGACTCGAGCTGTCCGGCGCGTGTCCATGTTCGTAGATTTTTACTTCTGACACCAGATGTAATACCGTTGACGACTCTTGACGCCGGAGTTGGAGGCACACGGGTTTATTTCACAGCACAACAGTGGGCATATAACACTCGAGGGGGTATCGGCCCCCTCACCCGGCTAGCTGGGAATACACACGCTAGCTACCCTAGCCTGCCTCTTAGTCCTCCACTAACGGGCTAGGGGAGGCTGTCTGGCCCGACACTGGTCAGTCGGGCTACAGTACCCGGAGTCCCAGAGCACTAGCTCTGGTTCTCGGGACCACGCCGCTGGCTCGGTCCTGCGCGGCCCTGACAAGGGCGGCGTCCCAGGGGAGTCCAGGGCTCTAGCTAGACGATCTTCGGTCTTCACTGGTTTAGCTTTAACATTCTCCCCGAGCCCTCTGACACATCCCCTTTTTATACTCAACCCCCGCTGAGGGGTGGGGCCCCGGGCTGCCCGGTGCGGACGTCGTTGAGAGCACCCCCCCCGTGCACTCACGTAGCCCCGCCCACTGTGTTTGTTTCCCATAAGCTGCCATGCGTAACGGCTCTCTCTCTAACACCCCTACACGTGTGCAACCGTTGTGAATAAAGAGTGCTACCCCGTCAACTCGTCTCCCGCCAATATTGAAGATATTACATATGTATGTCTGTATGTATGTCTGTATGTATGTATGTCTGTATGTCTGTCTGTCTGTATGTCTGTCTGTATGTATGTCTGTATGTCTGTATGTCTGTCTGTATGTATATCTGTTTGTATGTATGTCTGTCGGTATGTATGTATGTATGTCTGTCTGTATGTCTGTCTGTATGTATGTCTGTATGTATGTCTGTCTGTCTGTATGGCGGAGCCAGGAGATTGAATCTTTACCCTCGGGGCTCCAGAAAAAACAAAAAGGCACTAGGTGTGGCCACGTGGAATGTTCGAATGCTCATTGCAGAGGAGAGGCTACCACTCCTCTGTCGGGAGCTGGACCGGTACCGCCTGGATCTCTGTGGCATTCAGGAGGTCCGGTGGATCGGCTCTGGCTCCTGCCACCATGAGGTGTGGACAATCCTTTACTCGGGGCAGGAGGCTGCCAAACAACAGGGAGTGGCTCTTCTTCTGAACAAAAGAATCAAGGGGACGTGGGAGCGTGGCGGTGAGGTGTGGGAAGCTGTAAGCCCCAGGATACGTTGGGCTCGCCTTCCCATCAACCGGAGTCGAGGAGTGGTGGTCGTGGTTACTTATACCCCCACCGAAGACGAACATTCGTGGAGGGATGCATTGCAAGGCCGATGAGTCAGATGCCTTCTATGACCTGTCACAGGTGCTGGCTAAAGTGGTCCCTCGGGATAGATTCATCTTGTTGGGTGACTTCAATGCCCGAGTTGGCCATGATGCTGGCACCTGGTCTGGAGTGATTGGAAGGCATGAGCCAAATCAGCTCAATAACAACGGTAGGAGGCTGAATCTTGATTTGAAGCTGTCGTGACTGGAAGAATTGGTTCTTTCGTTAAAGTCACGTAGGCATGGGTGTAACCCAAGGGTCATAAATAAGTGGCTGGGTCTAGTGATGTTAATGTGGGAAAATAACATGTAAGTGGGTACAGGAGTATCTATGATAATGTGAGAGATTAGCATGATGTTAATGTGAGGAATTAGCATGTAACTGGGCACGGAAGTGGCTATGTTAATGTGAGATATTAGTGTAATATCTTCAATAATGGCGGGAGACGAGTTGACGGGGCAGCACTGTTTATTCACAACGGTTGCACACGTAACAGTCCCAACCGAGATAACACCTATGTCACACGTGCCTGACTCGGCCACGCACTCCGTCTCCCCCGTGGGGTACGCGTACCTAACTCTGCCTCGACTCAGGCTCTCCGGCTACGCTCTCCCCGCGGGGAGCTATCAGACCCGCCTTGTCAGGCCACGGGTCTCGACCACTGGGTTACACAGCCCGAGCCCTTACAAGGGCGTCGGACCGTGAATCCCAAGGCCTCGCCTCTGAGCCTCACAGAACCCCGGCCCTTACAAGGGCAGCGGGGCTAGGGGTCCCAGGGCCTATCTCTTCCTCCGTCTTCTGTCTTCACTGGTTACCAACTCCCCGAGTGCCATCGCGCATCGCCTTACATAGCCCTCCGCTCCCGAGGGGGCGGAGCCTATGCGGACCGCGATGTGAGCACCCACTCGATGTAACCAATCACCACGCGCTGCCTCACGATCCCTCCTGCCAGCGCGTATCACCACTACATCACCCCCTCCCACATAGCTCGCAGCCGGCCCGGCTGCCAAAAAAAAACCCCACTCCACATGTGCGCCCCGTAACATGAACACAACGTAACACAACACAACGCAACACAACACAACACAACCGCAATAACCGCGAACATTAAACAGTAATAACAACGAACCTATGTACAAACCGACGAGTAACTCAATAAAAATTTTTATAAGACCGACGTGTCCAGCGTCTCCTTGACCCCCTGGTCCTCCCCCCCCGCTCGCCCTTTGAACGGAACAATAGAGCGGTCGGACGGACGGGGAACGCTGTGATGAGACGATCCGGCCGAACCGTCCCGCACCCCCTCTCATTTATTCAGTCAGGAAAAGTGGCGCGACCTAGCGCGAGTCCGCCTGGCCGGTCCGTCGTATGGGACAGGATGTTGTCGATCGTCCGGTGGCACCGGCAGCCCCGGGAGGCATGGAGCAGGCCTGGAAGAACCGCCCGTGCCTTGGGGATCCGGTCGCCGCCAGTCGGCAGCCGTCAGTTCCGAGACACCTGGGATCGGATCAGGCGGAGACATGTGAGGATCAGGCGGAGACATTTCCCTCCCCGAGTCGCCGGCCACATCACATACTCGGTCCTCACGACATAAAGGAAGGCCATATGATGCCGAGAATGGTTTCAGCCGAGAGGGGTGAACGTACCAACGGCGCTTTCCCCATTTTATCTGCACACACTGGGGTCGTGCAACCCGCACGACCTCCACGGGTCCCCGCCACGGTCTCAGTAAATTAGGCGACGTAGCTAACGGCGCATGAGGGCAGTGCAGCCAGGCCCTATCGCCCGGTTTCCAATCGTGCACGGACACCTTCCGTGCACGCAAGCGCTCGTTAGCGATTTGGTGAGACCTCGAATTCAGCCGTGCGGCCTCCCGTGCCTCGGCCAGTTTCGCAATGTTAAATTTAATATAGTCGGCCAACTTGAAATTAGGCCGTGGCACGGAAAGCCCCAGCTGGGTCTCCATGGGCGGATCGGCCTCCCGACCGTACATCAGATAAAATGGGGAAAATCCCGTAGCTGCATGGGGGGCCATCCTGTACGCGGCGAGGACACCCGGGACCTGCAAGTCCCAGTCAACCTGTGCCTCGCACACCTGCTGGCACAACATGGAGGTTAAAGTCCTGTGGAGTCGCTCCACCATCCCATCAGTCTGTGGGTGGTACGGGGAGGTACGCACCTTTTTAGTACCCAAAAGGTTGCACACCTCCTGCAGTAATTTACTCGAAAAATTCTTTCCCTGGTCGGTCAGCAAGCGTTCGGGAGCCCCCTTGTCCAAGACGTAGCCTTGGACAAAAGCGTCCGCCACGGCCGCCGCTGACTGGTTGGCGAGTGGCCACGCCATAGGCCATCGGGTAAAGTATTCCACACCAACCAACAGGTACTTGTTACCCCTAGGCGTGACAGGAAAAGGCCCCAAAATATCCAGCGCAACGAGCTCGTTGGTGCGCGAGACCTGAATAGACTGCAGCGGTGGATTTGGCGCAACGGGCGGTGGTTTCCGTTTGGCGCAATCCACACACCCCTTCAGTATATTGACCACATCGCTCCCCATCCCCAGCCAATAATAGTCCCGCTGGAGCAGAGCAAGCGTTTTGTTTACCCCCAGATGTAAGAGGCGTTCGTGTGCAGCCAAAACAACTTTGCCCTGCATAGCGGAAGGCACGACGAGTGCGTGCCGCCGGGACATATTGTCCCACCTCATTAGCAGGCCCTGCTTGAGCAGCCAGGAGCCAGCCCGTGTTCGACCCCCCGCCCTACGACGCAACGCGAGCAGGGAGCTGTCAGCCATCTGGAGTCGGCCCCACTCAACGAGAGACAGTGAGAGTAGCGAGTCCCCGCCCGCAGGGGTAGCGGCAACGTCAACCATCGGCGCATTCGTGGCCGCGACCAACTCACTCTCGGGCACAGCACCTGGCGGTTTACAGCGCGCCGACCCCATCAAGCACGCACATTCAGGACTAGGCGACAACCGCGACAGGGCATTCGCGTTGGTGTGGCGCAACCCCTTACGGTAAGTGGTCGTAAATTGGTAGTCCTGGAGGACTTCCAACCACCGTGACAATTGGCCCGAGGGCTGGGCGACCCTCAATGAATACTGAAGCGCCGCGTGGTCCGTCCGGACCGTAAAATGACGGCCATAGAGATAAGGTCGAAATTGCTGCACATAAAAAACAATAGCCAGCAACTCGCGACGGGTGACGCAGTAGCGCTGTTCCGCAGGCGACAAAACCCTGCTACCATAGGCGACCACCCGTTCAACTCCCCCAACGACCTGTGAGAGCACCCCCCCAATGCCCGTGTTACTAGCATCAGTATCCAGCAAGAAGGGACTCGTAAAGTCAGGGTAACGTAAGGGCGGGGCACCCACCAAGGCGTCCCGAAGGGAGCAGAACGCGGCCTCCTCCTCTGGCCTCCATCGAAACCTGACTCCTTTGGCTGTTAGAGCGTGCAAGGGTTTGGCAATGGTGGCGAAATGCTCCACGAATCGGCGGTAGTATGACGCAAAACCAATGAAGCTGCGGACCTCAGAAACCGACGTGGGCGTTGGCCATGAACTGACACAGTTTGTCTTTGCGGGATCGGTGGAGATCCCCGAAGAATCGACAATGTGGCCCAAATACCTTACGGATTTCCGCAGAAGGTGGCATTTCGCCGGTTTAAACTTTAACTTAGCCGAACGCATCCGCAAGAACACCCCTCTTAATCGTTGGAGGTGTTCCTCAAATGTTTTACTGAAAACAATGACATCGTCAAGATAAATTAAGCAAGTATCCCATTGCAACCCCGACAAAACCAATTCCATAAGGCGCTGAAACGTCGCGGGAGCAGAGTGGAGTCCCATGGGCAACCGATTAAGCTGGAACAGGCCCCCTGGGGTTCGGAATGCCGTCTTAGGTTTAGACTCATCCTCGAGTGGCAGCTGCCAGAATCCCGACAGTAAGTCAAGTGTAGAAAAATACCGCGCCCCGGACAATGCGTCCAGGGACTCGTCCATCCTGGGGAGCGGATACGCGTCGGCCACGGAGATTTTATTCAGGCGACGGAAATCCACACAAAATCGCAAGGAGCCGTCTTGCTTTTTAACCAGAACGATAGGTGCTCCCCACGGACTGGATGACGGCGAAATGATGTCGGCCATCAGCATGTCATTGACGGCTGATTGAACGTGTTCCTTCTCAGTAGGACTCAGCCGGAAGGGATTCTGCCGGACTGGTGCTGCATCGCCTGTTTCAATGTGGTGGCGTAACAGGTCCGTGCACCCAATATCATATTTGTGCGTGCTGAACACATTGGAAAATTCGATCAGCAGAGCGCGCAGCGCACCCAATAGCACCCTTGACAAATCACTTGAGTCCGCACACAGCGAATCGACCCATTCAAGGTCATCACCCGATGTAATTTTCTGCGCCGGGACGGGATCAACATGTGCAACAAGGCGCTCTTCCGCAGGGACCCGTGCCGCGTGAGCAAGCACGGTGCCCTGCGGAATAATGGCCGGCCTTGAACCAGCGTTTAACACCATAATGAACGGGTCCCCGTCAGCCCGAACCAACGTTTGAGCCACCGCCAAATCCAGACCCCCGACAGCTCTATTCGATGGACCCAAAAGCACGCCTTGTCCTGCAGTCTCCCCACCCAATGGCTTCCGCAACCGGAAGGGTATCAACATCTGCGAACCCGGGGGCACGTGCACCGTCTGTGTCGCTAGCGCTTGGATCATCGCGCACGCCGTCCGTATTTCAGTAGGGTTAGACAAAAAAGAAATACGGCGACCCGATGGCAGCTCAATACAACGTTGATCCACGAGAATTTTAATGGGCATCTTAGCCAAAAAATCTGTGCCCAATAGACAAGGAACCGCTAGGGAAGAGGAGACGAAAATAGGTCCCGCCAATTTAAGATCCCCTATGCAAATGGACGCCCGAATCTGACCGATAATACCCAATGAGCCCCCATTTGCCGCGTAAAATGGCATGTCCACCAGAAGCAGAGGTCGACATTGGACGGGGAGAATGTTATAAATGAGGTCAGAAATTATAGTCGCCGACGCTCCCGTGTCCACCAACACCCTGACCTCGACCCCGTCTATGAATCCCGTAACGACTGACGAACCGGCCGCCGCGGCCACTATTCTGTGGCCCAACTCGGACCATTTAATGTCCCCCCGGCTCCGTACGAACCCCCCTCTCCGAACCGAATCCCCGACACCCAATCGCACATCCTCCGCCGCAAAGCGACGGCCCATGTGTGTCGTGTATATAGGCCGAGCATGTGAAGTGCCGCGACTTGCCGGGGGTAGTTTGGACGACTTGGGGCCTTGGTCGTCGTCCAGCCGAGGTCCCGTGGCGCGCTGACATGGAGCGCGGCACCCGGACGCCACGTGGCCCCGAAGGCCGCAGTTGTAGCACGTGACGAGGGACGTCGGTGGTCTCGGTTGCTCCAGCTTGCGGGTCGATCGCAGAGGCGACCGACCCCCCGACCTCCAATCCCCCGGTCGTGCTGCAGCGAACGCCTCCTCCCGTGGGCGAACGACTTGGGGCTCGATGACCACCGAGGCCGGAGCTGAGACCGCGGCAGCAGTGCAGACGACCCCCTGTTTGCGCTTCAGGACCTCGTGCGCCTGGATACTCGTTGCAACACGCAACGAACATATGTCCACTTCGTCGGCTGTGTTGATGGGGACCCCCAGGTCCTGCGCCAACTTCAGCAGTTGTTCCAAAACCATAGCGTCCTTTCCCTCCTCGTCCATACGAGGGAATGCGGCGTCGGCGAGAGCCAACAACGCCGTGCGGTAGGCGAGCGCGGTCTCCGTGTCCGCCTTCCGTCGCTCGTAAAATTGGAGGCGGCAGGCCGAAGGTGGTCCGTACACTTTGGCCATGAGGCCCAGCGCAGCCTTGAGCGTGGAGCGGGCCGATCTTGGTGCGGACCTGAAGGCCGCGAGCGTGTTGTCGTCCAACATGGCAGGCAGTCCCCGCAGCGCCGTAGCGTCGGACCAGGCCGACATCTCTTGATGGGCGAGAAATCTTCGCTGGAATTCGCCCCAGTCCCCGCCTTCCGCCTTGAAGGTTGTCAACGCGGGAAGACGCTGCTGGAAAATGATGTCGTCCTCTGCCTCGTGACTCTCCCGCGTCGCACCGTCGACCTGCAAAATGGCGGCCCCTATGGCGGGTGGCTGATGGCGGCCCATAGCGCGCGCTGATGACGTAAGCGGCCGCGCTTGGAGGACTCCCGCCACGTGTTGCTCTCAGTTCCCGCCAAAAGATGACCGCTCAGCAGAAATGGCGGGAATTTCAAAGTCATTTTGGCGGGAATCAGCAACGCGAGCCTTTTCAATGTCCGTCGACGTTCTCGCTCCTCCAGACGTGGTGATCTCCGCTAGGATGGACGCCGCGGCGAGTAGTAGCTCTGCCAGGTGGGAGTGCGCGTCGCGGAGTCCGGCATCAGCCCCCAGCCGCTCGTTGGGCGCCCATGAGGGGTCCTGTGGTGCCAGCATCTCCTCCTCTTCTCCCCCTGATGCCTGCTGGCCTGAGTCGTCGTGGTTTTCCTCCCGGTCACGCTCGTGAGTCCGATGAGTCTTCCTGGTATCCATGGCAGGAAGACTGTTTCACTTCTGACGCCAGTTGTAATATCTTCAATAATGGCGGGAGACGAGTTGACGGGGCAGCACTTTTTATTCACAACATAAAGGAAGGCCATATGATGCCGAGAATGGTTTCAGCCGAGAGGGGTGAACGTACCAACGGCGCTTTCCCCATTTTATCTGCACACACTGGGGTCGTGCAACCCACACGACCTCCACGGGTCCCCGCCACGGTCTCAGTAAATTAGGCGACGTAGCTAACGGCGCATGAGGGCAGTGCAGCCAGGCCCTATCGCCCGGTTTCCAATCGTGCACGGACACCTTCCGTGCACGCAAGCGCTCGTTAGCGATTTGGTGAGACCTCGAATTCAGCCGTGCGGCCTCCCGTGCCTCGGCCAGTTTCGCAATGTTAAATTTAATATAGTCGGCCAACTTGAAATTAGGCCGCGGCACGGAAAGCCCCAGCTGGGTCTCCATGGGCGGATCGGCCTCCCGACCGTACATCAGATAAAATGGGGAAAATCCCGTAGCTGCATGGGGGGCCATCCTGTACGCGGCGAGGACACCCGGGACCTGCAAGTCCCAGTCAACCTGTGCCTCGCACACCTGCTGGCACAACATGGAGGTTAAAGTCCTGTGGAGTCGCTCCACCATCCCATCAGTCTGTGGGTGGTACGGGGAGGTACGCACCTTTTTAGTACCCAAAAGGTCGCACACCTCCTGCAGTAATTTACTCGAAAAATTATTTCCCTGGTCGGTCAGCAAGCGTTCGGGAGCCCCCTTGTCCAAGACGTAGCCTTGGACAAAAGCGTCCGCCACGGCCGCCGCTGACTGGTTGGCGAGTGGCCACGCCATAGGCCATCGGGTAAAGTATTCCACACCAACCAACAGGTACTTGTTACCCCTAGGCGTGACAGGAAAAGGCCCCAAAATATCCAGCGCAACGAGCTCGTTGGTGCGCGAGACCTGAATAGACTGCAGCGGTGGATTTGGCGCAACGGGCGGTGGTTTCCGTTTGGCGCAATCCACACACCCCTTCAGTATATTGACCACATCGCTCCCCATCCCCAGCCAATAATAGTCCCGCTGGAGCAGAGCAAGCGTTTTGTTTACCCCCAGATGTAAGAGGCGTTCGTGTGCAGCCAAAACAACTTTGCCCTGCATAGCGGAAGGCACGACGAGTGCGTGCCGCCGGGACATATTGTCCCACCTCATTAGCAGGCCCTGCTTGAGCAGCCAGGAGCCAGCCCGTGTTCGACCCCCCGCCCTACGACGCAACGCGAGCAGGGAGCTGTCAGCCATCTGGAGTCGGCCCCACTCAACGAGAGACAGTGAGAGTAGCGAGTCCCCGCCCGCAGGGGTAGCGGGAACGTCAACCATCGGCGCATTCGTGGCCGCGACCAACTCACTCTCGGGCACAGCACCTGGCGGTTTACAGCGCGCCGACCCCATCAAGCACGCACATTCAGGACTAGGCGACAACCGCGACAGGGCATTCGCGTTGGTGTGGCGCAACCCCTTACGGTAAGTGGTCGTAAATTGATAGTCCTGGAGGACTTCCAACCACCGTGACAATTGGCCCGAGGGCTGGGCGACCCTCAATGAATACTGAAGCGCCGCGTGGTCCGTCCGGACCGTAAAATGACGGCCATAGAGATAAGGTCGAAATTGCTGCACAAAAAAAACAATAGCCAGCAACTCGCAACGGGTGACGCAGTAGCGCTGTTCCGCAGGCGACAAAACCCTGCTACCATAGGCGACCACCCGTTCAACTCCCCCAACGACCTGTGAGAGCACCCCCCCAATGCCCGTGTAACTAGCATCAGTATCCAGCAAGAAGGGACTCGTAAAGTCAGGGTAACGTAAGGGCGGGGCACCCACCAAGGCGTCCCGAAGGGAGCAGAACGCGGCCTCCTCCTCTGGCCTCCATCGAAACCTGACTCCTTTGGCTGTTAGAGCGTGCAAGGGTTTGGCAATGGTGGCGAAATGCTCCACGAATCGGCGGTAGTATGACGCAAAACCAATGAAGCTGCGGACCTCAGAAACCGACGTGGGCGTTGGCCATGAACTGACACAGTTTGTCTTCGCGGGATCGGTGGAGATCCCCGAAGAATCGACAATGTGGCCCAAATACCTTACGGATTTCCGCAGAAGGTGGCATTTCGCCGGTTTAAACTTTAACTTAGACGAACGCATCCGCAAGAACACCCCTCTTAATCGTTGGAGGTGTTCCTCAAATGTTTTACTGAAAACAATGACATCGTCAAGATAAATTAAGCAAGTATCCCATTGCAACCCCGACAAAACCAATTCCATAAGGCACTGAAACGTCGCGGGAGCGGAGTGGAGTCCCATGGGCAACCGATTAAGCTGGAACAGGCCCCCTGGGGTTCGGAATGCCGTCTTAGGTTTAGACTCATCGTCGAGTGGCAGCTGCCAGAATCCCGACAGTAAGTCAAGTGTAGAAAAATACCGCGCCCCGGACAATGCGTCCAGGGACTCGTCCATCCTGGGGAGCGGATACGCGTCGGCCACGGAGATTTTATTCAGGCGACGGAAATCCACACAAAATCGCAAGGAGCCGTCTTGCTTTTTAACCAGAACGATAGGTGCTCCCCACGGACTGGATGAGGGTGAAATGATGTCGGCCGTCAGCATGTCATTGACGGCTGATTGAACGTGTTCCTTCTCGGTAGGACTCAGCCGGAAGGGATTCTGCCGGACTGGTGCTGCATCGCCTGTTTCAATGTGGTGGCGTAACAGGTCCGTGCACCCAATATCATATTTGTGCGTGCTGAACACATCGGAAAATTCGATCAGCAGAGCGCGCAGCGCACCCAATTGCACCCTTGACAAATCACTTGAGTCCGCACACAGCGAATCGACCCATTCAAGGTCATCACCCGATGTAATTTTCTGCGCCGGTACGGGATCAACATGTGCAACAAGGCGCTCTTCCGCAGGGACCCGTGCCGCGTGAGCAAGCACGGTGCCCTGCGGAATAATGGCCGGCCTTGAACCAGCGTTTAACACCATAATGAACGGGTCCCCGTCAGCCCGAACCAACGTTTGAGCCACCGCCAAATCCAGACCCCCGACAGCTCTATTCGATGGACCCAAAAGCACGCCTTGTCCTGCAGTCTCCCCACCCAATGGCTTCCGCAACCGGAGGGGTATCAACATTTGCGAACCCGGGGGCACGTGCACCGTCTGTGTCGCTAGTGCTTGGATCATCGCGCACGCCGTCCGTATTTCAGTAGGGTTAGACAAAAAAGAAATACGGCGACCCGATGGCAGCTCAATACAACGTTGATCCACGAGAATTTTAATGGGCATCTTAGCCAAAAAATCTGTGCCCAATAGACAAGGAACCGCTAGGGAAGAGGAGACGAAAATAGGTCCCGCCAATTTAAGATCCCCTATGCAAATGGACGCCCGAATCTGACCGATAATACCCAATGAGCCCCCATTTGCCGCGTAAAATGGCATGTCCACCGGAAGCAGAGGTCGACATTGGACGGGGAGAATGTTATAAATGAGGTCGGAAATTATAGTCGCCGACGCTCCCGTGTCCACCAACACCCTGACCTCGACCCCGTCTATGAATCCCGTAACGACCGACGAACCGGCCGCCGCGGCCACTATTCTGTGGCCCAACTCGGACCATTTAATGTCCCCCCGGCTCCGTACGAACCCCCCTCTCCGAACCGAATCCCCGACCCCCAATCGCACATCCTCCGCCGCAAAGCGACGGCCCATGTGTGTCGTGTATATAGGCCGAGCATGTGAAGTGCCGCGACTTGCCGGGGGTAGTTTGGACGACTTGGGGCCTTGGTCGTCGTCCAGCCGAGGTCCCGTGGCGCGCTGACGTGGAGCGCGGCACCCGGACGCCACGTGGCCCCGAAGGCCGCAGTTGTAGCACGTGACGAGGGACGTCGGTGGTCTCGGTTGCTCCAGCTTGCGGGTCGATCGCAGAGGCGACCGACCCCCCGACCTCCAATCCCCCGGTCGTGCTGCAGCGAACGCCTCCTCCCGTGGGCGAACGACTTGGGGCTCGATGACCACCGAGGCCGGAGCTGAGACCGCGGCAGCAGTGCAGACGACCCCCTGTTTCCGCTTCAGGACCTCGTGCGCCTGGATACTCGTTGCAACACGCAACGAACATATGTCCACTTCGTCGGCTGTGTTGATGGGGACCCCCAGGTCCTGCGCCAACTTCAGCAGTTGTTCCAAAACCATAGCGTCCTTTCCCTCCTCGTCCATACGAGGGAATGCGGCGTCGGCGAGAGCCAACAACGCCGTGCGGTAGGCGAGCGCGGTCTCCGTGTCCGCCTTCCGTCGCTCGTAAAATTGGAGGCGGCAGGCCGAAGGTGGTCCGTACACTTTGGCCATGAGGCCCAGCGCAGCCTTGAGCGTGGAACGGGCCGATCTTGGTGCGGACCTGAAGGCCGCGAGCGCGTTGTCGTCCAACATGGCAGGCAGTGCCCGCAGCGCCGTAGCGTCGGACCAGGCCGACATCTCTTGATGGGCGAGAAATCTTCGCTGGAATGCGCCCCAGTCCCCGCCTTCCGCCTTGAAGGTTGTCAACGCGGGAAGACGCTGCTGGAAAATGATGTCGTCCTCTGCCTCGTGACTCTCCCGCACCGCACCGTCGACCTGCAAAATGGCGGCCCCTATGGCGGGTGGCTGATGGCGGCCCATAGCGCGCGCTGATGACGTAAGCGGCCGCGCTTGGAGGACTCCCGCCACGTGTTGCTCTCAGTTCCCGCCAAAAGATGACCGCTCAGCAGAAATGGCGGGAATTTCAAAGTCATTTTGGCGGGAATCAGCAACGCGAGCCCTTTCAATGTCAGTCGACGTTCTCGCTCCTCCAGACGTGGTGATCTCCGCTAGGATGGACGCCGCGGCGAGTAGTAGCTCTGCCAGGTGGGAGTGCGCGTCGCGGAGTCCGGCATCAGCCCCCAGCCGCTCGTTGGGCGCCCATGAGGGGTCCTGTGGCGCCAGCATCTCCTCCTCTTCTCCCCCTGATGCCTGCTGGCCCGAGTCGTCGTGGTTTTCCTCCCGGTCACGCTCGTGAGTCCGATGAGTCTTCCTGGTATCCATGGCAGGAAGACTGTTTCATTTCTGACGCCAGTTGTAATATCTTCAATAATGGCGGGAGACGAGTTGACGGGGCAGCACTTTTTATTCACAACGGTTGCACACGTAAGAGTCCCAACCGAGATAACACCTATGTCACACGTGCCTGACTCGGCCACTTGACGGGTAGCACACTTTATTAACACTTGTCTTGCCACAATAACACGTGTGGTCACTACAGCTCACGCTACACGTTCCACCCGACACGTGTGGTTACTACAGCTCACGCTACACGTTCCACCCGGCTACACACACACAGGCATTCCAGCCCCGTAGCATCCGGGGGAACCTCCAGACCCACCCCAGCTTGGGTATGGGTCACGACCACTGGGTCCCGCGGCCTGGTCCTCGCACGGACGTCCGGCCCCGGGTCCCAAGGTCCTGCCTCTGAGCCACACAGGGTCCCGGTCCTTACAAGGACAGCGGGACTAGGTGTCTCAGGGCCCTATCTCTTCCTCCTCCGTCTTCCGTCTTCACTGGTCAACAACTCCCCGAGCGCCCGCGCGCACCGCCTTATATAGCCCTCCGCTCCAAGGAGACGGAGCCTATGCAGACCGCGATGTGAGCACCCACCCTAGTCGACCAATCACCACGCGCTGCCACACGATCCATCACTGTCAGCGCGCGTCACCAACACACAGCCAATCACCATCACATACCCGATGACCCCGCGCTGACCTACGATCCCTCACCGTCAGCGCGCGTCACCAACACACAGCCAATCACCACGCGCTACCCCACGATCCCTACAGCCAGCGCGTATCACCACTACACATATATTCATCTCACCGCATAATTCGCATTAATTGGCTAATATTCACCCTGCAAATGTGCTTATTTGTACATCTATAAATATGTGTGTACACTCGTGTGTGTATGCACTCGTGTATGCATGTGCACCCGTGTGTGTATGTACAAAGCGGTGTGTATGCACATTCGTGCATTTTCCTACAGCACTGTGTATGTCCACTCGTGTGTGGGTGTGTGTACAAGGGAGTGTATATGTGGGGAGCGGTAGTGTAGCGGTTAGCGCGCTGCGCTAAGAACCCGGCGACACGGGTTCGATTCCCGCTCACGGCCAACACCAGTGACGAATATCTGAACTGGTCCCGGGCCTCCCCTAGGTCGACTCAGCCTCAAATGAGTACCTGGTACGGTGTGTAAACATTGCCACTGGGGAGACAAAGGCGGTCGGGCGTGGTGCTGGCCACCCACCCCCTCGTGTACCGTTGCGGCCTTCATAGGTGCACGCTAACAGCACTTGCCCATACAGTCTGTTAAGGCTACACGGGGGATCTTTATCTTTGTGTGTACAAAGCGGGGTGGATGCACATTCGTGCATTTTTCTCCACCGCTGTGTATGTCCACTCGTGTGTGGGTGTGTGTACAAGGGAGTGTGTATGTGTACTCGTGTAAGTATGTGTAGTGGAACGCACAACTTATTTTCATATTGTGTCGTACAAAGAATTGAGGGCAACGTGGTAATGTTTCCATTTAAAGCTTTCGTGACTGCTGGGATTCATCTTCTTGGTTCTTTCGGTAAAGTCACGTAGAAGGGAAGTAATAAAATAATAAAAATTAAAAGTTTATTATGTTTTATTTTTATTATTTTATTACTTCCCTTCTACGTGACTTTACCGAAAGAACCAAGAAAACGTGGTAATGAATGCGGCACCACAACAGGGAACTACAGGGATGAGACTCCCCGCTCGTGGTGCTAAATTAATGAAAACAGCGCCACTGAGTGGACAGAGCCCCGCCCCTACAGCTCGTGCGTGTGACGTCATGAGTGTGACGTCATGAGTGTGATCAGCGGACAGCCACGATGCTGCCAGGTGAGGGTAAACTTGTGTGCTGGAGATGCTTCACCTGAAACTCGCCTCCACACGTGTTCGCTATGAACATTGTAGCAATAAGGGACGATTAGTCATCTTTAACATGTCAGGTCTTTATTGTTCTGCAAGTAAATTAACCTTCTTGGTTCTTTCGGTAAAGTCACGTAGAAGGGAAATAATAAAATAATAAAAATAAAACATAATACAATTATTTTATTATGTTTTATTTTCTTCTTCATCTTCTTGGTTCTTTCGGTAAAGTCACGTAGAAGGGAAATAATAAAATAATAAAACATAATAAAATAATTTTATAAAGTAATTGTATTCAGCGAATTATTTTATAATTTAATAAAAATAAAACATAATAAAATTATTTTATAATTTTTTTTTTCTTCAATAAGGGACGATTCGTCATCTTTAACATGTCAGGTTTTAATTGTTCTGCAAGTAAATTAACGTTAGAACTCGTAGAAACACATGCACACTCGTGTGTGAATGCACACCGCTGTATAGACAGTCGTGTTTATAAGCACACTTGTGTGTGTATGTCTACTCGTCCGTGTTTTTTAAGGAAGGATATGGTTGAAATAACAAACGATCAGTCATCTTCAAAAACAATTCAGGTCTATATTAATCTGCAAGAAATCTTTATTAATACGCATGCTCAAACAGGAAGGGACTAGGCACATTATTTCCCAATAGGAATTCAACAGTTAAAACATATCCTTAAAATCTAACACGTAAACGTCGATTTCCCCATTGACGTCCTTTTCGACTGAAGCCATTCGTCCAAAAATCCAAGCCATCAAACACAAGAACAACGAACGTGCAATCCACGCACACTCTGAAACCTATTACTTATTAAACATTGATGAAAAAAAAGATAAAGAACATGTTTAAAATATTGAGCAAAGTTGTGATCACAGTATTTCTCCAACTTTAGCTCAACAAAACCACTTAACCACGAGAGTAAAATTAGAAATTGAACCACCACACAACCACTGCACATCACAATACATCAACAAGTAGTCCGATAGGACTACAAAGCACCACCTTAACGTGACGAAGTCTAGAATAAACTTTAACACGCAATTAGCTGTGAGAAGATGACATGGCACCTTCTACCATAAACACCACACATTTACCAGTCCCGATGATACAACCACCAGACGAAGCAACGCATCTATACAAGTATAACATTGTTGTCATCCTGAAATAAGTGAACACTTCTGGAACTTAAAAGGAAGGCTTTCATCTGAACACATTATAGAGCATTCACAACGATTTAAAGCTTTCGTGACTGCATGGATTAATCTTCTTGGTTCTTACGGTAAAGTCACGTAAATGGAAAATAATAAAAATAAAACATAATAAATAATTCTCACGACGTTTCGGCGACAACGCAAGCAGCCGTCTTCAGGTGGAGAACAGGTCTGTCAAGTAGACAGAGTCTGAATGACTCAGAGTCTGAATGACTCTGTCTACTTGACAGACCTGTTCTCCACCTGAAGACGGCTGCTTGCGTTGTGGCCGAAACATCACTCTAGCTTGGAGTACTGGAAATCACGGAAATAATAATTCGTACCTTATTAACTGATCTAACAGAGACACAAACATGCACATTCCAGGACTTCAAGAGTTAACAGAAGAACTCAAAACTTTGACTCTCCAGCCATTCCAGCAGCCATGTCTCAGTATCCACCTGCATGGGGTCGAAAGAGGAATTGTCGTCAGGGCTCATTACATCCAGCAACCTCTCAGGATCCAACTGCATGAGGTCTAAAAAGGAATTGTTGTCAGGAATCATGACATCCACTACATCTAGGCATCTCTCAGGATCCACCTGTATAGGATGAAAAGATGCATCTTTTTCAGGACTCATTGCAGCACTTTGCATTACACCTTTTGATTCCACTTCCCTATCATTCCGGATCTTCTGATGCTTGTTTCGTGGAGATGACCGTGAACATGTTCTCTCCCTCGGAGAGCAATTTAATGGCTTTTCACCCGAGTGCGTTTTCTGGTGCCTGTGAAGATCTGACTTCCTTACAAATGCCTTCCCACAAAGAGAGCACTTGAATGGCTTCTCGCCCGAGTGTGTCTTCTGGTGAGTGTTAAGATTGGATTTCAGTGAAAATGTCTTCCCACACACAGCGCACTTGAATGGCTTCTCGCCCGTGTGTGTCTTCTGGTGAGTGTTAAGATTGGATTTCTGTGAAAATGTCTTCCCACACACAGAGAAATTGAATGGCTTCTCACCAGAGTGTGTTTTCTGGTGAGTGTTAAGATGTGATTTCTGTGAAAATGCCTTCCCACACACAGAGCACTTGAATGGCTTCTCACCAGAGTGTGTTTTCTGGTGAGTGTTAAGATTGGATTTCAGTGAAAATGTCTTCCCACACACAGAGCAATTGAATGGCTTCTCGCCCGTGTGTGTCTTCTGGTGAGTGTTAAGATTGGATTTCAGTGAAAATGTCTTCCCACACACAGCGCACTTGAATGGCTTCTCGCCCGTGTGTGTCTTCTGGTGAGTGTTAAGATTGGATTTCTGTGAAAATGTCTTCCCACACACAGAGAAATCGAATGGCTTCTCACCAGAGTGTGTTTTCTGGTGAGTGTTAAGATGTGATTTCTGTGAAAATGCCTTCCCACACACAGAGCACTTGAATGGCTTCTCACCAGAGTGTGTTTTCTGGTGAGTGTTAAGATTGGATTTCAGTGAAAATGTCTTCCCACACACAGAGCAATTGAATGGCTTCTCGCCCGTGTGTGTCTTCTGGTGAGTGTTAAGATTGGATTTCAGTGAAAATGTCTTCCCACACACAGCGCACTTGAATGGCTTCTCGCCCGTGTGTGTCTTCTGGTGAGTGTTAAGATTGGATTTCTGTGAAAATGTCTTCCCACACACAGCGAAATTGAATGGCTTCTCACCAGAGTGTGTTTTCTGGTGAGTGTTAAGATTTGATTTCAGTGAAAATGCCTTCCCACACACAGAGCACTTGAATGGCTTCTCGCCCGTGTGTGTCTTCTGGTGCCTGTGAAGATCTGACTTCCATGAAAATGCCTTCAAACAAACAGAGCAATCGAACGGCTTCTCGCCCGTGTGTGCGTGGCGCTGTGGAGAGAGTATCTGCTCCATGTGACTGATTCTTCAGAGCAGAGTAACAGTCGCGGGTGTTGTTGAGAGTTAAAGGCACCCTCTAAGCTGCGTGGATGACTGGCTCAAATCGCCAAGAAGCAAACTCTCACTAACGTCTAACCGACACACAGTAACGTCTCGTAAGTCGGGCTACACGCGACTACCAGTTTTATCCACTAACGAAGACACTTACTTGTTGATGCACGGCGTGTCGATGTCCCTGTAACCCGTCTGAAGAGATCGCCACGAACTCTCCCAGTCGCCAGGCAATCGGGCTCGCCAGGCTGGGTCTCGCAGGAGAAGGGTAATCTGCAGTGCGAGGAGTTGCGCGTTTATCCTCAGTGAAATCCCTCTCGAAATGGTCTTGAGGCCTAAATTTAAGCCCCTTATAACTCCCCTCTAGCATTCAAATCCTTTGTTCTCGTCTTGGATTATCATAGACTTTGCATTCAATTGTTAATTTTTACATTAACAATCCGCATATGTAGCAACATAGCTTAGCGAATCTGGCCTTTGTAATTTAACTTTAATACGTATGTACATTATACTGCGTAATTGTACACTTCTGTTTGAATAATTACATACATCTCCATGCATAATTCCATGTTAAGTGTTAATTTTTTTAATATCCTGTAAACTGCTGCAAGTTTAGAGGATTTAACAGCGACATACAGTCTGTAAGCTGAGCTACTAACAGTAAGTAATACATTACAATTCTATGTCGCAAAAAATATAATATGTTCCAGCTAAACTTTTTTTCCCTTACATCAAACAGGTCTAACCCCGTACTATATGCTGCCATAGACAAACCCAACATTAAATTATATACTGTATTACTTTGCACCACCCGATACCTTAGAATAATACAAAGTGGAATATTACACTATGTATTATTCTATCCACCATACTGTATATCACACTGCTGTATATTCACTATACAATTACGATACTATATATTGCCTTATACATTGTATTAAACATTACAATTGTATACTATTTATTATTAGACAATCTGCTATACACTATACAATTCACCGTCGAGTGAAATATACTAAAAGGAAGCAAAATGAAACACCACCACGCTTGGAGCGTATATTTTAGTTGGGTTGGAAGGGGTGAAGGTGCCGCTGAAACACGCTGTTAGGAATTAGCCTTTGTTGTGTAGACTGGTTGAACTCGGAGGTTCCAAGAATTTGCATATCAAGATGAATTTAGCATATATACGGAAAATGCAGATATGGGATTAGTCATGACTTGTGGAATCTGGCTATTGAGCTTAATCCTGAATACGTATATTCATCTCAATGCATAATTCGCGTTAATTTGCTAATATTCACCCTGCAATGTGCTGCAAACTGATGCCAGTTCAAAGGCGTTACCAGGGAAATGCAGTATTAAAATTGTGATTTGGACTTTGAGGTGCAACTTTTTACCGTGCTGACTTTGTTTTATAAAAATATTGACGTACTTGTGTTGATATGAGCGCGTCAGAACAATCAAGGTGATTTGTTTAATTTAATCCACGAAAATTATTACGATTGCTGTCATACACTTTTAATGATAATCGAAATGGTATCGCTTGTAAGCGTGTGTGTATTTACACTGCTGTGCAAGTACACTTGGGGAGCGGTAGTGTAGCTGTTTGTATGTACAAAGCGGTGTGTATGCACATTCGTCTATGTATATACACTGCTATGTCCACTCGTGTGTGGGTGTGTGTTTCGTACAAAGAATTGAGGGCAACGTGGTGATGAATGCGGCACCACAACAGGGAACTACAGGGATGAGACTCCCCGCTCGTGGTGCTAAATTAATGAAAACAGCGCCACTGAGCGGACAGAGCCCCGCCCCTACAGCTCGTGCGTGTGACGTCATGAGTGTGACGTCATGAGTGTGATCAGCGGACAGCCACGATGCTGGCGGGTGAGGGTCAACTTGTGTGCTGGAGATGCTTCACCTGAAACTCGCCTCCACACGTGTTCGCTATGAACATTGTAGCAATAAGGGACGATTAGTCATCTTTAACATGTCAGGTTTTTATTGTTCTGCAAGTAAATTAACCTTCTTGGTTCTTTCGGTAAAGTCACGAAGAAGGGAAATAATAAAATAATAAAAATAATACATAATACAATTATTTTATTATGTTTTATTTTTTTCTTCATCTTCGTGGTTCTTTCGGTAAGGTCACGTAGAAGAGAAATAATAAAATAAAAAAGATACAAAAATAATTGTATAAAGTAATTTTATTCTGTTTTAAAATTTTTTTTTTTTATTTAATAAAAATAAAACATAATAAAAAATTGTTATATATTTTTTTTATTATGTTTTATTTTTATTAAATAATAAACCATAATAAAAAAAAATATATACATTTTTTTAATTGTTTTATTTTTATTATTTTATTATTTCCCTTCTTCAATAAGGGACGATTCGTCATCTTTAACATGTCACGTTTTTATTGTTCTGCAAGTAAATTGCAGCACTTTGAATTCCACATTTTGATTTCAATTCCCTATCATTGCGGATCTTCTGGTGCTTGTTTCGGGGTGATGACCGTGAACATGTCCTCTCCCTCGTAGAGCAATTAAATGGCTTCTCGCCCGAGTGTGTTTTCTGGTGACTGTGAAGATTTTATTTCCGTGAAAATGCCTTCCCGCACACAGTGCAATTGAATGGCTTCTCGTTCTTGTGTGTTTTCTGGTGTCTGTTAAGATTTGATTTATCCGCAAATGCCTTTCCACAAATAGAGCAATTGAACGGCTTCTCGCCCGTGTGTGTTTTCTGGTGACTGTGAAGAATAGATTTCCAAGCAAATGCCTTCACACAAACAGAGCAATTGAACGGCTTCTCGCCCGTGTGTGTTTTCTGGTGACTGTGAAGAATAGATTTCCAAGCAAATGCCTTCCCACAAACAGAGCACTTGAATGGCTTCTCGCCCGAGTGTGTTTTCTGGTGACTGTAAAGATCTGACTTCCTTGCAAATGCCTTACCGCACACAGCGCAATTGAACGGCTTCTCGCAAGTGTGTGTTTTCAAGTGACTGTAAAGATCTGACTTCCTTGCAAATGCCTTACCGCACACAACGCAATTGAATGGCTTCTCGTTCTTGTGTGTTTTCTGGTGTCTGTTAAGATTTGATTTATCCGCAAATGCCTTTCCACAAATATCACAATTGAACGGCTTCTCGCCCGTGTGTGTTTTCTGGTTACTGTGAAGAATAGATTTCCAAGCAAATGCCTTCCCACAAACAGAGCACTTGAATGGCTTCTCGCCCGAGTGTGTCTTCTGATGACTGTGAAGAATTGTTTTCCTTGCAAATGCCTTCAAACAAACAGAGCATTTGAATGGCTTCTCGCCCGTGTGTGCGTGGCGCTGTGGAGAGAGTATCTGCTCCATGTGACTGATTCTTCAGAGCAGAGTAACAGTCGCGGGTGTCGTTGAGAGTTAAAGGCGCCCTCTAAGCTGCGTAGATGTCTGGCTCAAATCGCCAAAAAGCAAACTCTCACTACCGTCTAACCGAGACACAGTAACGTCTCGTAAGTCGAGCTACACGCGACTACCAGTTTTATCCACTAACGAAGACACTTACTTGTTGATGCACGGCGTGTCGATGTCCCTGTAACCCGTCTGAAGAGATCGCCACGAACTCTCCCAGTCGCCAGGCAATCGGGCTCGCCAGGCTGGGTCTCGCAGGAGAAGGGTAATCTGCAGAGCGAGGAGTTGCGCGTCTATCCTCAGTGAAATCCCTCTCGAAATGGTCTTGAGGCCTAAATTTAAGCCCCTAATAACTCCCCTCTAGCATCCAAATCCTTTGTTCTCGACTTGGCCTATCATGGACTTTGCATTCAATTGTTAATTTTTACATTAACAATCCGCATATGTAGCAACATAGCTTAGCGAATCTGGCCATTATAATTTAACCTTAATACGTATGTACATTATACTGCGTAATTGTACACTTCTGTTTGAATAATTACATACATCTCCATGCATAATTCCGTGCTTCCTGTGAATTTGCTATTATGTACCCGACAATGTCCTCTAAACTGCAGAGATTCATCTTCATGGTTCTTTCGGTAAAGTCACGTAAAGGACGGCTGCTTGCGTTGTGGCCGAAACGTCGTGAGAATTATTTTATTATGTTTTATTTTTATTACTTTATTATTTCCCTTCTACGTGACTTTACCGAAAGAACCAAGAAGATGAAAATAACCTTGGCAAAGGAAGATGCACCATGGAAGAGGAGCGCCTCTTTGAGGTGCAGCGCATTGCCAGGGCGACGTGCCGCACAGAAGAGAAGTGCTTCCGAGACTTTCTTCTCAAGAAGCGCCTCATTCAAGTGAAGTTCTTCACTGATGAGAAGCATCATCGCGAGATGAAGTGTGCTGACGAGAAGCGTCTGGAGGAGGAGGAGGAGAAGTGTCTCGCCAACGTGAAACGCGTCGAGGAGGAGAAGCGCCTTGCACAGGAGCAGCGCCTCGCCAGCATTGCTACCATCATCACCACCACCGCCGGCACCTCCACCACCACCCCTGCCGCCACCACCACCGCCGCTACCATCACCACGGCCGCCGCCACCACCACCACCCCTGCCGCCACCACCACCGCCAGCACCACCGCCAGCACCACCGCCACCACCACCGCCGCCACCACCACCGCCACCACCACCGCCACCATCACCGCCGCCACCACCGCCACTGCCGCCACCACCACCACCGCCACCACCACCATCACCGCCACCACCACCGCCACCACCATCACCGCCGCCACCATCACCGCAGTAACCACTGCCACCGCCACCACCACCACCGCTGCCACCACCACCATCACCACCACCGCATCCACCTCTGCCACTCCAGTGCAGGGCCCGATTGCTCCAAGCTTTGGAGAAGAGGACTTCCAAGCAGAGAAGATGGAGAAGAAGACAGAGGTGGAACAGGAAGAGGAGAAGGTGGAGGTGGTGGAGGACGAGGAGGTTGAGGAGGAACAGGAGGAGGAGAAGGTGGAGGTGGTGGAGGACGAGGAGGGTGTGGAGGAACAGGAGGAGAGAACGGAGAACACAGAGAAGGGAGAAAAGATGGTGGTGGACGATGAAGAGGAAGAGATGGAGGACGAGACAAAGGAGGAGGTGGAGGAGGTGCAGGTGGTGGAGGTGGTGATGCAGGCTCGTGAAGGACGCTACTGTGCAGTTGGAGGCAGTCGCCCTCCAACAACAACGGAGGGCGGAGGAGCGACGCTCACAACAACGAGCGGAGCGCCGGGTGGCTAAAGCACAGCAAGTTGGTACAGTAGGGGGCACAGGTGGTGCATCAGCCAGTCATCTCGGTCAGTCGACCCGTGGCACCTGCTGGGTCTGCCCCGTGACCTCCTGCCAGCGGGCGTTCGACACTTCAAGTGGCCTCAAGGTGCACTTGGCCTGACACAAGCGTCGTGGTGACGTCACCGCCACTTAGTGGCGAATGGCGGTTATTGTTGTTGTTGATGCAGGGAAAGAAGTGGAAGCGAGGGGGCCTTGCTCGCGTGGCGAGTGCGATCACCTCACTCCTCCGCCGCGTGCTGCTTTGTGGTGGCATGTCCACCACACAGTAGGGGTGGTTGTTGTTGTCGTGGATCGCTGCCAACCATGACCACTATCACCAGACTACCCACCCACCCCGTGACACATCCCAGGCACACACCCACACACCCCGTGATACACGTCACACACACACACCACATGGTTCTCCCCCCGGAGAGACGGTGCCACTGGGACCACAGCTGTGGAAGGAATCTGAGCAGCAGATGCCACGACTACGGTGGAGAACGACTGCTATCAAGACACCTCACACAACAAACACACACGGGACTAGCCTAAAAAAACTAGCCGGCCCCATCTTGGACTAATAGGTGCAAGTTAATACTGTTCTGAACCTGTTTAATAAACATATTTAAGGACACTCGTGTTGAGCATGGTGCTTTTAGCAAACGAGTGTGTTTTGTTATAATTTCTGTCATAAACTTTGAATAATCATCTGAATGGATTAGCTTGAAAGCCTGGTTTATAATAACGTTACGCAAAAAAAACAATCGTCATCTTCTAGTCTGTAACAAACGACCTTCGGTGTGTATATACACCAGTGTGTATGTGTTCAATATTTTGCCAGTTTTTAAATTTGTGACGAGTTTTTTTGCTAATTGCATTGACTATTGAGGGGTTACCAGCCCCTCGCACCCGTCCGAAGACCTCGTGGGCCGCTGTGGTGGCTACGAGCCTTCCCTCCGGGACATTGCTCACATCCACCACAGCGTTACCGTTCAACACCGTCAATGAAGGAAGGGGGTTGTTTTTGCAAAACTTTACTCGTGGCAGGGGATTGGCAAAAAAACAGGGAGTGCCTCCTTCTGATAAACAAAAAACGAATGAAGGGGGCATGGGAGCGTGGCGTAAGGTGTGGAAAGCTGTAGGTCACAGGTATCAATCGAATTGGGTCAATGACACCAGCACACGAATGGTGGGGTCGTTTGGAATGATGTTGCATTGATGAAAGATTAAGTTCTCCGACGTTGCATTTCATGAACTTTACATTCAATTGTTATTTTTGGAATTTAAATCTGCATATCTAGCTATTAGCTTCTGTAATCTGGCTATTAAGCTTAATCCTGAATACGTATATTCATGTAACCGCATAATTTGCGTTAATTTGCTAATATTCACCCTGCAATATGCTGCAAACTGCTGCCAGTTCAAAGGCGTTACCAGGGAAATGCAGACTGAAGTATTTTTGTCATACACTTTTAATGATAATCGAAATGGCATCGCTTGTAAGCGTGTGTGTATTTACACTGCTGTGTAAGTACACTTGACTTTGACTCCTGTGTGTGTGTGCACGTGTTTGTTGTAAGCATTGTACAGTTAACGAACGCTCAGATAACTTTAAAAAAATCCGATTTTTATTCATCTGCAAAAAAAATGATTACGTTAATATTGCTGTGCATGCACACTCGCGTGTGTGTAGAGGTAGTGTAGTGGTTAGCGCACAGCTCAATTCTCGGTCACGTTAAATTCATGCTCACGGCCAACACCAGGGAATGTGGCCCTACAGTCGGTGGCAGACGCCATGTAAGGCGACAAGTGCCTTCAGTGTGTGCGAGTGTTCGGGAACGCGGAGGCTCAGGTGTGAATGTCGGGATGAAGGGGTCATCCTGCGGCGTATCGCGAGCGTATCGGGTGGTCCCAGAGACACGCAGGGTGGGTGATCTAAACTATTCAAAACAAACCAACCCCTCTTGAAATGCCTGAAGTTTTTTCTTCTTCTTGGTTCGTTCGGTAAAGTCACGTAGAAGGGAAGTAATAAAATAATAAAAATAAAGCATAATAAAACAATTCTCACGACGTTTCGGCCACAACGCAAGTATCCGTCCTCAGGTGGATAACCAGGTCTGTCGAGGCGACAACGTCTGAATGAAACAGCACACGTGCTTGGAGCATTTATATAAGCTGGGTTGGAAGGGGGGGAAAAGGGCGCCTTGACAAATGAATATGCATATCAAGAGGAATTTAGCATATTTATGGGAAATGAAGGTATGTGATTAGTACTACTTATGCCCGTGCATTATGCAGGATTAGCAGCATCAAAGGGAGGGGATATGGGAAATGCAGGTATGTGATTAGTACTACGTGGTAATGAATGCGGCACCACAACAGGGAACTACAGGGATGAGACTCCCCGCTCGTGGTGCTAAATTAATGAAAACAGCGCCACTGAGTGGACAGAGCCCCGCCCCTACAGCTCGTGCGTGTGACGTCATGAGTGTGACGTCATGAGTGTGATCAGCGGACAGCCACGATGCTGCCAGGTGAGGGTAAACTTGTGTGCTGGAGATGCTTCACCTGAAACTCGCCTCCACACGTGTTCGCTATGAACATTGTAGCAATAAGGGACGATTAGTCATCTTTAACGTCAGGTCTTTATTGTTCTGCAAGTAAATTAACCTTCTTGGTTCTTTCGGTAAAGTCACGAAGAGGGGAAATAATAAAATAAAACATAATACAATTATTTTATTATGTTTTATTTTCTTCTTCATCTTCTTTGTTCTTTCGGTAAAGTCACGTAGAAGGGAAATAATGAAATAATTTTATGAAGTAATTTAATTCTGTTTAATTTTTTTTCATTATTTAATAAAAAAATAAAAATAATAAAATAATGTTATAAAATGTTTTATTGTTTTATTTTTATTATTTTTTTATTTCCCTTCTTCAATGAGGGACGATTAGTCATCTTTAACATGTCAGGTCTTTATTGTTCTGCAAGTAAATTAAAGTTAAAACTCGTAGAGACACATGCGCACTCGTGTGTGAATGCACATCGCTGTATAGACAGTCGTGTTTATAAGCACACTTGTGTGTGTATGTCTACTCGTCCGTGTTTTTTAAAGGAAGGATATGGTTGAAATAACGTACGATCAGTCATCTTTAAAAACAATTCAGGTCTTTATTAATCTGCAAGAAAATTCACGTTAATGTTCGTATTTGAAATTTTTATTAATACGCATGCTCAAACAGGAAGGAACTGGGCAAATTATTTCCCAATTTCAACAGTTAAAACATATTCTTAAAATCTAACACGTGAACGTCGATTTCCCCATTGACGTCCTTTTCGACTGAAGCCATTCGTCCAGAAGTCCAAGCCATCAAACACAAGAACAACGAACGTGCAATCCACGCACACTATGAAACTAATTTTTTTGTTATTACACAATGATAGAATAGAAATAATAAAATAATAAAAATGAAACATAATAAAATATTATTATTTTATTATTTCCATTATATGTGACTTTACCGAAAGAACCAAGAAGATGCATCCCTGCAGTCACGAAAGCTTTAAATCGAAAATTAAAGAACATGTTTAAAATATTGAGCAAAGTTGTGATCACAGTATTTCTTCAACTTTAGCTAAACAAAACCACTTAACCACGAGAGTCAAATTAGAAATTGAACCACCACACAACCACTGCGCTTCACAACACATCAACAAGTAGTCCGATAGGACTACAAAGCACCACCTTACACGTGACGAAGTCTAGAATAAACTTTAACACGCAATTAGCTGTGAGAAGATGACATGGCACCTTCTACCATAAACACCACACATTTACCAGTCCCGATGATACAACCACCAGACGAAGCAACTCATCTATAGAAGTATAACAATGTTGTCATCCTGAAATAAGTGAACATTTCTGGAACTTAAAAGGAATACGTTCATCTGTACACATTATAGAGCATTCACAACATCACTCTATTTCGATTTAAAGCTTTCGTGACTGCAGGGATTAATCTTCTTGGTTCTTTCAGTAAAGTCATCCTGCGGCGTATCGCGAGCGTATCGGGTGGTCCCAGAGACACGCAGGGTGGGTGATCTAAACTATTCAAAACAAACCACACCCTCTTGAAATGCCTGAAGTTTTTTCTTCTTCTTGGTTCTTTCGGTAAAGTCACGTAGAAGGGAAGTAATAAAATAATAAAAATAAAGCATAATAAAACAATTCTCACGACGTTTCGGCCACAACGCAAGTAGCCGTCCTCAGGTGATAACCAGGTCTGTCGAGGCGACAGCGTCTTAATGAAACAGCAAACGTGCTTGGAGCATTTATATAAGCTGGGTTGGAAGGGGGGGGGGGAAAGGGCGCCTTGACAAATGAATATGCATATCAAGAGGAATTTAGCATATTTATGGGAAATCCAGGTATGTGATTAGTACTACTTATGCCCGTGCATTATGCAGGATTAGCAGCATCAAAGGGAGGGGCTATGGGAAATGCAGGTATGTGATTAGTACTACTTATGCCCGTGCATTATGCAGGATTAGCAGCATCAAAGGGAGGGGATATGGGAAATGCAGGTATGTGATTAGTACAACTCATGCCTGAAGTTTTGGCTGATAAAAAATAAAATCGTGGCGGCGATAAAGTGGAGCCTGGAAAAGTGGGCACGAACCAAAAGCGCTGCGTTTATATCCCCTCTCTAACCCCACAGTCTTGCCGAGCTGCTACTTACAGCTGGAAGCTTTCAGGAATTCAACAGTTAAAAAATCAATACGTTAACGTCAAATAATCATACTGTATATATATATATGAATCCATTGAAAGGGCAGATCCAGCAGTGGATAGTGTGATTTTAATACGACCACAATGTGATACTAGTAATTATAATGCAATTCAAATCCCGCAGCCCGCAGTTCTCATGTCTGTTTTCCATATCGATACATACTGCGGTAAATGTGAGCAATGTCCTAGAGGGAAGGCTCATAGCCATCACAGCGGCCAACGAGGTCTCCCGACTGTTGCGTGAAAACACGTGGAAAATATATAGACACATGAGTGCACACAGCACTGTACATACACAGCAGCGTAACAACACAGGGACTTTCTGCTATAGACTGAAATGTGATAATAGTTGCGTTACATTATAATAACCAACGCTTACAAACTATACCATCCAGATGGATATCCACGGCAATTGCAACCATTTTAATTGAGCGAATATAACAATTCACCTTCGTTGTCTAGACACACCCTCATCAACAAGTGTCCTTAAACATAGTTATAAAACCACGTCAACACGCTATGAAGCATGCACCTCTTAGTTAAAGTATATATCGATCAACATTTGTGATATCTGAGGCGTTATTTCACAGTTAAGGCCGATACATTGATAGACGTTTACAGGCCATTGTTAATGTGCAAACTAACAACATGCACATGATTATGCAAGGAGATGCCCATCCGTATTCAAAAGCATGCGAACAATTATGCAGTGAAATGCAAAATTCTACTTAGGCTTGAGCACAATGGCCACATGAGATTAGGTTTGTTAGATATGAGGAGAGTTACTTCCGAGAATAACAATTGCATGCAAGGAAGTTCATAAAGAAAATGTAAATTATTCTAGAGAAATTTCAAAAATGGGAAGAATAATCTCAACCAGTGTGCCGTAGCAAATGCAAACAAATGGAATGAAAAAAACTAAACTAATTTCTTCACTACACTCATTAAACATGGGGCAACCATTTAAAATATTATTAATGATTCCAATCGTTTGGAGTCGAAACAGAGGGAATTAGAATTGAATGCGTATTTTTTCAAAAGTATAACGTACTTCAGTGTTGTGGGGCATCTAAGATTTATATCGTCAGTTTAACCTGTGAAACTTTGAATAATCATCTGAATGGTTTAGCTTCATAATAAAGAAACGCAACAAAAACAATCATCACCTTTTAGTCTGTAACATACGACTTTCGGTGTGTATATACAGCAGTGTGTATGTGTTCAATATTTTGCACGTGTTTAAATTTTGAGACGAGTTTTTTTGGTAATTGCATTGACTATTGAGGGGTTACCTGCCCCTCGCACCCGTCCAAAGACCTCGTGGGCCGCTGTGGTGGCTACGAGCCTTCACTCCGGGACATTGCTCACATCCACCACAGCGTTACCATCCGACACCGTCAATGAAGGAAGGGGGTTGTTTTTTCAAAACTTTACTCGTGGCAGGGGATTGGCAAACAACAGGGAGTGCCTCCTTCTGAGAAACAAAAAAATTAACCCGTAAAAACAAAGTTTTTCACTATAAATCCATTATATGCGTGGCGTCTAGAGTCCTCTCGTCCTCTGGCTTGAGATGGCTGCCACATATGGGTCAGATGATTGCCTACCACCATTAAGCAATTGGTAATTAAATATAAAAAAAAATTCCCCTAAAAAGTGTAAAATTTTGGAAATATTTTGTTCAAGAAATACATTGTCACGCACAACGAGTTTGTGTGCAAAATGTCAGCTCGATTGGATCACGGGAAGTGGGTTAAAAAACGACTGAAAGATTTGCACGGTCGTAAGCGCGCAAGCAAGCAAGTGAACTTAATATAAAGGATTTAAAAACGAATGAAGGGGGCGTGGGAGCGTGGCGTAAGGTGTGGAAAGCTGAAAGTCACTTTCTTCTCAAGAAGCGCCTCATTCAAGTGAAGTTCTTCACTGATGAGAAGCATCATCGCGAGATGAAGTGTGCTGAGGAGAAGCGTCTGGAGGAGGAGGAGGAGGAGAAGTGTCTCGCCAACGTGAAACGCGTCGAGGAGGAGAAGCGCCTTGCGCAGGAGCAGCGCCTCGCCAGCATTGCTACCATCATCACCACCACCGCCGGCACCTCCACCACCACCCCTGCCGCCACCACCACCGCCGCTACCATCACCACGGCCGCCGACACCACCACCACCCCTGCCGCCACCACCACCGCCACCGCCACCACCGCCACCACCACCGCTGCCACCACCACCGCCACCACCACGGCCACCATCACCGCCGCCACCACCGCCACTGCCGCCACCACCATCACCGCCACCACCACCGCCACCACCATCACCGCCGCCACCATCACCGCAGTAACCACTGCCACCGCCACCACCACCATCACCGCCACCACCACCGCCACCACCATCACCGCCGCCACCATCACCGCAGTAACCACTGCCACCGCCACCACCACCACCGCTGCCACCACCACCATCACCACCACCGCATCCACCTCTGCCACTCCAGTGCAGGGCCCGATTGCTCCAAGCTTTGGAGAAGAGGACTTCCAAGCAGAGAAGATGGAGAAGAAGACAGAGGTGGAACAGGAAGAGGAGAAGGTGGAGGTGGTGGAGGACGAGGAGGTCGAGGAGGAACAGGAGGAGGAGAAGGTGGAGGTGGTGGAGGACGAGGAGGTTGAGGAGGAACAGGAGGAGGAGAAGGTGGAGGTGGTGGAGGACGAGGAGGTCGAGGAGGAACAGGAGGAGAAGGTGGAGGTGGTGGAGGAAGAGGAGGTCGAGGAGGAACAGGAGGAGGAGAAGGTGGAGGTGGTGGAGGACGAGGAGGTTGAGGAGGAACAGGAGGAGAAGGTGGAGGTGGTGGAGGAAGAGGAGGTCGAGGAGGAACAGGAGGAGGAGAAGGTGGAGGTGGTGGAGGACGAGGAGGTTGAGGAGGAACAGGAGGAGAGAACGGAGAACACAGAGAAGGGAGAAAAGATGGTGGTGGACGATGAAGAGGAAGAGATGGAGGACGAGACAAAGGAGGAGGTGGAGGAGGTGCAGGTGGTGGAGGTGATGATGCAGGCTCGTGAAGGACGCTACTGTGCAGTTGGAGGCAGTCGCCCTCCAACAACAACGGAGGGCGGAGGAGCGACGCTCACAACAACGAGCGGAGCGCCGGGTGGCTAAAGCACAGCAAGTTGGTACAGTAGGGGGCACAGGTGGTGCATCAGCCAGTCATCTCGGTCATCTCGGTCAGTCGACCCGTGGCACCTGCTGGGTCTGCCCCGTGACCTCCTGCCAGCGGGCGTTCGACACTTCACGTGGCCTCAAGGTGCACTTGGCCTGGCACAAGCGTCGTGGTGACGTCACCGCCACTTAGTGGCGAATGGCGGTTATTGTTGTTGTTGATGAAGGGAAAGAAGAGGAAGCGAGGGGGCCTTGCTCACGTGGCGAGAGCGATCACCTCACTCCCCCGCCGCGTGCTGCTTTGTGGTGGCATGTCCACCACACAGTAGGGGTGGTTGTTGTGGTCGTGGATCGCTGCCAACCATGACCACTATCACCAGTCTACCCACCCACCCCGTGACACATCCTAGGCACACACCCACACACCCCGTGATACACGTCACACACACACACCACATGGTTCCCCCCCGGAGAGACGGTGCCACTGGGACCACAGCTGTGGAAGGAATCTGAGCAGCAGATGCCAGGACTACAGTGGTGAACGACTGCTATCAAGACACCTCACACAACAAACACACACGGGACTAGCCAAAAAAAACTAGCCGGCCCCATCTTGGACTAATAGGTGCAAGTTAATACTGTTCTGAACCTGTTTAACAAACATATTTAAGGACACTCGTGTTGAGCATGGTGCTTTTAGCAAACGAGTGTGTTTTGTTATAATTTCTGTCATAAACTTTGAATAATCATCTGAATGGTTTAGCTTGAAAGCGTGGTTTATAATAACGTTACGCAAAAAAAAAAAACAATCGTCATCTTCTAGTCTGTAACATACGACCTTCGGTGTGTATATACACCAGTGTGTATGTGTTCAATATTTTGCACGTATTTAAAATTTTCGACGAGTTTTTTTGCTAATTGCATTGACTATTGAGGGGTTACCAGCCCCTCGCACCCGTCCAAAGACCTCGTTGGGCCACTGTGGTGGCTACGAGCCTTCCCTCCGGGACATTGCTCACATCCACCACAGCGTCACCGTCCGACACCGTCAATGAAGGAAGGGGGTTGTTTTGTCAAAACTTTACTCGTGGCAGGGGATTGATAAACAACAGGGAGTGCCTCCTTCTGATAAACAAAAAACGAATGAAGGGGGCGTGGGAGCGTGGCGTAAGGTGTGGAAAGCTGTAAGTCACAGGTATCAATCGAATTGGGTCAATGACACCAGCACACGAATGGTGGGGTCGTTTGGAATGATGTTGCATTTATGAAAGATTAAGTTCTCCGTCGTTGCATTTCATGAACTTTACATTCAATTGTTATTTTTGGAATTTACAATCTGAAATTCCAAGAAAACAGTCCTTGTATATATGCTGGTTGAGGGTGGGAGGATATTATTATTGTGAGGTTCGATGCGGCTGAAACACGCTGTTAGGAATGAGCCTTTGTTGTGTAGACTGGTTGAACTCGGAGGTTCCAAGAGTTTGCATATCAATAGGAATTTAGCATATTTATGGGAAATGCAGATATGGGATTAGTCATGACTTGTGGAATCTGGCTATTGAGCTTAATCCTGAATACGTATATTCATCTCACCGCATAATTCGCGTTAATTTGCTAATATTCATCTTCTTAGGTTTTTTTCGGTAAAGTCACGTAGAAAGTAAAATAAAATAAAAACAAAAATCACGACGTTTCGGAGGCAACACAAGTCTCCGTCATCAGGTGGAACCGTCACAGCCAGATTAGCTGTATCAAGTGAGGCAATGATTCAAGATGTAATCCCTTAAAAGCGAGTTGAGGGAGAGGGAGGGGGGAGCTCATCAGACTATGGTAGCCAATGAAAGGAACGTATCGGGAGGGAGGGGGGGCGAGGCCAAAAGGGTGGGCGACGGACGTGGAGGCGCTTGTGCGCAAGCGGCCAATTACTGCACACGCCAACACAATGGAGCGATTGTGCGCAAGCGGCCAGCCACTGCAACCGCCAACACAATGGGCAGAGAGGAGGAGGGGAGGTCTAATACACATGATAGACAAGGCCATGTGGCCACATGACATGGCCTCCCAGCATTGAACCACTTCTTGGACCACATCAATTCTAGACACCCATCCATTAGATTCACCATGGAAGTGGAGAAAGACGGTAAACTACCATTCTTGGATATTCTGTTTGAGAGGAGTCCTGACGGTTCCTTGGGACATTCTGTCTACAGAAAGGCCACCCATACAGATTCCTACTTGAAACCGGATTCCCACCACCACCCATCTCAAAAGAACTATCTCATCAAAACGCTATACCACAGAGCACATGGCATTTCTGACAAACACCACCTGACCGGTGAATTAAGACATGTACATCGGGCCCTCAGGATGAACGGATACTCTGACCGTACTATCCGCCAAGCTGTCTCTCCCACCACACAGAAACAGCCACATGAAACTCCGACCAAAACCATCACGTTACCATACATAGCTGGCGTGACCAAAAAGATCTCCAAAATTCTAAACAAACATAAGATCCAAGTCCGATTCAGTACAGTGCATAAAATCCGTGATCTGATTCCATCTGTGAAGGATGTCGTTCCTGACTTACAGTATCCTGGAGTCTACAAATTGAGTTGCATTTGTGGTGATTGCTACATTGGAGAAACGAAACGTCATGTTTCTGATCGTGTCCGCGAGCACAAGTCAGATCTGAAACACGGCAGAACTGATTCTTCTGCCGTGGCCGATCATTGCTACAACTCGGTGGGCTCTCATGAAATTGTCTTTTCCGAGACCAACGTTCTCTGCAAACCTCCCGGCTACCATCAAAGGTTTGTACACGAAGCCATACAAATATACAAACACAGACATAATTTCAACCGTGATGATGGGTACAAACTTAGTAATCATTGGAAAGATGTTATCAACCACGCAAAAAAGACTTAATCACAATTTTTTGGACCATCTTATCTGACAGGCACTATTTTACTTTACTTTACCGAGTGTTAACATCCCCAGTTGTTTTTTAGCAGTGCTCTCTTCATTGTTCAGCCAGCATTGGTATAAACATGGGCATTTTCGTTATTTTGTCTATCATGTGTATTAGAGCTTCCCTCCCCCTCTCTGTCCATTGTGTTGGCGTGTGCGGCAGTTGGCCGCTTGCGCATAATCGCTCCATTGTGTTGGCGTGTGCAGTAATTAGCCGCTTGCGCACAATCGCTTGCACGCCGTCGCCCACCCTTTTGGCCTCGCCCCCCCTCCCTCCCGATACGTTCCATTCATTGGCTACCATAGTCTGATGAGCTCCCCCCTCCCTCTCCTCCCCCCCTCAACTCGCTTTTAAGGGATTACATCTTGAATCATTGCCTCACTTGATGCAACTAATCTGGCTGTGACGGTCCCACCTGATGACGGAGACTTGTGTTGCCTCCGAAACGTCGTGAATTTTGATTTTATTTTATTTTCATTTATTTTGATGTTTTACCTACGTGACTTTACCGAAAAAACCTAAGAAGAAGTTTACCCTCACCTGGCAGCATCGTGGCTGTCCGCTGATCACACTCATGACGTCACACTCATGACGTCACACGCACGAGCTGTAGGGGCGGGGCTCTGTCCGCTCAGTGGCGCTGTTTTCATTAATTTAGCACAACGAGCGGGGAGTCTCATCCCTGTAGTTCCCTGTTGTGGTGCCGCATTCATCACCACGTTGCCACTCAATTCTTTGTACGCAACACACACCCACACACGAGTGGACATAGCAGTGTATATGCATAGACGAATGTGCATACACACCGCTTTGTACATACAAACCGCTACACTACCGCTCCCCAAGTGTACTTACACAGCAGTGTAAATACACACACGCTTACAAGCGATACCATTTCGATTACCATTTAAAGTGTATGACAGCAATCGTAATAAAATTTCGTGGATTAAATTAAACAAGTCACCTTGATTGTTCTGACGCGGTCATATCAACACAAGTACTTTCTAAAACAAAGTCAGCACGGTATAAACTTGCACCTCAAAGTCCAAATCACAATTTTAATACTTCAGTTTGCATTTCCATTGGTAACGCCTTTGAACTGGCAGCCGTTTGCAGCACATTGCAGGGTGAATATTAGCAAACTAACCCGAATTATGCGGTGACATGAACATATGTATTCAAGATTAAGCTCAATAGCCAGATTACAGAAGCTAATTGCTAGATATGCAGATTGTAAATTAAAAAAATAACAATTGAATGTAAAGTTCGTAAAATGCAAAGTCGAGAACGTCATCTTTCATCAATGCAACATCATTCCAAACGACCCCACCATTCGTGTGCTGGTGTCATTGACCCAATTCGATTTATACCTGTGACCTACAGCTTTCCACACCTTACGCCACGCTCCCATGCCCCCTTCATTCGTTTTTTGTTTATCAGAAGAAGAGCCCCCTGTTGTTTGGCATTCCCCTGCCACGAGTAAAGTTCCGTAAAAATAATCCGCTACCTCATCGGCGGTGCCGGACGGTAACGCTGTGGTGGATGTGAACAATGTCCTGGAGGGAAGGCTCGTAGCCACCACAGAGGCCCACGAGGTCTCTGGACGTGTGCGAGGCGCTGGTAATCTCTACATATTCAATAAAATTACCATAAAAAACACGTCCAAAATATTAAACACATACACTCGAGTTTAAGACGTCGGATTTCGGGACTAACATCATCCATAATAGAGGTTCTGGGGTTATATAGCCGAAGTATATGAATTTGTCGTTAAAATTATACATTAGATCAATGCATAAATATGTAATGTAGTAACTCGGCGGGAGACGACTTCACGGGTAACACACTCTTTATTTTATCAAACTCGTTCAGAGGTGACTAACACCTACTTTGTATCTCGGGTGACAAACACCCACTTAGTATCTCGGGTGACAAACACCCACTTAGCTACTTGGCGACTAACGCCCACTGAGCTACTCGGATGACCAACATCCACTTAGTATCTCGGGTGACAAACACCCACTTAGCTACTCGGCGACTAACGCCACTGAGCTACTCGGATGACCAACATCCACTTAGCTACTCGGCGACTAACGCCACTGAGCTACTCGGATGACCAACATCCACTGAGCTACTCGGCGACTAACGCCACTGAGCTACTCGGGACACTCCCTGCCCGGGGTATCCGTCTCGACTGTGGGTCCCCAGCCCGACCCACGGGGGCGTCGGACCCCGGGTCCCACAGCCTCGCCTCCGAGCCACACAGGGCCCCGGTCCCCACAAGGACGGCGGGACTAGGGGTCTCGGGGCACTAGGTCTTCAGCTCCGTCTTCGGGTCTTCAACTGGGTAACTCTCCCCGAGTGCTCTCGCGCGTCCCCCTTTATACCCCACCTGCGGACGTCGCTGCGAGCACCCACTTATTCGACCAATCGCTGGGCGCTGGCTACGATCCTGTTTTCCCACATCTCATCGTGCCTCACCACCCACGCCGCGCCGCCCCGTCATCTGTCACTCCCGGCGCGCGCGTCCACACCACGCCCACAACGCGTGCCCAACCCCGCACCCCGCGCCGCCCCGTGATCCATCACTGTCACAGTCGGCGCACGTCAATACCACCACTACACATATGTAATGCGAGCGTAAATGGCCAGGCCGGATGTGACGATCCTCGAGGGAGGAGTCAGGGTCACGTGGGAGACGGAGGAGTCAGGGTCACGTGGGCGAGGGGTTATAGGAAGGAGACCGGAAGACATCGCTTGCAGTCGAGGGAGTGAAGAGCGTAGACCACGTTGGGTGGCCGCCGTGCCTCAGCCTGGTGGCTGAGGGGCTCATCGGACGGCGCCAGCCAGCGGGGTGAGGAGAGAACAGAGTGTGCGGGGCGCACAGGGCGTGCAGGGGTTGCACGGAGCAGCCGAGTAGCTGCAGAACTAGCGGAGGCTAGCACAGGGGGTGCGAGGTTGCACCAGCTGCAGAGTAGCTGCAGAGCTAGCGGAGGACTAGCACAGGGGGTGCGAGGTTGCACGGAGCAGCAGAGTAGCTGCAGAGCTAGCGGAGGACTAGCAGGGCGTGCGAGGTTGCATCAGCAGCAGAGTAGCTGCAGAGCGGAGCAGCAGGGGAGCTGCAGAGTGCGCGGGGCGCAAGGAGAGACGACGCTGGACCGAGGAGGAGGCCAGCGGGGTGAGCGGAAGACGAACACAAATAAAGGACCGACGGAGATCGACATCGTGTGACGGAGTCCTTTATTACATTGGTGTCAGTGGACTTTTTCAACGCAAAATAACATCGAGGAAGAGGGCCGAGAACTTGGAAAAGCGTAACCCACTTGTTACGTCTTCCGACGACGAAGAAACGGCCGCCGGCGCATGTCCTCCAGCGGCCACGCGGCGGTCCAACTTGAATCGCTGCGGCCCGTTCTGCTGGATTTTTATCTTTATACGTGACTTTACCGAAAGAACCAAAGAATAATTCCTTGCATTCAATTGTTATTCTCGCATGTAACGCTCCTCATATCTAACAGACCTAATCTCATGTGGCCATTGTGCTTAAGCCTAAGTAGTAATGTGCATTTCACTGCATCATTGTTCGCTTCCGTTTGAATACGGATGGGCATTTCCTTGCATAATTATGTGCATGTTGTTAGTTTGCACATTTACAATGGCCTGTAAACTGTGATCAAGTTATCGGCCTTAACTGTGAAATACGGTCTAAGATGCTGATCGAGATAAACTTTAAGAGGTGCATGCATCATAGCGTGTTGACGTTGTTTTATGAATATGTTTAAGAACACTTGTTGACGAGGGTGTGTCTAGACAACGAAGGTGAATTGTTATATTCGCTCAATTAAAATGGTTGCAATTGCCGTGGATACCCATCTGGATGGTATAGTTTGTAAGCGTTGTTTATTATAATGTAACGCAACTATTATCACATTTCAGTCTATAGCAGAAAGTCCTGTGTGTTGTTACGCTGCTGTGTATGTGAAGTATTGGAAAATGACGGCAGGAAACTCCTTGACGGGAACACACTTCTTTTATTGAATCTTGACTTGTAACGATACAACGCGTGGCCTCTCTTCTTCACAATGCGGTCACCATACAACGGTACAACTCGTGACCTCTTCTCTCCGCCCTACGCTTCTCTTGACTCTCGTAGATTCTGTGCTGCTGGCTCTCTGTGCCTCGTGTAGACTCCGCGCCTCGGCTACACTCTTCTCTCGTCGCGTGTAGACTTTACACCTCTGCTACACTCTTTACTCGTCTCGTGTAGACTTTACATCTCTCTCTGGCTACACCGTATGCATACTCGGCTCGTGTAGACCTTTCTCTCTCTCTGGCTACACCGTATGCATACTCGGCTCGTGTAGACCTTTCTCTCTCTCTGGCTACACACTATACATCGCTCAGCTCGTGTAGACCTTTCTCTCTCTCTGGCTACACACTATACATTACTCAGCTCGTGTAGACCGTTCTCTCTCTCTGGCTACACACTTATACCTTACTCTCCTCTACTCTCCATTACTCTCCTCTCCGGGCTCTATCTCTGCACCTTCGTCTTCATTCTTAGATGGTTCCACTTCTGCCCTCTACTCCTCTGTGCATCACCTTATATATCTCTTCCTCCCGGGAGACGGAGCGGATGCGGACCTCAACGTCGGCACCGCTCCTCAGTTACCCAATCACCACGCGCTATCTCTACGATCCGTTTTCCCCCCAGCGCGTTTCCACTCCCCGACCAATCACACCGCGCTGCCCCCCGATCACTCCCTCTCAGCGCATCACCGGCACACAGCCAATCAGCAGCACTACCCCCACCCGCGCACTGACGCCTGCTCCTCCCCGTCAGCGCGCGTCACCACACACACACCCGTACATACGCGCTGGCACACAACGTATACACCCAGCGCGTATCACCACTACATCACCCCCTCCCACATAGCTCGCAGCCGGCCCGGCTGCTAACAACAACCAACCGCAACGATAAGACGACAACCAACCAAAAAAAACCCTGTAACCCCCCAGTGTGCCCCGTAACATAACAACAACAACAACTATGTACAGATTGACAATGAACACGAAAAGCCAACAATAACACAATACAAACAAATTCCAAAAAACGAACGCGCCCCACGTCCCTGCGACTACACGCAGTGACGAGGCGCTCCAACTGCCCCGACTCCTCACGAGGCAGGTCACGCAAAGTAGCACGACCTGGCGCGAGTCCGTCTGGCTGGTCCGTCGTATGGGACGGGACACTGACGACCGTCCGGCGGTTCCGGCTGCTCCAGACGGCGCGGAACGGGCCTGAAAGGGCCGGCCCCGCCGCGGAGATCCGGCCGCCGGTGATCGGCAGCTGTCAGTTCCGAGACACCTGGGAGCAGATCAGGCGAAAATACGTGTGGATCAGGCAGAGACATTTCCCCCTCTGGGTCGCCGGTCACGTCACACGCCCGGCCATCACGACACAAGGGGAGGGCATATGGAGGCGAGAACGGTTTCAGTCGGGAGGGGTGAACGTACCAACGGCGCTTTCCCCACTTTATCTGAACGCACTGGGGCCGTGCAACGCGCACGACCTCCACGGGTCCCCTCCACGGTCTCAACAATTTAGGCGACGTAGCCAAGGGTGCCTGAGGGCAATGCAGCCAGGCCCTGTCACCTGGTTTCCATTCGTGCATGGACACCTTCCGCGCCCGCAACCGTTCATTAGCAATTTGGCGAGCCCGCGAATTAAGCCGTGCGGCCTCCCTCGCCTCTGTCAGCTTGTGAATATTAAACTTAATATGTTCTGCCAATTTAGAATTAGTTCGTGGAGCGGACAGGCCAAGTTGCGTTTCCATTGGCGGGTCAGCTTCCCGACCGTACATCAAATAGAATGGGGAAAACCCCGTAGCTGCATGGGGGGCCATTCTATATGCGGCAAGGACTCCCGGGACCTGCAGGTCCCAATCTACATGTGCCTCACACACCTGCTGGCACAGCATGGAAGTCAAAGTTTTGTGGAGTCTCTCCACCATCCCGTCTGTCTGCGGGTGGTACGGGGAGGTACGCACCTTCTTGGTACCCAACAGATCGCACACCTCTTGCAACAATTTACCCGAAATTTTTTTACCTTGGTCGGTCAGCAGGCGTTCGGGAGCCCCCTTGTCCAGGACATAGCCCTGGACGAAGGCGTCCGTCACAGCCGCTGCCGACTGGTTAGCGAGAGGCCACGCCATAGGCCATCGGGTAAAGTATTCGACCCCCACTAACAAATATTTATTCCCTCTCAGCGTGACTGGGAAGGGCCCCAAAATATCGAGTGCAACGAGCTCGTTGGTACGCGAGACCTGAATAGATTGCAGCGGTGGATTAGCTGCCACGGGCGGTGGTTTACGCCTGGCGCACTCAAAGCACCCCTTCAGAATATTTACCACATCACTTCCCATTCCCGGCCAGTAATAGTCACGCTGAAGCAGGGCAAGCGTCTTGTTAACTCCCAAGTGCAAGAGGCGTTCGTGTGCCGCCAAGACAACCCTCCCCCTCACAGCGGAAGGCACCACGAGTGCGTTCCGCCGGGACAAACTGTCCCATCTCAATAACATGCCCTGCTCAAGTACATAGGAGCCGGTACGCTCCTGGTCCCCCTCGGGACCCCCAACCTTGCGGCGCAATGCTAGCAGTGAGCTGTCCGCCATCTGGAGACGGCCCCATTCGCTGAGCGACAACGAGAGCAGCGAGTCCCGACCCTGAGAGGCAGTGGAATCATCCACGATCGGTGCGCCCGCTGTCGCAGCCAGTGCCCCCATCTCCCCCGCAAGCGTCGGTTTACAGCGCGCCGATCCCGACAAACACACGCATTCATCACAAGGCAACAACCGCGACAAGCAATCGGCATTTGTGTGTCGCAACCCCTTACGGTACGTAGTCGTAAACTGATAGTCCTGGAGGACTTCCAACCAACGCGACAACTGGCCCGAGGGTTGGGCGACCCTCAATGAATACTGTAGCGCCGCGTGGTCCGTTCGGACCGTAAAGTGACGACCATAGAGATATGGCCTAAACTGCTGCACAAAAAAGACAATGGCAAGCAGCTCGCGACGGGTGACGCAGTAGCGCTGCTCCGCCGGAGACAACACCCTACTACCGTAGGCGACAACTCTTTCGACACCCCCAACGACTTGGGATAGCACCCCCCCAATGCCCGTGTTGCTAGCATCCGTGTCCAGCAAAAAGGGCCTCGCAAAATCGGGATAACACAAGGGTGGGGCACCCACCAAGGCGTCCCGGAGGGAGCGAAACGCGGCCTCCTCCTCCGGTCCCCATTTGAACTTCACTCCCTTCGCCGTTAGAGCGTGCAAGGGTTTTGCAATAGTGGCGAAGTGCTCAACGAACCGCCGATAATAAGAAGCAAACCCGATGAAACTACGCACGTCGGAAACGGACGTAGGTGTCGGCCACGAACCGACACAATCCGTCTTCGCGGGATCGGTAGAGATCCCCGAAGAATCGACAATGTGACCCAAGTATCTAACCGACTTCCGAAGGAGGTGACATTTGGCCGGTTTAAATTTCAGCTTAGCCGATCACATTCGCAAGAACACCCCTCTCAATCGCTGGAGGTGTTCTTCAAACGTTTTACTGAAAACAATGACATCGTCCATATAAATCAAGCATGTATCCCACTGTAAGCCCGACAAAACCAACTCCATAAGTCGCTGAAACGTCGCTGGAGAGGAGTGAAGTCCCATGGGTAACCGGTTAAACTGGAACAGCCCCCCTGGAGTCCGAAATGCTGTCTTAGGTTTCGACTCTTCGTCGAGCGGCAACTGCCAAAACCCCGATAACAAATCAAGAGTCTAAAAATATCGCGCACCAGACAATGCATCGAGGGACTCATCCATCCTGGGGAGCGGATACGCGTCAGCCACAGAGATCTTATTCAGGCGACGGAAATCAACGCAGAATCGCAGGGACCCGTCCTGCTTCTTAACCAGCACAATAGGCGCTCCCCACGGGCTAGAGGAGGGCGAAATAATATCGGCTTCTAGCATTTCGTTAACAGCCGACTGAACGTGTTCCTTCTCCACGGGACTCAGTCGGAAGGGATTTAGCTTGACCGGCGCCGCATCGCCCGTTTCAATGTGGTGGTGCAACAAATCCGTGCACCCAATGTCATACTTATGTTTACTGAACACATCAGAGAATTCTATGAGCAACTCGCGCAGCGCACCCAACTGCGCCGCCGACAAATCGTCCGAGGCGGCGCATAGCGAATGGACCCACTCAAGGTCTTCCCTTGGCTCAACGTTCCGCACGGGGCTCGAGCCCACCTGCGCAACCAACCCATCATCCACAGGGACCCGCGCCGCGTGAGCCAGCACGGTGCCCTGCGGAATGACAGCTGGCCGCGACCCCGCGTTCAAAACCATCACAAACGGATCCCTGTCAGCCCGCACCAAAGTGTGGGCCACCGATAAATCAAGACCCCCGACAGCCTTGTTAGAAAGACCCAAAAGCATACTTTGTTCCGAAGCCTCCCTCACCCATGGTTTCCGCAACCAGAGGGGAATCAACATCTGTGAACCCGGGGGCACTTGCACGGTCTGTGTCGCCACCGCTTGTATCGTAGCGCACGCCGTCCGAATGTCAGTAGGGCTCGTCAAAAATGAAATCCGGCGACCCGATGGCAGTTCAATGCATCGTTGATCGATAAGAATTTTAATAGGCATTTTAGCCAAAAAATCAGTGCCCAAAAGACACGGAACTGCCAAAGAAGACGAAACGAAAACGGGTCCCGACAATTTGATATCTCCAATGCAAATGGACGCCCTAACCTGACCGATAATGCCCAACGATCCCCCATTTGCGGCGTAAAATGGCACATCCACTGGAAGCAGCGGACGACATTGGACCGGAGGAATATTATAAATGAGGTCCGATATAATAGTTGCCGATGCCCCCGTGTCCACTAACACCCTAATCTCGACCCCATCAATAGATCCCGTAACAACGGACGAACCCGCCGAAGCAGCCACAATTCTATGCCCCAATTCCGCCCATTCAATGTCTCCCTGGTCCCGGCCGAACCCCCCTCGCCGAACCGAATCCCCGAACCTTAACCGGCCCTCCTCCGCCGCAACGCGGCGTCCCATGTGTGCCGAATAAACAGGCCGAGCGTGTGAGGTGCCGCGACTTGCCGGGGATTGTAGAGATGACTTGGGCTCTCGGTCGTCGTCCAGCCGAGCTCCCATGGCGCGCTGACGCGGAGCGCGGCACCCGGACGCCACGTGGCCCCGGAGGCCGCAGTTATAGCACGTGACGAGGGTCGGAGTAGATCTTGGTTGCTCCGACTTTCGGCCCGATCGCAGAGGCGACCGGGCCCCCGGCCTCCAGTCCCCTGGTCGTCCCGTGGCGAACGCCTCCTCTCGTGGGCTGACGACTTGGGGTTCGGTGATCACCGAACCCGGGGCTGCGACGACAGCAGCGTTGCAACCAACGCCTTGTTTCCGTTGTAGGGCCTCGTGCGCTTGAATACTCGTGGCGACTCTCAAAGAAGAAATATCAATCTCGTCAGCTGTGTTGATAGGGACCCCCAGGTCCTGCGCCAACTTAAGCAGCTGCTCCAAAACCATCGCGTCTTGACCCTCCTCGTCCATCTGAGGGAACGCAGCATCAGCAAGAGCCAGCAACGCCGTGCGATAGGCCAGCGCGGTCTCCGTGGCCGCTTTCCGTCTTGCGTAGAAATGATGGCGGCACGCCGAGGGAGGTCCGTAGACCCTGGCCAACAAACCCAGCGCATCCTTCAGCGTGGAGCGGTCCGACTTCCGTGCAGACCTGAAGGCCGCGAGCGCATCGTCGTCCAGCATGGCGGGCAACGCCCGCAGCGCCGTAGCATCGGACCACGCTGACATCTCTTGATGCGCCAAAAACCTTCGCTGAAATTGGCCCCAGTCTCCGCCTTCCGCCTTGAAGGCTGACAACGTGGGCAGACGCTGCTGAAAAATGAAGTCATCCGCCTCGTGGTTCCTCTCCGCCTCTCCGTCGGTGTGTAAGATGGCGGCTCCAGCGGCAGACGTAAAATGGCGGACCCCCTCGCGCGCTGATGATGTCGATGCGCGCGCTTGGGAACCCACCACCACGTGGCGCTCGCCGTTCCCGCCAAAAGTAGGCCCAGGCGCAATGGCGGGAAACCCCCATTCGTTTTGGAGGGAATCTGCGGGGCGACCTTGTAAAATGTCCCCCACCGTCCCCGCTCCTCCCGACGAGCTGATCTCCGCCAAGATGGACGCGGCGGCGAGCAGCAGCTCCGCCAGTCGGGAGTGCGCCTCACGAAGCACGGCGTCGGTCCCCGGTCGCTCGGCCGGCGCCGTCGATGGATCCTGTAGCGTGGGCAAGTCCTCCTCCTCACCCCCCGCCACCAGCGGCCCCGAGTCGTCCAGGTTTTCCTCGCGGTCAATCCCGTGGGTCCTACGGGTCTTCCTTGTCTCCATGCTTGGAAGCCCGTTTCACTTCTGACGCCAGATGAAGTATTGGAAAATGACGGCAGGAAACTCCTTGACGGGAACACACTTCTTTTATTAAATCTTGACTTGTAACGGTACAACGCGTGGCCTCTCTTCTTCACAATGCGGTCACCATACAACGGTACAACTCGTGACCTCTTCTCTCCGCCCTACGCTTCTCTCAACTCTTGTAGATTCTGTGCTGCTGCTGCTGGCTCTCTGTGCCTCGTGTAGACTCCGCGCCTCGGCTACCCTCTTCTCTCGTCTCGTGTAGACTCCGCGCCTCTGCTACACTCTTCACTCGTCTCGTGTAGACCTTACGCCTCTGCTACACTCTTCACTCGTCTCGTGTAGACTTTACATCTCTCTCTGGCTACACCGTATGCATACTCGGCTCGTGTAGACCTTTCTCTCTCTCTGGCTACACCATATGCATACTCGGCTCGTGTAGACCTTTCTCTCTCTCTGGCTACACACTATACATTACTCAGCTCGTGTAGACCTTTCTCTCTCTCTGGCTACACACTATACATTACTCAGCTCGTGTAGACCTTTCTCTCTCTCTGGCTACACACTATACATTACTCATCTCGTGTAGACCGTTCTCTCTCTCTGGCTACACACTTATACATTACTCTCCATTACTCTCCTCTCCGGGCTCTATCTCTGCACCTTCGTCTTCATTCTTAGATGGTTCCACTTCTGCCCTCTACTCCTCTGTGCATCACCTTATATATCTCTTCCTCCCGGGAGACGGAGCGGATGCGGACCTCAACGTCGGCACCGCTCCTCAGTTACCCAATCACCACGCGCTATCTCTACGATCCGTTTCCGCCCAGCGCGTGTTTCCACTCCCCGACCAATCACACCGCGCTGCCACCCGATCACTCCCTCTCAGCGCGTCACCGGCATACAGCCAATCAGCAGCACTACCCCCACCCGCGCACTGACGCCTGCTCCTCCCCGTCAGCGCGCGTCACCACACACACACCCGTACATACGCGCTGGCACACAACGTATACACCCAGCGCGTATCACCACTACACATGTGACAACAACAACAACAAAATATCCTGCTCTTGCCGACCAGCAATCCTCCCTTGAGGACCAGCACAGACATCGCACGTACACAGCATGTACCCACGGTCACTCTCTCCAAAGCCCCCAGTCGCACACCCTCGCGTGGAGAGAGCCACGCTCCCCAGCAGTAACGTTTAACTCGCCCTAACCCTCACCGTGGTCGTCAAACCACAGCAACATCCACTGACCATACTCTCGGCTAGTGCAATTTCGGGGATGAGCAACAACTCAGCCATGCTCCTCCCTTACTATCCCATCAGCGATGGACACACACCAGCCTCTTATAGTCTGACGCTTTATAGCCAAGGGAAGATCAATCCTTCGGCAAGGCCAGACACCAACGACCCCCCCCCCACGGGGTAATGTTCTCTTATAGAGACAATAACGCCCTAACCCAAATCCCGTGAGCCCCCGGCACACCAGGTTCAGTCTGCCACCGCACAACTGAACCACGACTCCCCGTGCCATATGAGCACACGGCCCAATAGTTTGAGAAATACCACGGAGCATCTCGCCTCCGGGCTGTCAGGTCAGCCATCAGCCATAGGCCGATGTGACCACAACTCGTGCATGACCCACTTAACAATGGCAGGCATATACAGATGGAATATTTGCCCCACCGAGGTTTTTCCCGCGCGCTCAAAATGGCGGCCCCCTTCGCCAAGCGCGTTCTCGCAATATCTCGCGCGCACTCAAAATGGCGGCCCCTTGCGCAAAGCGCATCGTCGCTATACCCCGCGTGCGCGCAAAATGGCGGCCCAACGTGCGAACACGTGGCCAGTTTTCCCCGTGCGTGCACCCCAGCTGCCCTTTGCTGGGGGTCACAAGACGCATCCCCCCGTCACGTTGTAACAACCCCACCAATGATAGACGCACAGCCCCAGCTTGCTGCGCACAGCAGTCATATCGGGGAAATTTTAACCAATATTTTACCAAAACACATTGCTTACACACACCAACTCGCAAAGCAACCCCTGGCCGCATGCAATCAACAGAATCAGCGGCGCCACTTGGCGGCAATTTACGGCCCCATCACCCTTAACAGCAGTCACCAACAACAGCATCATCGCGCACTCGCATCCTCTCTCTCAACAAGCGCAATTACCTATGAACACACACGCAATGTCGTGTGCATAAACACGCATACGACCAAATTTTTGGGTCCCCCCCGAATTTTACCAATTTCTGAACAGGTACGCACACTTAATAACAATCCCGAACCCAATGGTCAACTAATGCACCGCACTCCGTATCCGTACAGAACAGTGTAACAGCACATGCAGTCAGCATATCGCGATCACAAGCGCACATTTAAGCACAATAGCAAGCAGATCTGCAGGAAACCAACACACCATTAACCCTGTCGTACATTGCAGCAACAACAAAAATATTCTCTCTTTTGCAATCAACCACATCACACATGGCACCTTGCAGCAACAACACACCAAAAAAAATTATTCTTTTTCAATTAAGTACGTCGCACACGGCAACCCACGAGATGGTACCGCGCGGGATACACGACCCAGCCGAGTTAATAATTAACTTCGCCATCAAGATAACAACTCCACGCCGCAACGCACACACACTATTTAACACTGAGCAAACAAGCAGATAGCGCGTCCATCGTCAACACACACACACACACAGCCCGAACCGCGCTCCGCACGCTCCAGACATGACAACAATCGCCCCCCGGCACACGCTAGATGGGTTGGAGGGGGAAGAGCGCCTTGACAAATGAATATGCATATCAAGAGGAATTTAGCATATTTATGGGAAATGCAGGTATGTGATTAGTACTACTTGTGCCCGTGCATTATGCAGAATTAGCAGCATCAAAGGGAGGGGATATGGGAAATGCAGGTATGTGATTAGTACTACTTGTGCCCGTGCATTATGCAGAATTAGCAGCATCAAAGGGAGGGGATAGGGGTAGTATTAATAAAGGGAAGGCGTGTTAATAGTATGTAGCTGCAGTAACTAAACAACCACGTAAAAAACTAAAGTATAAACTTCATAGTATCATCAATACTAAATATACTCTCCAATAAGCTGAGCTACTAACAGTAAGTAATACATTACAATTCTACGTAGTAAAAATATAATATGCTTCCAGCTAAACTTTTTTCCCTTACATCACACAGGTCTACCCCGTACTATATGCTGCCATAGACAAACCCAACATTAAATTATATACTGTATTACTATACACCACCTTATACCTTAAAATAATACATAGTCTAATATTACACTATGTATTATTCTATCCACCCTACTGTATACAATTACGATACTATATATTGCCTTATACATTGTATTAAACATTACAATTTTATACTATTTATTATTATACAATCTGCTATACACTATACCATTGACCGTCGAGTGAAAGATACTAAGAGGAAGCAAAATGAAACACCACCACGCTTGGAGCGTATATTTTAGCTGGGTTGGATGGGGGAAAGGGCGCCTTGAGAAAATAATTTGCATATCAAAGGGAATTTAGCATATTTATGGAAAATGTAGGTATGTGATTAGTACTACCTGTGAAATGCGTAGGAGGTGGGCGGGGGGTTTCAAAGTCATATTATGCCCGTGCATTATGCAGGATTAGCAGCATCAAAGGGAGGGGATAGGGGTAGCATTAATAAAGGGAAGGAATGTTAATAGTATGTAGCTGCAGTAACTAAACAACCGACGTTGCATTTCATTAACTTTACATTCAATTGTTGTTTTTGGAAATTACAATCTGCATATCTAGCAACAGAGCTTCTCTATCTTCTTGGTTCTTTCGGTAAAGTCACGTAGAAGGGAAATAATAAAATAAACATAATAAAATAATTCTCACGACGTTTCGGAGGCAACACAAGCTTCCGTCTTCAGGTGGAACCGTCACAGCACGATTGCTGTATCAAGTAAGATAAATTCCAAGAAAACAGTCCTTGTATATATATACTGGTTGAGGGTGGGAGGATATTATTGTTGTGAGGTTTGGTGCGGCTGAAACACGCTGTTAGGAATGAGCCTCTGTTGTGTAGACTGGTTGAACTCGGAGGTTCCAAGAGTTTCCATATCAAGAGGAATTTATCAAATTTATGGGAAATGCAGTAATGGGATAAGTCATGAGTTGTGGAATCTGGCTATTGAGCTTAATCCTGAATACGTATATTCATCTCACCGCATAATTCGCGTTAATTTGCTAATATTCACCCTGCAATGTGCTGCAAACTGCTACCAGTTCAAAGGTGTTACCAGGGAAATGCAGTATTAATATTGTGATTTGGACTTTGAGGTGCAACTTTATACCGTGCTGACTTTATTCACAACATCACTCCAGCTCGGTGTACTGGAAATCACTGAAAAAATATATCTTAGAGACGCGAATATACACAATGCAACAGTTAACAGATGTACTCAATTCGCTTGAGTCTCCAGTCACTCCACTACATCCAGCCATCTCTCAGGATCCAACTTCATGTGGTCGAAAGTTGAATTGTCGTCAGCGCTAATTACATCCACTACATTCAGCCATCTCTCAGGATCCACCTGCAAAGGTTAGAAAGATGCATTTTTTTCAGAACTCATTGCAGCACTTTAAATTCTACATTTTGATTTCAATTCCCTGTCTTTGCGGATCTTCTGGTGCTTGTTTCGGGGTGATGACCGTGAACATGTCCTCTCCCTCGTAGAGAAATTAAATGGCTTCTCGCCCGTGTGTGTTTTCTTGTGACTGTGAAGATTTTATTTCCGTGAAAATGCCTTCCCGCACACAGCGCAATTGAATGGCTTCTCGCCTGTGTGTGTTAAGATTTGATTTCTCCGCAAATGCCTTCCCACAAACAGAGCATCTGAATGGCTTCTCGCCCCTGTGTGTTTTCTGGTGTCTGTTAAGATGTTGTTAATGTGAAAATGCCTTCCCACACACAGAGCACTTGAATGGCTTCTCACCCGAGTGTATTTTCTGATGACTGTGAAGATATGATTTCTCTGAAAATGCCTTCCCACACACAGAGCACTTGAATGGCTTCTCACCCGAGGGTGTTTTCTGGTGCCTGTGAAGAGCTGACTGCCATGCAAATGCCTTCCCACACACCGAGCAATTGAATGGCTTCTCGCCCGTGTGTATTTTCTGGTGATTGCGTAGAATAGTTTTCCGTGAAAATGCCTTCCCACACACAGAGCACTTGAATGGCTTCTCTCCCGAGTGTGTTTTCTGGTGCCTGTGAAGAGCTGACTGCCATGCAAATGCCTTCCCACACACCGAGCAATTGAATGGCTTCTCGTTCGTGTGTGTTTTCTGGTGTCTGTTAAGAGTTGATTTCTCCGCAAATGCCTTCCCACAAACAGCGCACTTGAACGGCTTCTCGCCCGAGTGTGTTTTCTGGTGAGTGTGAAGATTTGATTTCAGTGAAAATGCCTTCCCACACACAAAGCATTTGAATGGCTTCTCGCCCGAGTGTGCATTCTGGTGCCTGTGAAGATTTGATTTCCATGAAAATCCTTTCCCACACAAAGAGCATTTGAACGGCTTCTGGCCCGTGTGTGCGTGGCGATGTGGAGAGAGTATCTGCTCCATGTGACTGATTCTTCAGAGCAGAGTAACAGTCGCGGGTGTTGTTGAGAGTTAAAGGCACCCTCTCAGCTGCGTGGATGTCTGTCTCAAATCGCCAAAAAGCAAACTCTCACTAACGTCTAACCGACACACAGGAACGTCTCGTAAGTCGGGCTACACGCGACACTTACTTGTTGATGCACGGCGTGTCGATGTCCCTGTAACCCGTCTGAAGAGATCGCCTCGAACTCTCCCAGTCGCCAGGCAATCGGGCTCGCCAGGCTGGGTCTCGCAGGAGAAGGGTAATCTGCAGAGCGAGGAGTTACGCGTCTATCCTCAGTGAAATCCCTCTGGAAATGGTCTTGAGGTCTGATTTTAAGCCCCTTAAAACTCCCCTCTAGCATCCAAATCCTTTGTTCTCGTCCTGGCCTATTATGGACTTTGCATTCAATTGTTAATTTTTACATTAACAATTCGCATATGTCGCAGCATGGCTTAGCGAATCTTGCCATTGCAATTAAACCTTAATATGTATGTACATTATACTGCGTAATTGTACACTTCTGTTTGAATAATTACATACATCTCCATGCATAAGTCCGTGCTTCCTGTGAATTTGCTAATATTCACCCGGCAATGTCTTCTAAACTGCTCCAAGTTTAGAGGATTTAAAGACATAAGCTTCCGTCTTCAGGTGGAACCGTCACAGCACGATAGCTGTATCAAGTAAGATACATTCCAAGAAAACAGTTCTTGTATATATACTGATTGAGGGTGGGAGGAGTCAAGATAGGCCCTGGATATTGGCTCCTCCCACCCTCAACCAGTATATATACTGGTTGAGGGTGGGAGGAGCTAAGGTAGGCCCTGGATATTGGCTCCTCCCACCTTCAACCAGTATATATACTGGTTGAGGGTGGGAGGAGCCAAGGTAGGCCCTGGATATTATTATGGTGAGGTTCGGTGCGTCTGAAACACGCTGTTAGGAATGAGCCTTTGTTGTGTAGACTGATTGAACTCGGAGGTTCCAATAGTTTGCATATCAAGAGGAATTTAGCATATTTATGGGAAATGCAGATATGGGATTAGTCATTACTTGTGGAATCTGGCTATTGAGCTTAATCCTGAATACATATATTCATCTCACCGCATAATTCGCGTTAATTTGCTAATATTCACCCTGCAATGTGCTGCAAACTGCTGCCAGTTCAAAGGCGTTACCAGCCAAATGCAGTATTAAAATTGTGATTTGGACTTTGAGGTGCAAGTTTATACCGTGCTGACTTTATTTTATAAAAATATTGAAGTACTTGTGTTGATATGACCGCGTCAGAACAATCAAGGTGATTTGTTTAATTTAATCCACGAAAATTATTACGATTGCTGTCATACACTTTTAATGATAATCGAAATGGTATCGCTTGTAAGCGTGTGTGTATTTACACTGCTGTGTAAGTACACTAGGGGAGCGATAGTGTAGCGGTTTGTATGTACAAAGCGGTGTGTATGCACATTCGTCTATGCACACTCGTGTGTGAATGCACACCGCTGTATAGACAGTCGTGTTTATAAGCACACTTGTGTGTGTATGTCTACTCGTCCGTGTTTTTTTAAGGAAGGATATGGTTGAAATAACGTACGATCAGTCATCTTTAAAAACAATTCAGGTCTTTATTAATCTGCAAGAAAATTCACGTTAATACTCGTATCGAAATCTGTATTAATACGCTTGCTCAAACAGGAAGGAACTAGGCAAATTATATCCCAATAGGAATTCAACAGTTGAAACATATTCTTAAAATCTAACACGTAAACGTCGATTTCCCAATTGACGTCCTTTTCGACTGAAGCCATTCGTCCAGAAGTCCAAGCCATCAAACACAAGAACAACGAACGTGCAATCCACGCACACTCTGAAACCTATAATTTTAAGTTATTTTATTTATTACACAATGATAAAAAATTAAAGAACATGTTTAAAATATTGAGCAAAGATGTGATCACAGTTTTTCTCCAACTTTAACTCAACAAAACCACTTAACCACGAGAGAAAAATTAGAAATTGAACCACCACACAACCACTGCGCATCACACCACATCAACAAGTAATCCGAGATGACTACGAAGCACCATCTTAACGTGACAAAGTCTGGAATAAACAAAACAGCACGCTCACATCATTTGCTGTGAGAAGATTACAACACATGCCACCTAGCATAAGCACCAGCCATTTGACAGCCCCGATGATCCAACTACCAGACGAAGCAATGTATCTTTCGAAGTATAACATTGTTGCCATCCTGAAGTAAGCGAACACTTCTAGAACTTAAAATGAAGACTTTCATCTGAACACATCATAGAGCATTCACAACATCACTCTAGCTCGGTGTACTGAAAATCACTGAAAAAATATATCTAAGAGACACGAATATACACAGGGCAACAGTTAACAGATGTACTCAATACGTTTGAGTCTTCAGCCACTCCACTACACCCAGCCATCTCTTCATATCCAACTTCATGAGGTCGAAAGTGGAATTTCCTTTAGAACTCATTACATCACTTTCGAATTCAGCTTTTTATTCCTGAAGACATGTGAAGTGTTTTCTAACCGTGAAAATGCTTCAAACACACAGAGCAATCAAACATATTTGTTCAAATGATCACACTAGCTTGGAGTACTGCTGCAAATCACTGATTAAAAAAGAGTTGTACGTTATTAATTGATCTTACAGAGATACAAACATGCACGTTCCAGGACTTCAACAGTTAAAAGAAGTGCTCAAAACTTTGATTTTCCAGCCACTCCAGCAGCCATTTTTGAGTATCCAACTGCATGGGGTCGAAAGTGGAATTGTCTTCAGCGCTGATTACATCCACTACATCTAGCCATCTCTCAGGATCCAACTGCATGGGGTCGAAAGATGAATTGTCGTCAGGACTCATTACATCCGATACATTCAACGATCTCTCAGGATCCGCCTGCCTCGGTTCGAAAGATGCATTTTTTTCAGGACACATTGCAGAACTTTTAATTTCACCGTTTGATTTTACTTGCCGATCATTGCGGATCTTCTGATGCTTGTTTCGGGGTGATGACCGTGAAAATGTCCTCTCCCTTGGAGAGCAATTAAACGGCTTCTCGTCCGAGTGTGTTTTCTGGTGACTGTGAAGATTTTATTTCCGTGAAAATGCCTTCCCGCACACAGCGCAATTGAATGGCTTCTCGTTCGTGTGTGTTTTCTGGTGATTGCGCAGAATTGATTTCCGTGAAAATGCCTTCCCACAAATAGAGCACTTGAACGGCTTCTCGCCCGTGTGTGTTTTCTGGTGATTGTGTAGAATTGTTTTCCGTGAAAATGCCTTCCCACACACAGAGCATTTGAATGGCTTCTCGCCCGTGTGTGTGTGGCGCTGTGGAGAGTTTGTCTGCTCCATGTGACTGATTCTTCAGAGCAGAGTAACAGTCGCGGGTGTTGTTGAGAGTTAAAGGCACCCTCTAAGCTGCGTGGATGTCTGCCTCAAATCGCAAAAAAAGCAAACTCTCACTAACGTCTAACCGACACAGAGTAACGTCTCGTAAGTCGGGCTGCACGCGACTACCAGTTTTATCCACTAACGAAGACACTTACTTGTTGATGCACGGCGTGTCGATGTCCCTGTAACCCGTCTGAAGAGATCGCCACGAACTCTCCCAGTCGCCAGGCAATCGTGCTCGCCAGGCTGGGTCTCGGAGGAGAAGGGTAATCTGCAGAGAGAGGAGTCGAGCATCTATCCTCAGTGAAATCCCTCTCGAAATGGTCTTGAGGTCTGATTTTAAGCCCCTTATAACTCCCCTCTCGCATACAATTCCTTTGTTCTCGCCTGGCCTATCATGGACTTTGCATTCAATTGTTAATTTCTACATTAACAATCCGCATATGTAGCAACATAGCTTAGCGAATGTGGCCATTGTAATTTAACCTTAATACGTATGTACATTATACTGCGTAATTGTACACTTCTTTTTGAATAATTACATACATCTCCATGCATAATTCCGTGCTTACTGTGAATTTGCTAATATTCACCCGAAAATGTCCTCTAAACTGCAGGGATTCATCTTCATGGTTCTTTCGGTAAAGTCACGTAGAAGGGAAGTAATAAAATAATAAAAATAAAACATAATAAAATAATTCTCACGACGGAAGAGATGGAGGACGAGACAAAGGAGGAGGTGGAGGAGGTGCAGGTGGTGGAGGTGGTGATGCAGGCTCGTGAACGACGCTACTGGGCAGTTGGAGGCAGTCGCCCTCCAACAACAACGGAGGGCGGAGGAGCGACGCTCACAACAACGAGCGGAGCGCCGGGTGGCTAAAGCACAGCAAGTTGGTACAGTAGGGGGCACAGGTGGTGCATCAGCCAGTCATCTCGGTCATCTCGGTCTGTCGACCCTTGGCACCTGCTGGGTCTGCCCCGTAACCTCCTGCCAGCTGGCGTTCGACACTTCACGTGGTAGCCTCAAGGTGCACTTGGCCTGGCACAAGCGTCGTGGTGACGTCACCGCCACTTAGTGGCGAATGGCGGTTGTTGTTGTTGATGCAGGGAAAGAAGAGGAAGCGAGGGGGCTACGAGCCTTCCCTCCGGGACATTGCTCACATCCACCACAGCGTTACCGTCCAACACAGTCAATGAAGGAAGGGGGTTGTTTTAGCAAAATTTTACTCGTGGTAGGGGATTGACAAACAACAGGGAATGCCTCCTTCTGATAAACAAAAAACGAATGAAGGGGGCGTGGGAGCTTGGCGTAAGGTGTGGAAAGCTGTAAGTCACAGGTATCAATCGAATTGGGTCAATGACACCAGCACACGAATGGTGGGGTCGTTTGGAATGATGTTGCATTTATGAAAGATGAAGTTCTCCGACGTTGCATTTCATGAACTTTACATTCAATTGTTATTTTTGGAAATTACAATCTGCATATCTAGCAACAGAGCTTCTCTATCTTCTTGGTTCTTTCGGTAAAGTCCCGTAGAAGAAAAATAATAAAATAAAAAGAAATAAAACATAATAAAATAATTCTCACGACGTTTCGGAGGCAACACAAGCTTCCGACTTCAGGTGGAACCGTCACAGCACGATAGCTGCATCAAGTAAGAGAAATTCCAAGAAAACAGTCCTTGTGTAATAAAAGACTTGACCACGATGTCTGGATCAGTGTCCTTTATTTGGTTCGTACTGTATTCCCCACACGGCTGTCTCTTATTTGTTCAGTCCCCACAGTGCTGGCTCCGATGTCGCTCCAGTCACCATCAGCAGCCCCGCTGCTGATCCTTGTCGCTCTCGTAGCACCACCACAGCTCCGCCGCTGTTATTCTCACACAGCCCCTCCTGGCTGTTCTTGCTGCAGCTCTTCTCTCTCTCTCTGCTACTCCGCAGCTCTGACAGCCTCGTGCTGTCTCTCTCTCCGTTGCCCCTGCAACTCCTGGCAAACTCTCACTAACGTCTAACCGACACACAGTAACGTCTCGTAAGTCGGGCAGCACGCGACTACCAGTTTTATCCACTAACGAAGACACTTACTTGTTGATGCACGGCGTGTCGATGTCCCTGTAACCCGTCTGAAGATATCGCCACGAACTCTCCCAGTCGCCAGGCAATCGGGCTCGCCAGGCTGGGTCTCGCAGGAGAAGGGTAAACTGCAGAGAGAGGAGTCGAGCGTCTATCCTCAGTGAAATCCCTCTCGAAATGGTCTTGAGGTCTGATTTTAAGCCCCTTATAACTCCCCTCTAGCATAAGCACCAGCCATTTGACAGCCCCGATGATCCAACTACCAGACGAAGCAATGTATCTTTCGAAGTATAACATTGTTGCCATCCTGAAGTAAGCGAACACTTCTAGAACTTAAAATGAAGACTTTCATCTGAACACATCATAGAGCATTCACAACATCACTCTAGCTCGGTGTACTGAAAATCACTGAAAAAATATATCTAAGAGACACGAATATACACAGGGCAACAGTTAACAGATGTACTCAATACGTTTGAGTCTTCAGCCACTCCACTACACCCAGCCATCTCTTCATATCCAACTTCATGAGGTCGAAAGTGGAATTTCCTTTAGAACTCATTACATCACTTTCGAATTCAGCTTTTTATTCCTGAAGACATGTGAAGTGTTTTCTAACCGTGAAAATGCTTCAAACACACAGAGCAATCAAACATATTTGTTCAAATGATCACACTAGCTTGGAGTACTGCTGCAAATCACTGATTAAAAAAGAGTTGGAAATTACAATCTGCATATCTAGCAACAGAGCTTCTCTATCTTCTTGGTTCTTTCGGTAAAGTCCCGTAGAAGAAAAATAATAAAATAAAAAGAAATAAAACATAATAAAATAATTCTCACGACGTTTCGGAGGCAACACAAGCTTCCGACTTCAGGTGGAACCGTCACAGCACGATAGCTGCATCAAGTAAGAGAAATTCCAAGAAAACAGTCCTTGTGTAATAAAAGACTTGACCACGATGTCTGGATCAGTGTCCTTTATTTGGTTCGTACTGTATTCCCCACACGGCTGTCTCTTATTTGTTCAGTCCCCACAGTGCTGGCTCCGATGTCGCTCCAGTCACCATCAGCAGCCCCGCTGCTGATCCTTGTCGCTCTCGTAGCACCACCACAGCTCCGCCGCTGTTATTCTCACACAGCCCCTCCTGGCTGTTCTTGCTGCAGCTCTTTTCTCTCTCTCTGCTACTCCGCAGCTCTGACAGCCTCGTGCTGTCTCTCTCTCCGTTGCCCCTGCAACTCCTGGCAAACTCTCACTAACGTCTAACCGACACACAGTAACGTCTCGTAAGTCGGGCAGCACGCGACTACCAGTTTTATCCACTAACGAAGACACTTACTTGTTGATGCACGGCGTGTCGATGTCCCTGTAACCCGTCTGAAGATATCGCCACGAACTCTCCCAGTCGCCAGGCAATCGGGCTCGCCAGGCTGGGTCTCGCAGGAGAAGGGTAAACTGCAGAGAGAGGAGTCGAGCGTCTATCCTCAGTGAAATCCCTCTCGAAATGGTCTTGAGGTCTGATTTTAAGCCCCTTATAACTCCCCTCTAGCATAAGCACCAGCCATTTGACAGCCCCGATGATCCAACTACCAGACGAAGCAATGTATCTTTCGAAGTATAACATTGTTGCCATCCTGAAGTAAGCGAACACTTCTAGAACTTAAAATGAAGACTTTCATCTGAACACATCATAGAGCATTCACAACATCACTCTAGCTCGGTGTACTGAAAATCACTGAAAAAATATATCTAAGAGACACGAATATACACAGGGCAACAGTTAACAGATGTACTCAATACGTTTGAGTCTTCAGCCACTCCACTACACCCAGCCATCTCTTCATATCCAACTTCATGAGGTCGAAAGTGGAATTTCCTTTAGAACTCATTACATCACTTTCGAATTCAGCTTTTTATTCCTGAAGACATGTGAAGTGTTTTCTAACCGTGAAAATGCTTCAAACACACAGAGCAATCAAACATATTTGTTCAAATGATCACACTAGCTTGGAGTACTGCTGCAAATCACTGATTAAAAAAGAGTTGTACGTTATTAATTGATCTTACAGAGATACAAACATGCACGTTCCAGGACTTCAACAGTTAAAAGAAGTGCTCAAAACTTTGATTTTCCAGCCACTCCAGCAGCCATTTTTGAGTATCCAACTGCATGGGGTCGAAAGTGGAATTGTCTTCAGCGCTGATTACATCCACTACATCTAGCCATCTCTCAGGATCCAACTGCATGGGGTCGAAAGATGAATTGTCGTCAGGACTCATTACATCCGATACATTCAACGATCTCTCAGGATCCGCCTGCCTCGGTTCGAAAGATGCATTTTTTTCAGGACACATTGCAGAACTTTTAATTTCACCGTTTGATTTTACTTGCCGATCATTGCGGATCTTCTGATGCTTGTTTCGGGGTGATGACCGTGAAAATGTCCTCTCCCTTGGAGAGCAATTAAACGGCTTCTCGTCCGAGTGTGTTTTCTGGTGACTGTGAAGATTTTATTTCCGTGAAAATGCCTTCCCGCACACAGCGCAATTGAATGGCTTCTCGTTCGTGTGTGTTTTCTGGTGCCTGTGAAGAGATGACTTCCATGCAAATGCCTGCAAACAAACAGAGCAATTGAACGGCTTCTCGCCCGTGTGTGTCTTCTGGTGACTGTGTAGAATTGTTTTCCGTGAAAATGCCTTCCCACACACAGAGCATTTGAATGGCTTCTCGTCCGTGTGTGTTTTCTGGTGATTGCGCAGAATTGATTTCCGTGAAAATGCCTTCCCACAAATAGAGCACTTGAACGGCTTCTCGCCCGTGTGTGTTTTCTGGTGATTGTGTAGAATTGTTTTCCGTGAAAATGCCTTAACACACACAGAGCATTTGAATGGCTTCTCGTTCGTGTGTATTTTCTGGTGCCTGTGAAGAGATGACTTCCATGCAAATGCCTGCAAACAAACAGAGCAATTGAACGGCTTCTCGCCCGTGTGTGCGTGGCGCTGTGGAGAGTGTATCTGCTCCATTTGACTGATTCTTCAGAACAGAGTAACAGTCGCGGTTGTTGTTGAAAGTTAAAGGCGCCCTCTAAGCTGCGTGGATGTCTGGCTCAAATCGCCAAGAAACAAACTCTCACTAACGTCTAACCGAGACAGTAACGTTTCGTAAGTCGAACTACACACGCGATTACCAGTTTATCCACTAACGAAGACACTTACTTGTTGATGCACGGCATGTCGATGCCCCTGTAACCCGTCTGAAGAGATCGCCACGAACTCTCCCAGTCGCCAGGCAATCGTGCTCGCCAGGCTGGGTCTCGGAGGAGAAGGGTAATCTGCAGAGAGAGGAGTCGAGCGTCTATCCTCAGTGAAATCCCTCTCGAAATGGTCTTGAGGTCTGATTTTAAGCCCCTTAAATCACAATATTAAAATTGTGATTTGAACTAAGAGGTGCAAATTTATACTGTACTGACGTTGTTTTCTAAATATATTTACGGACACTCGTGTTGAGCGGGGTGCTTCTAGACAACGATTGTGTTATATCATTATTTATTTAATAAACTTTGAATAATCATCTGAATGTTAAAGCTTGTAAGCATGTTTCTTTTTAAAATGTCCATATTAGAGGTTTTTGGGTTAGATCGCGTAAATATATAAATGTGTCGTTGAAACCCGCCACCACCCTACACAGCCAACTAGTAAGGGTTGTCACGTAAACAGAACGTGGAAATGCGTCACTAGTACAGCACTAACCGGTGTGTTGGAGAGCCAAGCCACAACATTCACAATCTGAGTACGACTTTTCGCCAGTAATTACAACTAGCTTCATCAGGCGACAGACAGATTTGTGAAGTCTTACTGTTTTGTTAGGGGACCGGTTCCCATAAAAAGTCTATGGGGCAATGTTAAGAGATAGGGAACCGGTTCCCATAGGAAGTCTACGGGCAATGTTAAGAGATAGGGAACCGGTTCCCATAGGAAGTCTATGGGGCAATGTTAAGAGATAGGGAACCGGTTCCCATTGGAAGTCTATGGGGCAATGTTAAGAGATAGGGAACCGGTTCCCATAGTAAGTCTATGGGGCAATGTTAAGAGATAGAGAACCGGTTCCCATAGGAAGTCTATGGGGCAATGTTAAGAGATAGGGAACCGGTTCCCATAGAAAGTCTTTGGAGCAATGTTAAGAGATAGGGGACCGGTTCCCATAGGAAGTCTATGGGGCAATGTTAAGAGATAGGGAACCGGTTCCCATACGAAGTCTATGGGGCAATGTTAAGAGATAGGGAACCGGTTCCCATAGGAAGTCTATGGGGCCATGTTAAGAGATAGGTAACCGGTTCCCATACGAAGTCTATGGGGCAATGTTAAGAGATAGGGAACCGGTTCCCATAGGAAGTCTATGGGGCAATGTTAAGAGATAGGAGACCGGTTTAAAACTAAACAAACTAAATTATATAGAAGCGTAGATGTGTTGACCACGCAGCTGCGCTCTTGCACAATGTGGGGGTGGGGGGGGGGAGGGGATTACTGAGGCCACGTACATTATGCGTGTGCATTATGCGAGCCCTTTGAACGTGTCCTTCCTGTCTATTGTGTTTATTAAAATAGCCCTACCAATGGTAATCCCTGTTGAAGTACGCTTCCCTTTGTGAGTATGCATTTATCTAATGTATAATTTTAACGACACATTCATATACTTCGGCTATCGAACCCCAAAACCTCTATTATGGATGATATTGGTCCCGAAATCCGACGTGTTAAACTCGAGTGTATGTGTCTTCTTGGTTCTTTCGGTAAAGTCACGTAGAATGGAAACAATAAAAATAATAAAATAAAACATAATAAAATAACATAATGTTTTATTTTATTATTTTTATTGTTTACATTCTACGTGACTTTACCGAAAGAACCAAGAAGATGAATCCCTGCAGTCACGAAAGCTTTAAATCGAGTGTATGTGTTTAATATTTTGGACGTGTTTTTTATGGTAATTTTATTGAATATGGAGAGGTTACCAGCGCCTCGCACACGTCCAGAGACCTCGTGGGCCTCTGTGGTGACTACGAGCCTTCCCTCCAGGGCATTGCTCACATCCACCACAGCGTTACCGTCCGTCACCGCGGATGAAGTAGCGGATTCTTTTTACAGAACTTTACTCGTGGCAGGGGAATGCCAAACAACAGGGGGCTCTTCTTCAGAGAAAAACAAACGAATCAAGGGGACGTGGGAGCGTGGCGTAAGGTGTAGAAAGCTGTAAGCGCCAGGCTACCGTGGGCTCACCTCGCAATCAACAGGAGTCGAGGAGTGGTGGTTGCTCATGCATTCCCCGAAGATGCATATAAGTCGAGTTAGATTCCTTCTATGTCCTCCTACATTATTATCCAACTATACTCAGATGTATGCATATGTATGCATATATTTAATTTCTAAACTAGGGACGGATATGCGAACTGGGGGTGCGGGATTAGAATTGCACTATAATTATAAGGATCGCATTGTGGTCGCAATATAATTTGCTGAATGTGCAATCTCAATGGATTGGAATAGCTATTTAACCGCACCATCCTAATCAAAACTCGTTGAGTATATTTATTGCTCCAATTGTAAGCATTCGTTTCTCTGTTACATCACGTAACGTGTTATTCATCACCATCATCATCACGATCAATGGGCAAAGGGCGCGTAGGTGTGAAGTGCACATGTTGTACTCCTGCGTTTACCATAAACCATAACATAGGAAACACTACAACAAGACGAGCACTCGTGTGTGCATGTACATGTATTTGTGTGCATATGTATGTAGGAACAAACGTGCGTGTTCGCAGTGGTACGCAATCCTAGTTGACGTACAATGCTTTGTATGTACACTCGTGTGTTTATGTACACTGCGTTGCATATCTGTATGTACACTGCTGTATATGCATACTCGTGTGTATATGTATGCACATTCGTCTATGTATATACACTGCTATGCCCACTCGTGTGTGGGTTTGTGTACAAGGGAGTGTATATGTGTACTGGTGTATGTATCTGGTAGAGTTTGGGAGGATATTATTATTGTGAGGTTCGATGCGGCTGAAACACGGTGTTAGGAATGAGCCTTTGTTGTGTAGACTGGTTGAACTCGGAGGTTCCAAAAGTTTGCATATCAAGATTAATTTAGCATATTTATGGGAAATGCAGATATGGGATTATGGTTGAGGGTGGGAGGATATTATTATTGTGAGGTTCGGTGTGGCTGAAACACGGTGTTAGGAATGAGCCTCTATTGTGTAGACTGGTTGAACTCGGAGGTTCCAAGAATTTGCATATCAAGAGGAATTTCGTATATTTATGGGAAATGCAGATATGGGATTAGTCATGACTTGTGGAATTTGGCTATTGAGCATAATCCTGAATACGTATATTCATCTGACAGTATAATTCGCGTTAATTTGCTAATATTCACCCTGCAATGTGCTGCAAACTGCTGCCACTTCAAAAGTGTTACCAGGGAAATGCAGACTGTAGTATTAAAAATGTGATTTGGACTTTGAGGTGCAAGTTTATACCGTGCTGACTTTATTTTATAATAATATTGAAGTACGTGTGTTGATATGACCGCGTCAGAACAATCAAGGTGATTTGTTTAATTTAATCCACGAAATTATTACGATTGCTGTCATACACTTTTAATGATAATCGGAATGGTATCGCCTGTAAGCGCGTGTGTATTTACACTGCTGTGTAAGTACACTTGGGGAACGGTAGTGTAGCGGTTTGTATGCACAAAGCGGTGTGTATGCACATTCGTCTATGTATATACACTGCTATGTCCACTCGTGTGTGGGTGTGTGTTTCGTACAAAGAATTGAGGGCAACGTGGTGATGAATGCGGCACCACAACAGGGAACTACAGGGATGAGACTCCCCGCTCGTGGTGCTAAATTAATGAAAACAGCGCCACTGAGCGGACAGAGCCCCGCCCCTACAGCTCGTGCGTGTGACGTCATGAGTGTGACGTCATGAGTGTGATCAGCGGACGGCCACGATGCTGCCAGGTGAGGGTAAACTTGTGTGCTGGAGATGCTTCACCTGAAACTCGCCTCCACACGTGTTCGCTATGAACATTGTAGCAAAAAGGGACGATTAGTCATCTTTAACATGTCAGGTCTTTATTGTTCTGCAAGCAAATTAAAGTTAAAACTCGTAGAGACACATGCACACTCGTGTGCGAATGCACACCGCTGTATAGACAGTCGTGTTTATAAGCACACTTGTGTGTGTATGTCTACTCGTCCGTGTTTTTTAAAGGAAGGATATGGTTGAAATAACGTACGATCAGTCATCTTTAAAAACAATTCAGGTCTTTATTAATCTGCAAGAAAATTCACGTTAACACTCGTATCGAAATATTTATTAATACGCTTGCTCAAACAGGAAGGAACTGGGCAAATTATTTCCCAATTTCAACAGTTAAAACATATTCTTAAAATCTAACACGTAAACGTCGATTTCCCCATTGACATCCTTTTCGACTGAAGCCATTCGTCCAGAAGTCCAAGCCATCAAACACAAGAACAACGAACGTGCAATTCAGGCACACTTTGAAACCTATTATTAAGTTATTTATTCATTACACAATGATAAAAAAAATTCAAGAACATGTTTAAAATATAGAGCAAAGTTGTGATCACAGTATTTCTCCAACTTTAGCTAAACAAAACCACTTAACCACGAGAGTAAAATTAGAAATTGAACCAACACACAACCACTGCGCTTCACAACACATCAACAAGTAGTCCGATAGGACTACAAGGCACCACCTTAACGTGACGACGTCTAGAATAAACTTCAACACGGAATTAGCTGTGAGAAGATGAACATAAACACCACACATTTACCAGTCCCGATGATACAACCACCAGACGAAGCAACGCATCTATAGAAGTATAACATTGTTGTCATCCTGAAATAAGTGAACACTTCTGGAACTTAAAAGGAATACGTTCATCTGAACACATTATAGAGCATTCACAACATCACTCTATTTCGATTTAAAGCTTTCGTGACTGCAGGGATCAATCTTCTTGGTTCTTTTGGTAAAGTCACGTAGAAGTGAAGTAATACAATAATAAAAATAAAACATAATGAAATAATTTTCACGACTTTTCGGCCACAACGCAAGCAGCCATCTTCAGGTGGAGAATAGGTCTGTCAAGTAGACAGAGTCTGAATGACTCAGAGTCTGAATGACTCTGTCTACTTGACAGACCTGTTCTCCACCTGAAGACGGCTGCTTGCGTTGTGGCCGAAACATCACTCTAGCTTGGAGTACTGGAAATCACGGAAATAATAATTCGTACCTTATTAACTGATCTAACAGAGACACAAACATGCACATTCCAGGACTTCAAGAGTTAACAGAAGAACTCAAAACTTTGACTCTCCAGCCATTCCAGCAGCCATGTCTCAGTATCCACCTGCATGGGGTCGAAAGAGGAATTGTCGTCAGGGCTCATTACATCCAGCAACCTCTCAGGATCCAACTGCATGAGGTCTAAAAAGGAATTGTTGTCAGGAATCATGACATCCACTACATCTAGGCATCTCTCAGGATCCACCTGTATAGGATGAAAAGATGCATCTTTTTCAGGACTCATTGCAGCACTTTGCATTACACCTTTTGATTCCACTTCCCTATCATTCCGGATCTTCTGATGCTTGTTTCGTGGAGATGACCGTGAACATGTTCTCTCCCTCGGAGAGCAATTTAATGGCTTTTCACCCGAGTGCGTTTTCTGGTGCCTGTGAAGATCTGACTTCCTTACAAATGCCTTCGCACAAAGAGAGCACTTGAATGGCTTCTCGCCCGAGTGTGTCTTCTGGTGAGTGTTAAGATTGGATTTCAGTGAAAATGTCTTCCCACACACAGCGCACTTGAATGGCTTCTCGCCCGTGTGTGTCTTCTGGTGAGTGTTAAGATTGGATTTCTGTGAAAATGTCTTCCCACACACAGAGAAATTGAATGGCTTCTCACCAGAGTGTGTTTTCTGGTGAGTGTTCAGATGTGATTTCTGTGAAAATGCCTTCCCACACACAGAGCACTTGAATGGCTTCTCACCAGAGTGTGTTTTCTGGTGAGTGTTAAGATTGGATTTCAGTGAAAATGTCTTCCCACACACAGAGCAATTGAATGGCTTCTCGCCCGTGTGTGTCTTCTGGTGAGTGTTAAGATTGGATTTCAGTGAAAATGTCTTCCCACACACAGAGAAATTGAATGGCTTCTCGCCCGTGTGTGTTTTCTGGTGAGTGTTAAGATTGGATTTCAGTGAAAATGTCTTCCCACACACAGAGCAATTGAATGGCTTCTCGCCCGTGTGTGTCTTATGGTGAGTGTTAAGATTGGATTTCAGTGAAAATGTCTTCCCACACACAGCGCACTTGAATGGCTTCTCGCCCGTGTGTGTCTTCTGGTGAGTGTTAAGATTGGATTTCTGTGAAAATGTCTTCCCACACACAGAGAAATTGAATGGCTTCTCACCAGAGTGTGTTTTCTGGTGAGTGTTAAGATGTGATTTCTGTGAAAATGCCTTCCCACACACAGAGCACTTGAATGGCTTCTCACCAGAGTGTGTTTTCTGGTGAGTGTTAAGATTGGATTTCAGTGAAAATGTCTTCCCACACACAGAGCAATTGAATGGCTTCTCGCCCGTGTGTGTCTTCTGGTGAGTGTTAAGATTGGATTTCAGTGAAAATGTCTTCCCACACACAGCGCACTTGAATGGCTTCTCGCCCGTGTGTGTCTTCTGGTGAGTGTTAAGATTGGATTTCTGTGAAAATGTCTTCCCACACACAGAGAAATTGAATGGCTTCTCAACCGAGTGTGTTTTCTGGTGAGTGTTAAGATGTGATTTCTGTGAAAATGCCTTCCCACACACAGAGCACTTGAATGGCTTCTCACCAGAGTGTGTTTTCTGGTGAGTGTTAAGATTGGATTTCAGTGAAAATGTCTTCCCACACACAGAGCAATTGAATGGCTTCTCACCAGAGTGTGTTTTCTGGTGAGTGTTAAGATTTGATTTCAGTGAAAATGCCTTCCCACACACAGAGCACTTGAATGGCTTCTCGCCCGTGTGTGTCTTCTGGTGCCTGTGAAGATATGACTTCCATGAAAATTCCTTCAAACAAACAGAGCAATTGAACGGCTTCTCGCCCGTGTGTGCGTGGCGCTGTGGAGAGTTTATCTGCTCCATGTGACTGATTCTTCAGAGCAGAGTAACAGTCGCGGGTGTTGTTGAGAGTTAAAGGCACCCTCTAAGCTGCGTGCATGTCTGGCTCAAATTGCCAAAAAGCAAACTCTCACTAACGTCTAACCGACACACAGTAACGTCTCGTAAGTCGGGCTACACGCGACTACCAGTTTTATCCACTAACGAAGACACTTACTTGTTGATGCACGGCGTGTCGATCTCCCTGTAACCCGTCTGAAGAGATCGCCACGAACTCTCCCAGTCGCCAGGCAATCGGGCTCGCCAGGCTGGGTCTCGCAGGAAAAGGGTAATCTGCAGAGCCAGGAGTTGCGCGTCTATCCTCAGTGAAATCCCTCTCGAAATGGTCTTGAGGCCTAAATTTAAGCCCCTTATAACTCCCCTCTAGCATCCAAATCCTTTGTTCTCGACTTGGCCTATCATGGACTTTGCATTCAATTGTTAATTTTTTACATTAACAATCCGCATATGTAGCAACATAGCTTAGCGAATCTGTCCATTGTAATTTAACCTTAATACGTATGCACATTATACTGCGTAATTGTACACTTCTGTTTGAATAATTACATACATCTCCATGCATAATTCCGTGCTTCCTGTGAATTTGCTAATATTCACCCGACAATGTCCTCTAAACTGCAGGGATTCATCTTCATGGTTCTTTCGGTAAAGTCACGTAGAAGGGAAGTAATAAAATAATAAAAATAAAACATAATAAAATAATTCTCACGACGGAAGAGATGGAGGACGAGACAATGAAGGAAGGGGGTTGTTTTTTCAAAACTTTACTCGTGGCAGGGGATTGGCAAACAACAGGGAATGCCTCCTTCTGAGAAACAAAACACGAATGAAGGGGGCGTGGGAGCGTGGCGTAAGGTGTGGAAAGCTGTAAGTCACAGGTATCAATCGAATTGGGTCAATGACACCAGCACACGAATGGTGGGGTCGTTTGGAATGATGTTGCATTGATGAAAGATGAAGTTCTCGACGTTGCATTTCATGAACTTTACATTCAATTGTTATTTTTGGAATTTACAATCTGCATATCTAGCAACAGAGCTTCTCTATCTTCTTGGTTCTTTCGGTAAAGTCACGTAGAAGGGAAATAATAAAATAAAATAAATAAAACATAATAAATTAATTCTCACGACGTTTCGGAGGCAACACAAGCTTCCGTCTTCAGGTGGAACCGTCACAGCACGATAGCTGTATCAAGTAAGAGAAATTTCAAGAAAACAGTCCTTGTATATATATACTGGTTGAGGGTGGGAGGATATTATTATTGTGAGGTTCGATGCGGCTGAAACACGCTGTTAGGAATGAGCCTTTGTTGTGTAGGCTGGTTGAACTCGGAGGTTCCAAGAGTTTGCATATCAAGATGAATTTAGCATATTTATGGGAAATGCAGATATGGGATTAGTCATTACTTGTGGAATCTGGCAATTGAGCTTAATCCTGAATACGTATATTCATGTCACCGCATAATTCACGTTAATTTGCTAATATTCACCCTGCAATGTGCTGCAAACTGCTGCCTGTTCAAAGGCGTTACCAGGCAGATGCAGACTGTAGTATTAAAATTGGGATTTGGACTTTGAGGTGCAGGTTTATAACATGCTGACTTTGTTTTATAAAAATATTGAAGCACTTGTGTTGATATGAGCGCGTCAGAACAATCAAGGTGATTTGTTTAATTTAATCCACGAAAATTATTACGATTGCTGTCATACACTTTTAATGATAATCGAAATGGTATCGCTTGTAAGCGTGTGTGTATTTACACTGCAGTGTAAGTACACTTGGGGAGCGGTAGTGTAGCTGTTTGTATGCACAAAGCGGTGTGTATGCACATTCGTCTATGCATATACACTGCTATGTCCTCTCGTGTGTGGGTGTGTGTTGCGTACAAAGAATTGAGGGCAACGTGGTGATGAATGCGGCACCACAACAGGGAACTACAGGGATGAGACTCCCCGCTCGTGGTGCTAAATTAATGAAAACAGCGCCACTGAGCGGACAGAGCCCCGCCCCTACAGCTCGTGCGTGTGACGTCATGAGTGTGACGTTATGAGTGTGATCAGCGGACAGCCACGATGCTGCCAGGTGAGGGTCAACTTGTGTGCTGGAGATGCTTCACCTGAAACTCGCCTCCACACGTGTTCGCTATGAACATTGTAGCAAAAAGGGACGATTAGTCATCTTTAACATGTCAGGTCTTTATTGTTCTGCAAGCAAATTAAAGTTAAAACTCGTAGAGACACATGCACACTCGTGTGTGAATGCACACCGCTGTATAGACAGTCGTGTTTATAAGCACACTTGTGTGTGTATGTCTACTCGTCCGTGTTTTTTAAAGGAAGGATATGGTTGAAATAAGGTACGATCAGTCATCTTTAAAAACAATTCAGGTCTTTATTAATCTGCAAGAAAATTCACGTTAACACTCGTATCGAAATATTTATTAATACGCTTGCTCAAACAGGAAGGAACTGGGCAAATTATTTCCCAATTTCAACAGTTAAAACATATTCTTAAAATCTAACACGTAAACGTCGATTTCCCCATTGACATCCTTTTCGACTGAAGCCATTCGTCCAGAAGTCCAAGCCATCAAACACAAGAACAACGAACGTGCAATCCAGGCACACTTTGAAACCTATTATTAAGTTATTTATTTATTACACAATGATAAAAAAAAATTCAAGAACATGTTTAAAATATAGAGCAAAGTTGTGATCACAGTATTTCTCCAACTTTAGCTAAACAAAACCACTTAACCACGAGAGTAAAATTAGAAATTGAACCACCACACAACCACTGCGCTTCACAACACATCAACAAGTAGTCCGATAGGACTACAAGGCACCACCTTAACGTGACGACGTCTAGAATAAACTTCAACACGCAATTAGCTGTGAGAAGATGCACATAAACACCACACATTTACCAGTCCCGATGATACAACCACCAGACGAAGCAACGCATCTATAGAAGTATAACATTGTTGTAATCCTGAAATAAGTGAACACTTCTGGAACTTAAAAGGAATACGTTCATCTGAACACATTATAGTGCATTCACAACATCACTCTATTTCGATTTAAAGCTTTCGTGACTGCAGGGATAAATCTTCTTGGTTCTTTTGGTAAAGTCACGTAGAAGTGAAGTAATAAAATAATAAAAATAAAACATAACGACTTTTCGGCCATAACGCAAGCAGCCATCTTCAGGTGGAGAATAGGTCTGTCAAGTAGACAGAGTCTGAATGACTACTTGACAGACCTGTTCTCCACCTGAATACGGCTGCTTGCGTTGTGGCCGAAACATCAATCTAGCTTGGAGTACTGCAAATCACGGAAATAATATTTCGTACCTTATTAACTGATCTAACAGAGACACAAACATGCACATTCCAGGACTTCAAGAGTTAACAGAAGTACTCAAAACTTTGACTCTCCAGCCATTCCAGCAGACATCTCTCAGTATCCACCTGCATGGGGTCGAAAGAGGAATTGTCGTCAGGGCTCATTACATCCAGCAACCTCTCAGGATCCAACTGCATGAGGTCTAAAAAGGAATTGTTGTCAGGAATCATGACATCCACTACATCTAGGCATCTCTCAGGATCCACCTGTATAGGATGAAAAGATGCATCTTTTTCAGGACTCATTGCAGCACTTTGCATTACACCTTTTGATTCCACTTCCCTATCATTCCGGATCTTCTGATGCTTGTTTCGTGGAGATGACCGTGAACATGTTCTCTCCCTCGGAGAGCAATTTAATGGCTTTTCACCCGAGTGCGTTTTCTGGTGCCTGTGAAGATCTGACTTCCTTACAAATGCCTTCGCACAAAGAGAGCACTTGAATGGCTTCTCGCCCGAGTGTGTCTTCTGGTGAGTGTTAAGATTGGATTTCAGTGAAAATGTCTTCCCACACACAGCGCACTTGAATGGCTTCTCGCCCGTGTGTGTCTTCTGGTGAGTGTTAAGATTGGATTTCTGTGAAAATGTCTTCCCACACACAGAGAAATTGAATGGCTTCTCACCAGAGTGTGTTTTCTGGTGAGTGTTAAGATGTGATTTCTGTGAAAATGCCTTCCCACACACAGAGCACTTGAATGGCTTCTCACCAGAGTGTGTTTTCTGGTGAGTGTTAAGATTGGATTTCAGTGAAAATGTCTTCCCACACACAGAGCAATTGAATGGCTTCTCGCCCGTGTGTGTCTTATGGTGAGTGTTAAGATTGGATTTCAGTGAAAATGTCTTCCCACACACAGCGCACTTGAATGGCTTCTCGCCCGTGTGTGTCTTCTGGTGAGTGTTAAGATTGGATTTCTGTGAAAATGTCTTCCCACACACAGAGAAATTGAATGGCTTCTCACCAGAGTGTGTTTTCTGGTGAGTGTTAAGATGTGATTTCTGTGAAAATGCCTTCCCACACACAGAGCACTTGAATGGCTTCTCACCAGAGTGTGTTTTCTGGTGAGTGTTAAGATTGGATTTCAGTGAAAATGTCTTCCCACACACAGAGCAATTGAATGGCTTCTCGCCCGTGTGTGTCTTCTGGTGAGTGTTAAGATTGGATTTCAGTGAAAATGTCTTCCCACACACAGCGCACTTGAATGGCTTCTCGCCCGTGTGTGTCTTCTGGTGAGTGTTAAGATTGGATTTCTGTGAAAATGTCTTCCCACACACACAGAAATTGAATGGCTTCTCACCAGAGTGTGTTTTCTGGTGAGTGTTAAGATGTGATTTCTGTGAAAATGCCTTCCCACACACAGAGCACTTGAATGGCTTCTCACCAGAGTGTGTTTTTTGGTGAGTGTTAAGATTGGATTTCAGTGCAAATGTCTTCCCACACACAGAGCAATTGAATGGCTTCTCACCAGAGTGTGTTTTCTGGTGAGTGTTAAGATTTGATTTCAGTGAAAATGCATTCCCACACACAGAGCACTTGAATGGCTTATCGCCCGTGTGTGTCTTCTGGTGCCTGTGAAGATATGACTTCCATGAAAATTCCTTCAAACAAACAGAGCAATTGAACGGCTTCTCGCCCGTGTGTGCGTGGCGCTGTGGAGAGTTTATCTGCTCCATGTGACTGATTCTTCCGAGCAGAGTAACAGTCGCGGGTGTTGTTGAGAGTTAAAGGCACCCTCTAAGCTGCGTGCATGTCTGGCTCAAATTGCCAAAAAGCAAACTCTCACTAACGTCTAACCGACACACAGTAACGTCTCGTAAGTCGGGCTACACGCGACTACCAGTTTTATCCACTAACGAAGACACTTACTTGTTGATGCACGGCGTGTCGATCTCCCTGTAACCCGTCTGAAGAGATCGCCACGAACTCTCCCAGTCGCCAGGCAATCGGGCTCGCCAGGCTGGGTCTCGCAGGAAAAGGGTAATCTGCAGAGCGAGGAGTTGCGCGTCTATCCTCAGTGAAATCCCTCTCGAAATGGTCTTGAGGCCTAAATTTAAGCCCCTTATAACTCCCCTCTAGCATCCAAATCCTTTGTTCTCGACTTGGCCTATCATGGACTTTGCATTCAATTGTTAATTTTTTACATTAACAATCCGCATATGTAGCAACATAGCTTAGCGAATCTGGCCATTGTAATTTAACCTTAATACGTATGCACATTATACTGCGTAATTGTACACTTCTGTTTGAATAATTACATACATCTCCATGCATAATTCCGTGCTTCCTGTGAATTTGCTAATATTCACCCGACAATGTCCTCTAAACTGCAGGGATTCATCTTCATGGTTCTTTCGGTAAAGTCACGTAGAAGGGAAGTAATAAAATAATAAAAATAAAACATAATAAAATAATTCTCACGACGGAAGAGATGGAGGACGAGACAATGAAGGAAGGGGGTTGTTTTTTCAAAACTTTACTCGTGGCAGGGGATTGGCAAACAACAGGGAATGCCTCCTTCTGAGAAACAAAACACGAATGAAGGGGGCGTGGGAGCGTGGCGTAAGGTGTGGAAAGCTGTAAGTCACAGGTATCAATCGAATTGGGTCAATGACACCAGCACACGAATGGTGGGGTCGTTTGGAATGATGTTGCATTGATGAAAGATGAAGTTCTCGACGTTGCATTTCATGAACTTTACATTCAATTGTTATTTTTGGAATTTACAATCTGCATATCTAGCAACAGAGCTTCTCTATCTTCTTGGTTCTTTCGGTAAAGTAACGTAGAAGGGAAATAATAAAATAAAATAAATAAAACATAATAAATTAATTCTCACGACGTTTCGGAGGCAACACAAGCTTCCGTCTTCAGGTGGAACCGTCACAGCACGATAGCTGTATCAAGTAAGAGAAATTTCAAGAAAACAGTCCTTGTATATATATACTGGTTGAGGGTGGGAGGATATTATTATTGTGAGGTTCGATGCGGCTGAAACACGCTGTTAGGAATGAGCCTTTGTTGTGTAGGCTGGTTGAACTCGGAGGTTCCAAGAGTTTGCATATCAAGATGAATTTAGCATATTTATGGGAAATGCAGATATGGGATTAGTCATTACTTGTGGAATCTGGCAATTGAGCTTAATCCTGAATACGTATATTCATGTCACCGCATAATTCACGTTAATTTGCTAATATTCACCCTGCAATGTGCTGCAAACTGCTGCCTGTTCAAAGGCGTTACCAGGCAGATGCAGACTGTAGTATTAAAATTGTGATTTGGACTTTGAGGTGCAGGTTTATACCATGCTGACTTTGTTTTATAAAAATATTGAAGCACTTGTGTTGATATGAGCACGTCAGAACAATCAAGGTGATTTGTTTAATTTAATCCACGAAAATTATTACGATTGCTGTCATACACTTTTAATGATAATCGAAATGGTATCGCTTGTAAGCGTGTGTGTATTTACACTGCAGTGTAAGTACACTTGGGGAGCGGTAGTGTAGCTGTTTGTATGCACAAAGCGGTGTGTATGCACATTCGTCTATGCATATACACTGCTATGTCCTCTCGTGTGTGGGTGTGTGTTGCGTACAAAGAATTGAGGGCAACGTGGTGATGAATGCGGCACCACAACAGGGAACTACAGGGATGAGACTCCCCGCTCGTGGTGCTAAATTAATGAAAACAGCGCCACTGAGCGGACAGAGCCCCGCCCCTACAGCTCGTGCGTGTGACGTCATGAGTGTGACGTCATGAGTGTGATCAGCGGACAGCCACGATGCTGGCGGGTGAGGGTCAACTTGTGTGCTGGAGATGCTTCACCTGAAACTCGCCTCCACACGTGTTCGCTATGAACATTGCAGCAATAAGGGACGATTAGTCATCTTTAACATGTCAGGTTTTCATTGTTCTGCAAGAAAATTAAAGTTAAAACTCGTAGAAACACATGCACACTCGTGTGTGAATGCACACCGCTGTATAGACAGTCGTGTTTATAAGCACACTTGTGTGTGTATGTCTACTCGTCCGTGTTTTTTAAAGGAAGGATATGGTTGAAATAAGGTACGATCAGTCATCTTTAAAAACAATTCAGGTCTTTATTAATCTGCAAGAAAATTCACGTTAACACTCGTATCGAAATATTTATTAATACGCTTGCTCAAACAGGAAGGAACTGGGCAAATTATTTCCCAATTTCAACAGTTAAAACATATTCTTAAAATCTAACACGTAAACGTCGATTTCCCCATTGACATCCTTTTCGACTGAAGCCATTCGTCCAGAAGTCCAAGCCATCAAACACAAGAACAACGAACGTGCAATCCAGGCACACTTTGAAACCTATTATTAAGTTATTTATTTATTACACAATGATAAAAAAAAATTCAAGAACATGTTTAAAATATAGAGCAAAGTTGTGATCACAGTATTTCTCCAACTTTAGCTAAACAAAACCACTTAACCACGAGAGTAAAATTAGAAATTGAACCACCACACAACCACTGCGCTTCACAACACATCAACAAGTAGTCCGATAGGACTACAAGGCACCACCTTAACGTGACGACGTCTAGAATAAACTTCAACACGCAATTAGCTGTGAGAAGATGCACATAAACACCACACATTTACCAGTCCCGATGATACAACCACCAGACGAAGCAACGCATCTATAGAAGTATAACATTGTTGTAATCCTGAAATAAGTGAACACTTCTGGAACTTAAAAGGAATACGTTCATCTGAACACATTATAGTGCATTCACAACATCACTCTATTTCGATTTAAAGCTTTCGTGACTGCAGGGATAAATCTTCTTGGTTCTTTTGGTAAAGTCACGTAGAAGTGAAGTAATAAAATAATAAAAATAAAACATAACGACTTTTCGGCCATAACGCAAGCAGCCATCTTCAGGTGGAGAATAGGTCTGTCAAGTAGACAGAGTCTGAATGACTACTTGACAGACCTGTTCTCCACCTGAATACGGCTGCTTGCGTTGTGGCCAAAACATCAATCTAGCTTGGAGTACTGCAAATCACGGAAATAATATTTCGTACCTTATTAACTGATCTAACAGAGACACAAACATGCACATTCCAGGACTTCAAGAGTTAACAGAAGTACTCAAAACTTTGACTCTCCAGCCATTCCAGCAGACATCTCTCAGTATCCACCTGCATGGGGTCGAAAGAGGAATTGTCGTCAGGGCTCATTACATCCAGCAACCTCTCAGGATCCAACTGCATGAGGTCTAAAAAGGAATTGTTGTCAGGAATCATGACATCCACTACATCTAGGCATCTCTCAGGATCCACCTGTATAGGATGAAAAGATGCATCTTTTTCAGGACTCATTGCAGCACTTTGCATTACACCTTTTGATTCCACTTCCCTATCATTCCGGATCTTCTGATGCTTGTTTCGTGGAGATGACCGTGAACATGTTCTCTCCCTCGGAGAGCAATTTAATGGCTTTTCACCCGAGTGCGTTTTCTGGTGCCTGTGAAGATCTGACTTCCTTACAAATGCCTTCGCACAAAGAGAGCACTTGAATGGCTTCTCGCCCGAGTGTGTCTTCTGGTGAGTGTTAAGATTGGATTTCAGTGAAAATGTCTTCCCACACACAGCGCACTTGAATGGCTTCTCGCCCGTGTGTGTCTTCTGGTGAGTGTTAAGATTGGATTTCTGTGAAAATGTCTTCCCACACACAGAGAAATTGAATGGCTTCTCACCAGAGTGTGTTTTCTGGTGAGTGTTAAGATGTGATTTCTGTGAAAATGCCTTCCCACACACAGAGCACTTGAATGGCTTCTCACCAGAGTGTGTTTTCTGGTGAGTGTTAAGATTGGATTTCAGTGAAAATGTCTTCCCACACACAGAGCAATTGAATGGCTTCTCGCCCGTGTGTGTCTTATGGTGAGTGTTAAGATTGGATTTCAGTGAAAATGTCTTCCCACACACAGCGCACTTGAATGGCTTCTCGCCCGTGTGTGTCTTCTGGTGAGTGTTAAGATTGGATTTCTGTGAAAATGTCTTCCCACACACAGAGAAATTGAATGGCTTCTCACCAGAGTGTGTTTTCTGGTGAGTGTTAAGATGTGATTTCTGTGAAAATGCCTTCCCACACACAGAGCACTTGAATGGCTTCTCACCAGAGTGTGTTTTCTGGTGAGTGTTAAGATTGGATTTCAGTGAAAATGTCTTCCCACACACAGAGCAATTGAATGGCTTCTCGCCCGTGTGTGTCTTCTGGTGAGTGTTAAGATTGGATTTCAGTGAAAATGTCTTCCCACACACAGCGCACTTGAATGGCTTCTCGCCCGTGTGTGTCTTCTGGTGAGTGTTAAGATTGGATTTCTGTGAAAATGTCTTCCCACACACACAGAAATTGAATGGCTTCTCACCAGAGTGTGTTTTCTGGTGAGTGTTAAGATGTGATTTCTGTGAAAATGCCTTCCCACACACAGAGCACTTGAATGGCTTCTCACCAGAGTGTGTTTTTTGGTGAGTGTTAAGATTGGATTTCAGTGCAAATGTCTTCCCACACACAGAGCAATTGAATGGCTTCTCACCAGAGTGTGTTTTCTGGTGAGTGTTAAGATTTGATTTCAGTGAAAATGCATTCCCACACACAGAGCACTTGAATGGCTTATCGCCCGTGTGTGTCTTCTGGTGCCTGTGAAGATATGACTTCCATGAAAATTCCTTCAAACAAACAGAGCAATTGAACGGCTTCTCGCCCGTGTGTGCGTGGCGCTGTGGAGAGTTTATCTGCTCCATGTGACTGATTCTTCCGAGCAGAGTAACAGTCGCGGGTGTTGTTGAGAGTTAAAGGCACCCTCTAAGCTGCGTGCATGTCTGGCTCAAATTGCCAAAAAGCAAACTCTCACTAACGTCTAACCGACACACAGTAACGTCTCGTAAGTCGGGCTACACGCGACTACCAGTTTTATCCACTAACGAAGACACTTACTTGTTGATGCACGGCGTGTCGATCTCCCTGTAACCCGTCTGAAGAGATCGCCACGAACTCTCCCAGTCGCCAGGCAATCGGGCTCGCCAGGCTGGGTCTCGCAGGAAAAGGGTAATCTGCAGAGCGAGGAGTTGCGCGTCTATCCTCAGTGAAATCCCTCTCGAAATGGTCTTGAGGCCTAAATTTAAGCCCCTTATAACTCCCCTCTAGCATCCAAATCCTTTGTTCTCGACTTGGCCTATCATGGACTTTGCATTCAATTGTTAATTTTTTACATTAACAATCCGCATATGTAGCAACATAGCTTAGCGAATCTGGCCATTGTAATTTAACCTTAATACGTATGCACATTATACTGCGTAATTGTACACTTCTGTTTGAATAATTACATACATCTCCATGCATAATTCCGTGCTTCCTGTGAATTTGCTAATATTCACCCGACAATGTCCTCTAAACTGCAGGGATTCATCTTCATGGTTCTTTCGGTAAAGTCACGTAGAAGGGAAGTAATAAAATAATAAAAATAAAACATAATAAAATAATTCTCACGACGGAAGAGATGGAAGGGGGTTGTTTTTTCAAAACTTTACTCGTGGCAGGGGATTGGCAAACAACAGGGAATGCCTCCTTCTGAGAAACAAAACACGAATGAAGGGGGCGTGGGAGCGTGGCGTAAGGTGTGGAAAGCTGTAAGTCACAGGTATCAATCGAATTGGGTCAATGACACCAGCACACGAATGGTGGGGTCGTTTGGAATGATGTTGCATTGATGAAAGATGAAGTTCTCGACGTTGCATTTCATGAACTTTACATTCAATTGTTATTTTTGGAATTTACAATCTGCATATCTAGCAACAGAGCTTCTCTATCTTCTTGGTTCTTTCGGTAAAGTAACGTAGAAGGGAAATAATAAAATAAAATAAATAAAACATAATAAATTAATTCTCACGACGTTTCGGAGGCAACACAAGCTTCCGTCTTCAGGTGGAACCGTCACAGCACGATAGCTGTATCAAGTAAGAGAAATTTCAAGAAAACAGTCCTTGTATATATATACTGGTTGAGGGTGGGAGGATATTATTATTGTGAGGTTCGATGCGGCTGAAACACGCTGTTAGGAATGAGCCTTTGTTGTGTAGGCTGGTTGAACTCGGAGGTTCCAAGAGTTTGCATATCAAGATGAATTTAGCATATTTATGGGAAATGCAGATATGGGATTAGTCATTACTTGTGGAATCTGGCAATTGAGCTTAATCCTGAATACGTATATTCATGTCACCGCATAATTCACGTTAATTTGCTAATATTCACCCTGCAATGTGCTGCAAACTGCTGCCTGTTCAAAGGCGTTACCAGGCAGATGCAGACTGTAGTATTAAAATTGTGATTTGGACTTTGAGGTGCAGGTTTATACCATGCTGACTTTGTTTTATAAAAATATTGAAGCACTTGTGTTGATATGAGCACGTCAGAACAATCAAGGTGATTTGTTTAATTTAATCCACGAAAATTATTACGATTGCTGTCATACACTTTTAATGATAATCGAAATGGTATCGCTTGTAAGCGTGTGTGTATTTACACTGCAGTGTAAGTACACTTGGGGAGCGGTAGTGTAGCTGTTTGTATGCACAAAGCGGTGTGTATGCACATTCGTCTATGCATATACACTGCTATGTCCACTCGTGTGTTGGTGTGTGTTGCGTACAAAGAATTGAGGGCAACGTGGTGATGAATGCGGCACCACAACAGGGAACTACAGGGATGAGACTCCCCGCTCGTGGTGCTAAATTAATGAAAACAGCGCCACTGAGCGGACAGAGCCCCGCCCCTACAGCTCGTGCGTGTGACGTCATGAGTGTGACGTCATGAGTGTGATCAGCGGACAGCCACGATGCTGGCGGGTGAGGGTCAACTTGTGTGCTGGAGATGCTTCACCTGAAACTCGCCTCCACACGTGTTCGCTATGAACATTGCAGCAATAAGGGACGATTAGTCATCTTTAACATGTCAGGTTTTCATTGTTCTGCAAGAAAATTAAAGTTAAAACTCGTAGAAACACATGCACACTCGTGTGTGAATGCACACCGCTGTATAGACAGTCGTGTTTATAAGCACACTTGTGTGTGTATGTCTACTCGTCCGTGTTTTTTAAAGGAAGGATATGGTTGAAATAAGGTACGATCAGTCATCTTTAAAAACAATTCAGGTCTTTATTAATCTGCAAGAAAATTCACGTTAACACTCGTATCGAAATATTTATTAATACGCTTGCTCAAACAGGAAGGAACTGGGCAAATTATTTCCCAATTTCAACAGTTTAAACATATTCTTAAAATCTAACACGTAAACGTCGATTTCCCCATTGACATCCTTTTCGACTGAAGCCATTCGTCCAGAAGTCCAAGCCATCAAACACAAGAACAACGAACGTGCAATCCAGGCACACTTTGAAACCTATTATTAAGTTATTTATTTATTACACAATGATAAAAAAAAATTCAAGAACATGTTTAAAATATAGAGCAAAGTTGTGATCACAGTATTTCTCCAACTTTAGCTAAACAAAACCACTTAACCACGAGAGTAAAATTAGAAATTGAACCACCACACAACCACTGCGCTTCACAACACATCAACAAGTAGTCCGATAGGACTACAAGGCACCACCTTAACGTGACGACGTCTAGAATAAACTTCAACACGCAATTAGCTGTGAGAAGATGCACATAAACACCACACATTTACCAGTCCCGATGATACAACCACCAGACGAAGCAACGCATCTATAGAAGTATAACATTGTTGTAATCCTGAAATAAGTGAACACTTCTGGAACTTAAAAGGAATACGTTCATCTGAACACATTATAGTGCATTCACAACATCACTCTATTTCGATTTAAAGCTTTCGTGACTGCAGGGATAAATCTTCTTGGTTCTTTTGGTAAAGTCACGTAGAAGTGAAGTAATAAAATAATAAAAATAAAACATAACGACTTTTCGGCCATAACGCAAGCAGCCATCTTCAGGTGGAGAATAGGTCTGTCAAGTAGACAGAGTCTGAATGACTACTTGACAGACCTGTTCTCCACCTGAATACGGCTGCTTGCGTTGTGGCCAAAACATCAATCTAGCTTGGAGTACTGCAAATCACGGAAATAATATTTCGTACCTTATTAACTGATCTAACAGAGACACAAACATGCACATTCCAGGACTTCAAGAGTTAACAGAAGTACTCAAAACTTTGACTCTCCAGCCATTCCAGCAGACATCTCTCAGTATCCACCTGCATGGGGTCGAAAGAGGAATTGTCGTCAGGGCTCATTACATCCAGCAACCTCTCAGGATCCAACTGCATGAGGTCTAAAAAGGAATTGTTGTCAGGAATCATGACATCCACTACATCTAGGCATCTCTCAGGATCCACCTGTATAGGATGAAAAGATGCATCTTTTTCAGGACTCATTGCAGCACTTTGCATTACACCTTTTGATTCCACTTCCCTATCATTCCGGATCTTCTGATGCTTGTTTCGTGGAGATGACCGTGAACATGTTCTCTCCCTCGGAGAGCAATTTAATGGCTTTTCACCCGAGTGCGTTTTCTGGTGCCTGTGAAGATCTGACTTCCTTACAAATGCCTTCGCACAAAGAGAGCACTTGAATGGCTTCTCGCCCGAGTGTGTCTCCTGGTGAGTGTTAAGATTGGATTTCAGTGAAAATGTCTTCCCACACACAGCGCACTTGAATGGCTTCTCGCCCGTGTGTGTCTTCTGGTGAGTGTTAAGATTGGATTTCTGTGAAAATGTCTTCCCACACACAGAGAAATTGAATGGCTTCTCACCAGAGTGTGTTTTCTGGTGAGTGTTAAGATGTGATTTCTGTGAAAATGCCTTCCCACACACAGAGCACTTGAATGGCTTCTCACCAGAGTGTGTTTTCTGGTGAGTGTTAAGATTGGATTTCAGTGAAAATGTCTTCCCACACACAGAGCAATTGAATGGCTTCTCGCCCGTGTGTGTCTTATGGTGAGTGTTAAGATTGGATTTCTGTGAAAATGTCTTCCCACACACAGAGAAATTGAATGGCTTCTCACCAGAGTGTGTTTTCTGGTGAGTGTTAAGATGTGATTTCTGTGAAAATGCCTTCCCACACACAGAGCACTTGAATGGCTTCTCACCAGAGTGTGTTTTCTGGTGAGTGTTAAGATTGGATTTCAGTGAAAATGTCTTCCCACACACAGAGCAATTGAATGGCTTCTCACCAGAGTGTGTTTTCTGGTGAGTGTTAAGATTTGATTTCAGTGAAAATGCCTTCCCACACACAGAGCACTTGAATGGCTTATCGCCCGTGTGTGTCTTCTGGTGCCTGTGAAGATATGACTTCCATGAAAATTCCTTCAAACAAACAGAGCAATTGAACGGCTTCTCGCCCGTGTGTGCGTGGCGCTGTAGAGAGTTTATCTGCTCCATGTGACTGATTCTTCAGAGCAGAGTAACAGTCGCGGGTGTTGTTGAGAGTTAAAGGCACCCTCTAAGCTGCGTGCATGTCTGGCTCAAATTGCCAAAAAGCAAACTCTCACTAACGTTTAACCGACACACAGTAACGTCTCGTAAGTCGGGCTACACGCGACTACCAGTTTTATCCACTAACGAAGACACTTACTTGTTGATGCACGGCGTGTCGATCTCCCTGTAACCCGTCTGAAGAGATCGCCACGAACTCTCCCAGTCGCCAGGCAATCGGGCTCGCCAGGCTGGGTCTCGCAGGAAAAGGGTAATCTGCAGAGCGAGGAGTTGCGCGTCTATCCTCAGTGAAATCCCTCTCGAAATGGTCTTGAGGCCTAAATTTAAGCCCCTTATAACTCCCCTCTAGCATCCAAATCCTTTGTTCTCGACTTGGCCTATCATGGACTTTGCATTCAATTGTTAATTTTTTACATTAACAATCCGCATATGTAGCAACATAGCTTAGCGAATCTGGCCATTGTAATTTAACCTTAATACGTATGCACATTATACTGCGTAATTGTACACTTCTGTTTGAATAATTACATACATCTCCATGCATAATTCCGTGCTTCCTGTGAATTTGCTAATATTCACCCGACAATGTCCTCTAAACTGCAGGGATTCATCTTCATGGTTCTTTCGGTAAAGTCACGTAGAAGGGAAGTAATAAAATAATAAAAATAAAACATAATAAAATAATTCTCACGACGGAAGAGATGGAGGACGAGACAATGAAGGAAGGGGGTTGTTTTTTCAAAACTTTACTCGTGGCAGGGGATTGGCAAACAACAGGGAATGCCTCCTTCTGAGAAACAAAACACGAATGAAGGGGGCGTGGGAGCGTGGCGTAAGGTGTGGAAAGCTGTAAGTCACAGGTATCAATCGAATTGGGTCAATGACACCAGCACACGAATGGTGGGGTCGTTTGGAATGATGTTGCATTGATGAAAGATGAAGTTCTCGACGTTGCATTTCATGAACTTTACATTCAATTGTTATTTTTGGAATTTACAATCTGCATATCTAGCAACAGAGCTTCTCTATCTTCTTGGTTCTTTCGGTAAAGTAACGTAGAAGGGAAATAATAAAATAAAATAAATAAAACATAATAAATTAATTCTCACGACGTTTCGGAGGCAACACAAGCTTCCGTCTTCAGGTGGAACCGTCACAGCACGATAGCTGTATCAAGTAAGAGAAATTTCAAGAAAACAGTCCTTGTATATATATACTGGTTGAGGGTGGGAGGATATTATTATTGTGAGGTTCGATGCGGCTGAAACACGCTGTTAGGAATGAGCCTTTGTTGTGTAGGCTGGTTGAACTCGGAGGTTCCAAGAGTTTGCATATCAAGATGAATTTAGCATATTTATGGGAAATGCAGATATGGGATTAGTCATTACTTGTGGAATCTGGCAATTGAGCTTAATCCTGAATACGTATATTCATGTCACCGCATAATTCACGTTAATTTGCTAATATTCACCCTGCAATGTGCTGCAAACTGCTGCCTGTTCAAAGGCGTTACCAGGCAGATGCAGACTGTAGTATTAAAATTGTGATTTGGACTTTGAGGTGCAGGTTTATACCATGCTGACTTTGTTTTATAAAAATATTGAAGCACTTGTGTTGATATGAGCGCGTCAGAACAATCAAGGTGATTTGTTTAATTTAATCCACGAAAATTATTACGATTGCTGTCATACACTTTTAATGATAATCGAAATGGTATCGCTTGTAAGCGTGTGTGTATTTACACTGCAGTGTAAGTACACTTGGGGAGCGGTAGTGTAGCTGTTTGTATGCACAAAGCGGTGTGTATGCACATTCGTCTATGCATATACACTGCTATGTCCTCTCGTGTGTGGGTGTGTGTTGCGTACAAAGAATTGAGGGCAACGTGGTGATGAATGCGGCACCACAACAGGGAACTACAGGGATGAGACTCCCCGCTCGTGGTGCTAAATTAATGAAAACAGCGCCACTGAGCGGACAGAGCCCCGCCCCTACAGCTCGTGCGTGTGACGTCATGAGTGTGACGTCATGAGTGTGACGTCATGAGTGTGACGTCATGAGTGTGACGTCATGAGTGTGACGTCATGAGTGTGACGTCATGAGTGTGACGTCATGAGTGTGACGTCATGAGTGTGACGTCATGAGTGTGACGTCATGAGTGTGATCAGCGGACAGCCACGATGCTGCCAGGTGAGGGTCAACTTGTGTGCTGGAGATGCTTCACCTGAAACTCGCCTCCACACGTGTTCGCTATGAACATTGTAGCAAAAAGGGACGATTAGTCATCTTTAACATGTCAGGTCTTTATTGTTCTGCAAGCAAATTAAAGTTAAAACTCGTAGAGACACATGCACACTCGTGTGTGAATGCACACCGCTGTATAGACAGTCGTGTTTATAAGCACACTTGTGTGTGTATGTCTACTCGTCCGTGTTTTTTAAAGAAAGGATATGGTTGAAATAAGGTACGATCAGTCATCTTTAAAAACAATTCAGGTCTTTATTAATCTGCAAGAAAATTCACGTTAACACTCGTATCGAAATATTTATTAATACGCTTGCTCAAACAGGAAGGAACTGGGCAAATTATTTCCCAATTTCAACAGTTAAAACATATTCTTAAAATCTAACACGTAAACGTCGATTTCCCCATTGACATCCTTTTCGACTGAAGCCATTCGTCCAGAAGTCCAAGCCATCAAACACAAGAACAACGAACGTGCAATCCAGGCACACTTTGAAACCTATTATTAAGTTATTTATTTATTACACAATGATAAAAAAAAATTCAAGAACATGTTTAAAATATAGAGCAAAGTTGTGATCACAGTATTTCTCCAACTTTAGCTAAACAAAGCCACTTAACCACGAGAGTAAAATTAGAAATTGAACCACCACACAACCACTGCGCTTCACAACACATCAACAAGTAGTCCGATAGGACTACAAGGCACCACCTTAACGTGACGACGTCTAGAATAAACTTCAACACGCAATTAGCTGTGAGAAGATGAACATAAACACCACACATTTACCAGTCCCGATGATACAACCACCAGACGAAGCAACGCATCTATAGAAGTATAACATTGTTGTAATCCTGAAATAAGTGAACACTTCTGGAACTTAAAAGGAATACGTTCATCTGAACACATTATAGTGCATTCACAACATCACTCTATTTCGATTTAAAGCTTTCGTGACTGCAGGGATAAATCTTCTTGGTTCTTTTGGTAAAGTCACGTAGAAGTGAAGTAATAAAATAATAAAAATAAAACATAACGACTTTTCGGCCATAACGCAAGCAGCCATCTTCAGGTGGAGAATAGGTCTGTCAAGTAGACAGAGTCTGAATGACTACTTGACAGACCTGTTCTCCACCTGAATACGGCTGCTTGCGTTGTGGCCGAAACATCAATCTAGCTTGGAGTACTGCAAATCACGGAAATAATATTTCGTACCTTATTAACTGATCTAACAGAGACACAAACATGCACATTCCAGGACTTCAAGAGTTAACAGAAGTACTCAAAACTTTGACTCTCCAGCCATTCCAGCAGACATCTCTCAGTATCCACCTGCATGGGGTCGAAAGAGGAATTGTCGTCAGGGCTCATTACATCCAGCAACCTCTCAGGATCCAACTGCATGAGGTCTAAAAAGGAATTGTTGTCAGGAATCATGACATCCACTACATCTAGGCATCTCTCAGGATCCACCTGTATAGGATGAAAAGATGCATCTTTTTCAGGACTCATTGCAGCACTTTGCATTACACCTTTTGATTCCACTTCCCTATCATTCCGGATCTTCTGATGCTTGTTTCGTGGAGATGACCGTGAACATGTTCTCTCCCTCGGAGAGCAATTTAATGGCTTTTCACCCGAGTGCGTTTTCTGGTGCCTGTGAAGATCTGACTTCCTTACAAATGCCTTCGCACAAAGAGAGCACTTGAATGGCTTCTCGCCCGAGTGTGTCTTCTGGTGAGTGTTAAGATTGGATTTCAGTGAAAATGTCTTCCCACACACAGCGCACTTGAATGGCTTCTCGCCCGTGTGTGTCTTCTGGTGAGTGTTAAGATTGGATTTCTGTGAAAATGTCTTCCCACACACAGAGAAATTGAATGGCTTCTCACCAGAGTGTGTTTTCTGGTGAGTGTTAAGATGTGATTTCTGTGAAAATGCCTTCCCACACACAGAGCACTTGAATGGCTTCTCACCAGAGTGTGTTTTCTGGTGAGTGTTAAGATTGGATTTCAGTGAAAATGTCTTCCCACACACAGAGCAATTGAATGGCTTCTCGCCCGTGTGTGTCTTCTGGTGAGTGTTAAGATTGGATTTCAGTGAAAATGTCTTCCCACACACAGCGCACTTGAATGGCTTCTCGCCCGTGTGTGTCTTCTGGTGAGTGTTAAGATTGGATTTCTGTGAAAATGTCTTCCCACACACAGAGAAATTGAATGGCTTCTCACCAGAGTGTGTTTTCTGGTGAGTGTTAAGATGTGATTTCTGTGAAAATGCCTTCCCACACACAGAGCACTTGAATGGCTTCTCACCAGAGTGTGTTTTCTGGTGAGTGTTAAGATTGGATTTCAGTGAAAATGTCTTCCCACACACAGAGCAATTGAATGGCTTCTCACCAGAGTGTGTTTTCTGGTGAGTGTTAAGATTTGATTTCAGTGAAAATGCCTTCCCACACACAGAGCACTTGAATGTCTTCTCGCCCGTGTGTGTCTTCTGGTGCCTGTGAAGATATGACTTCCATGAAAATTCCTTCAAACAAGCAGAGCAATTGAACGGCTTCTCGCCCGTGTGTGCGTGGCGCTGTGGAGAGTTTATCTGCTCCATGTGACTGATTCTTCAGAGCAGAGTAACAGTCGCGGGTGTTGTTGAGAGTTAAAGGCACCCTCTAAGCTGCGTGCATGTCTGGCTCAAATCGCCAAAAAGCAAACTCTCACTAACGTCTAACCGACACACAGTAACGTCTCGTAAGTCGGGCTACACGCGACTACCAGTTTTATCCACTAACGAAGACACTTACTTGTTGATGCACGGCGTGTCGATGTCCCTGTAACCCGTCTGAAGATATCGCCTCGAACTCTCCCAGTCGCCAGGCAATCGTGCTCGCCAGGTTGGGTCTCGCAGGAGAAGGGTAATCTGCAGAGAGAGGAGTCGAGCGTCTATCCTCAGTGAAATCCCTCTCGAAATGGTCTTGAGGTCTGATTTTAAGCCCCTTATAACTCCCCTCTAGCATCCAAATCCTTTGTTCTCGTCCTGGCCTTTCATGGACTTTGCATTCAATTGTTAATTTTTACATTAACAATTCGCATATGTCGCAGCATAGCTTAGCAAATCTGGCCATTGCAATTAAACCTTAATATGTATGTACTTCGCACTGCATAATTGTACACTTCCGTTTGAATAAAGATTTACATCTCCATGCATAAGTCCGTGCTTCCTGTGAATTTGCTAATATTCACCCGGCAATGTCTTCTAAACTGCTCCAAGTTTAGAGGATTTAAAGACATAAGCTTCCGTCTTCAGGTGGAACCGTCACAGCATGATAGCTGTATCAAGTAAGATAGATTCCAAGAAAACAGTCCTTGTATATATACTGGTTGAGGGTGGGAGGAGCCAAGGTAGGCCCTGGATATTATTATGGTGAGGTTCGGTGCGGCTCAAACACTCTGTTAGGAATTAGCCTTTGTTGTGTAGACTGATTGAACTCGGAGGTCCCAATAGTTTGCATATCAAGAGGAATTTAGCATATTTATGTGAAATGCAGATATGGGATTAGTCATTACTTGTGGAATCTGGCTATTGAGCTTAATCCTGAATACATATATACATCTCACCGCATAATTCGCGTTAATTTGCTAATATTCACCCTCGAATGTGCTGCAAACTGCTGCCTGTTCAAAGGCGTTACCAGGCCAATGCAGTATTAAAATTGTGATTTGGACTTTGAGGTGCAACTTTATACCGTGCTGACTTTGTTTTATAAAAATATTGAAGTACTTGTGTTGATATGAACGCGTCAGAACAATCAAGGTGATTTGTTTAATTTAATCCAAGAACATTATTACGATTGCTGTCATACACTTTTATTGATAATCGAAATGGTATAGCTTGTAAGCGCGTGTGTATTTACACTGCTGTGTAAGTACACTTGGGGAGCTGTAGTGTAGCGGTTTCTATGTACAAAGCGGTGTGTATGCACATTCGTCTATGCATATACACTGCTATGTCCACTCGTGTGTGTGTGTTGCGTACATATAATTGAGGGCAACGTGGTGATGAATGCGGCACCACAACAGGGAACTACAGGGATGAGACTCCCCGCTCGTGGTGCTAAATTAATGAAAACAGCGCCACTGAGCGGACAGAGCCCCGCCCCTACAGCTCGTGCGTGTGACGTCATGAGTGTGACGTCATGAGTGTGATCAGCGGACAGCCACGATGCTGGCGGGTGAGGGTCAACTTGTGTGCTGGAGATGCTTCACCTGAAACTCGCCTCCACACGTGTTCGCTATGAACATTGTAGCAATAAGGGACGATTAGTCATCTTTAACATGTCAGGTCTTTATTGTTCTGCAAGTAAATTAAAGTTAAAACTCGTAGAGACACATGCACACTCGTGTGTGAATGCAAACCGCTGTGTAGACAGTCGTGTTTATAAGCACACTTGTGTGTGTGTCTACTCGTCCGTGTTTTTTAAGGAAGGAAATGGTTGAAATAACGTACGATCAGTCATCTTCAAAAACAATTCAGGTCTTTATTAATCTGCAAGAAAATTCACGTGAACACTCCCATCGAAATCTGTATTAATAAGCATGCTCAAACAGGAAGGAACTAGGAAGATGATTTCCCAATAGGAATTCAACAGTTAAAACATATTCTTAAAATCTAACACGAAAACGTCGATTTCCCCATTGACGTCCTTTTCGACTGAAGCCATTCTTCCAAGCCATCAAACACAATAACAACGAACGTGTAATCCACGCACACTCTGAAACCTATAATTTTAAGTTCTTTAACTTATTAAACATTGATAAAAAAAAATTAAAATATTTAGCAAAGTTGTGATCACAGTATTTCTCCAACTTTAGCTCAACAAAACCACTTAACCACGAGAGTAAAATTAGAAATTGAACCACCACACAACCACTGCGCTTCACAACACATCAACAAGTAGTCCGATAGGAATACAAAGCACCACCTTAACGTGACGAAGTCTAGAATAAACTTTAACACGCAATTAGCTGTGAGAAGATGACATGGCACCTTCTACCATAAACACCACACATTTACCAGTCCCGATGATACAACCACCAGACGAAGCAAGGCATCTATAGAAGTATAACATTGTTGTCATTCTGAAATAAGTGAACACTTCTGGAACTTACAAGGAAGACTTTTATCTGAACACATTATAGGGCATTCACAACATCACTCTAGCTTGGAGTAATGGAAATGACTGAAAAAATACATCTAAGAGACACGAATATACACAGGGCAACAGTTAACAGATGTACTCAATACGTTTGAGTCTCCAGCCACTCCACTACATCCAGCCATCTCTCAGGATCCAACTGCATGGGGTCGAAAGTGGAATTTCCTTTAGAACTCATTACATCACTTTCGAATTCAGCTTTTATTCTAACCGTGAAAATGCTTCAAACACACAGAGCAATCAAACATATTTGTTCAAATGATCACACTAGCTTGGAGTATTGCTGTAAATTTCTGATTTAATAAATTGTACGTTATTAATTAATCTTACAGAGATACAGACATGCACGTTCCAGGACTTCAACAGCTAAAAGAAGTGCTCAAAACTTTGATTTTCCAGCCACTCCAGCAGCCATTTTTGAGTATCCAACTGCATGGGGTCGAAAGTGGAATTGTCTTCAGCGCTGATTACATCCACTACATCTAGCCATCTCTCAGGATCCAACTGCATGGGGTCGAAAGATGAATTGTCGTCAGGACTCGTTAAATCCGCTACATTCAACGATCTCTCAGGATCCGCCTGTATAGGTTCGAAAGATGCATTTTTTTCAGGACTCATTGCAGCACTTTGCATTACACCTTTAGATTTCACTTCCCTATCATTGCGGATCTTCTGATGCTTGTTTCGGGGTGATGACCGTGAACATGTCCTCTCCCTCGTAGAGCAATTGATTCGCTTTTCACCCGAGTGTGTTTTCTGGTGCCTGTGAAGAGATGACTTCCATGCAAATTCCTTCCCACATGCAGAGCAATTGAACTGCTTCTCGCCCGTGTGTGTTTTCTGGTGCCTGTGAAGATCTGACTTCCATGCAAATGACTTCCCACACACAGAGCACTTGAATGGCTTCTCGCCCGAGTGTGTTTTCTGGTGACTGTGAAGATGTGATTTCTGTGAAAATGTTTTACCACAAATAGAGCACTTGAATGGCTTCTCGCCGGTGTGTGTCTTCTGATGACTGTGAAGAATTGCTTTCCTTGCAAATGCCTTCAAACAAACAGAGCACTTGAATGGCTTCTCGCCCGAGTGTGTTTTCTGGTGAGTGTTAAGATTTGATTTAAGTAAAAATGCCTTCCCACAAACAGAGCATTTGAATGGCTTCTCGCCTGTGTGTGTCTTCTGGTGAGTGTTAAGATGTGATTTCTGTAAAAATGCCTTCCCACACACAGAGCAATTGAACGGCTTCTCCCCCGTGTGTGCGTGGCGCTGTGGAGAGAGTATCTGCTCCATGTGACTGATTCTTCAGAGCAGAGTAACAGTCGCGGGTCTTGTTGAGAGTTAAAGGCACCCTCTAAGCTGCGTGGATGTCTGTCTCAAATCGCCAAAAGCAAAACTCTCACTAACGTCTAACCGACACACAGTAACGTCTCGTAAGTCGGGCTACACGCGACTACCAGTTGTATCCACTAACGAAGACACTTACTTGTTGATGCACGGCGTGTCGATGTCCCTGTAACCCGTCTGAAGAGATCGCCACGAACTCTCCCAGTCGCCAGGCAATCGTGCTCGCCAGGCTGGGTCTCGCAGGAGAAGGGTAATCTGCAGAGCGAGGAGTTGCGCGTCTCTCCTCAGTGAAATCCCTCTCGAAATGGTCTTGAGTCCTAAATTTAAGCCCCTTATAACTCCCCTCTAGCATCCAAATCCTTTGTTCTCGACTTGGCCTATCATGGACGTTGCATTCAATTGTTAATTTCTACATTAACAATCCGCATATGTAGCAACATAGCTTAGCGAATCTGGCCATTGTAATTTAACCTTAATACGTATGCACATTATACTGCGTAATTGTACACTTCTGTTTGAATAATTACATACATCTCCATGCATAATTCCGTGCTTCCTGTGAATTTGCTAATATTCACCCGACAATGTCCTCTAAACTGCAGGGATTCATCTTCATGGTTCTTTAGGTAAAGTCACGTAGAAGGGAAGTAATAAAATAATAAAAATAAAACATAATAAAACAATTCTTGTGAGAATTGTTTTATTCTTGTGAGAATTGTTTAATTATGTTTTATTCTTATTATTGTATTACTTCCCTTCTGCGTGACTTTACCGAAAGAACCAAGAAGATGTTCTGAACCTGTTTAATAAACATATTTAAGGACACTCGTGTTGAGCATGGCGCTTTTAGCAAACGAGTGTGTTTTGTTATAATTTCTGTCAAACTTTGAATAATCATCTGAATGGTTTAGCTTGAAAGCGTGGTTCATTATAACGTTACGCAAAAAAACAATCGTCATCTTCTAGTCTGTAACATACGACCTTCGGTGTGTATATACACCAGTGTGTATGTTTTCAATATTTCGCACTTGTTTAAAATTTGTGACGAGTTTTTTTGGAAATTGCATTGAGTATTGAGGGGTTACCAGCCCCTTGCATCCGTCCAAAGACCTCGTGGGCAACTGTGGTGGCTACGAGCCTTCCCTCCGGGACATTGCTCACATCCACCACATCGTTACCGTCCAACACCGTCAATGAAGGAAGGGGGTTGTTTTTTCAAAACTTTACTCGTGGCAGGGGATTGATAAACAACAGGGAGTGCCTCCTTCTGATAAACAAAAAAACAATGAAGGGGGCGTGGGAGCGTGGCGTAAGGTGTGGAAAGCTGTAAGTCACAGGTATCAATCGAATTGGGTCAATGACACCAGCACACGAATGGTGGGGTCGTTTGGAATGATGTTGCATTGATGAAAGATGAAGTTCTCCGACGTTGCATTTCATGAACTTTACATTCAATTGTTATTTTTGGAATTTACAATCTGAAATTCCAAGAAAACAGTCCTTGTATATATACTGGTTGATGGTGGGAGGATATTATTATTGTGAGGTTCGGTGCGGCTGAAACACGCTGTTAGGAATGAGCCTCTGTTGTGTAGGCTGGTTGAACTCGGAGGTTCCAAGAGTTTGCATATCAAGAGGGATTTAGCATATTTATGGGAAATGCAGATATGGGATTAGTCATGACTTGTGGAATCTGGCTATTGAGCTTAATCCTGAATACGTATATTCATCTCACCGCATAATTCGCGTTAATTTGCTAATATTAATCTGCTTAGGTTTTTTCGGTAAAGTCACGTAGAAAGTAAAATAAAATAAAAACAAAAATCACGACGTTTCGGAGGCAACACAAGTCTCCGTCATCAGGTGGGACCGTCACAGCCAGATTAGCTGTATCAAGTGAGGCAATGATTCAAGATGTAATCCCTTAAAAGCGAGTTGAGGGGGGAGGGAGAGGGAGGGGGGAGCTCATCAGACTATGGTAGCCAATGAAAGGAACGTATCGGGAGGGAGGGGGGGCGAGGCCAAAAGGGTGGGCGACGGACGTGGAGGCGCTTGTGCGCAAGCGGCCAATTACTGCACACGCCAACACAATGGAGCGATTGTGCGCAAGCGGCCAGCCACTGCAACCGCCAACACAATGGGCAGAGAGGAGGAGGGGAGGTCTAATACACATGATAGACAAGGCCATGTGGCCAGATGACATGGCCTCCCAGCATTGAACCACTTCTTGGACCACATCAATTCTAGACACCCATCCATCAGATTCACCATGGAAGTGGAGAAAGACGGTAAACTACCATTCTTGGATATTCTGTTTGAGAGGAGTCCTGACGGTTCCTTGGGACATTCTGTCCACAGAAAGGCCACCCATACAGATTCCTACTTGAAACCGGATTCCCACCACCACCCATCTCAAAAGAACTATCTCATCAAAACGCTATACCACAGAGCACATGGCATTTCTGACAAACACCACCTGACCGGTGAATTAAGACATGTACATCGGGCCCTCAGGATGAACGGATACTCTGACCGTACTATCCGCCAAGCTGTCTCTCCCATCACACAGAAACAGCCACATGAAACTCCGACCAAAACCATCACGTTACCATACATAGCTGGCGTGACCAAAAAGATCTCCAAAATTCTAAACAAACATAAGATCCAAGTCCGATTCAGTACAGTGCATAAAATCCGTGATCTGATTCCATCTGTGAAGGATGTCGTTCCTGACTTAGAGTATCCTGGAGTCTACAAATTGAGTTGCATTTGTGGTGATTGCTACATTGGAGAAACGAAACGTCATGTTTCTGATCGTGTCCGCGAGCACAAGTCAGATCTGAAACACGGCAGAACTGATTCTTCTGCCGTGGCCGATCATTGCTACAACTCGGTGGGCTCTCATGAAATTGTCTTTTCCGAGACCAAGGTTCTCTGCAAACCTCCCGGCTACCATCAAAGGTTTGTACACGAAGCCATACAAATATACAAACACAGACATAATTTCTACCGTGATGATGGGTACAAACTTAGTAATCATTGGAAAGATGTTATCAACCACGCAAAAAAGACTTAATCACAATTTTTTGGACCATATTATCTGACAGGCACTATTTTACTTTACTTTACCGAGTGTTAACATCCCCAGTTGTGTTTTAGCAGTGCTCTCTTCATTGTTCAGCCAGCATTGGTATAAACATGGGCATTTTCGTTCTTTTGTCTATCATGTGTATTAGAGCTTCCCTCCCCCTCTCTGTCCATTGTGTTGGCGTGTGCGGCAGTTGGCCGCTTGCGCATAATCGCTCCATTGTGTTGGCGTGTGCAGTAATTGGCCGCTTGCGCACAATCGCTTGCACGCCGTCGCCCACCCTTTTGGCCTCGCCCCCCCTCCCTCCCGATACGTTCCATTCATTGGCTACCATAGTCTGATGAGCTCCCCCCTCCCCCCTCAACTCGCTTTTAAGGGATTACATCTTGAATCATTGCCTCACTTGATGCAGCTAATCTGGCTGTGACGGTCCCACCTGATGACGGAGACTTGTGTTGCCTCCGAAACGTCGTGAATTTTGATTTTATTTTATTTTCATTTATTTTGATGTTTTACCTACGTGACTTTACCGAAAAAACCTAAGAAGAAGTTTACCCTCACCTGGCAGCATCGTGGCTGTCCGCTGATCACACTCATGACGTCACACTCATGACGTCACACGCACGAACTGTAGGGGCGGGGCTCTGTCCACTCAGTGGCGCTGTTTTCATTAATTTAGCACCACGAGCGGGGAGTCTCATCCCTGTAGTTCCCTGTTGTGGTGCCGCATTCATCACCACGTTGCCCCTCAATTCTTTGTACGCAATACACACCCACACACGAGTGGACATAGCAGTGTATATGCATAGACGAATGTGCATACACACCGCTTTGTACATACAAACCGCTACACTACCGCTCCCCAAGTGTACTTACACAGCAGTGTAAATACACACACGCTTACAGGCAATACCATTTCGATTACCATTTAAAGTGTATGACAGCAATCGTAATACAATTTCGTGGATTAAATTAAACAAGTCACCTTGATTGTTCTGACGCGGTCATATCAACACAAGTACTTTCTAAAACAAAGTCAGCATGGTATAAACTTGCACCTCAAAGTCCAAATCACAATTTTAATACTTCAGTCTGCATTTCCATTGGTAACGCCTTTGAACTGGCAGCAGTTTGCAGCACATTGCAGGGTGAATATTAGCAAACTAACCCGAATTATGCGGTGACATGAACATATGTATTCAAGATTAAGCTCAATAGCCAGATTACAGAAGCTAATTGCTAGATATGCAGATTGTAAATTAAAAAAATAACAATTGAATGTAAAGTTCGTAAAATGCAAAGTCGAGAACGTCATCTTTCATCAATGCAACATCATTCCAAACGACCCCACCATTCGTGTGCTGGTGTCATTGACCCAATTCGATTGATACCTGTGACCTACAGCTTTCCACACCTTACGCCACGCTCCCATGCCCCCTTCATTCGTTTTTTGTTTATCAGAAGAAGAGCCCCCTGTTGTTTGGCATTCCCCTGCCACGAGTAAAGTTCCGTAAAAATAATCCGCTACCTCATCGGCGGTGCCGGACGGTAACGCTGTGGTGGATGTGAACAATGTCCTGGAGGGAAGGCTCGTAGCCACCACAGAGGCCCACGAGGTCTCTGGACGTGTGCGAGGCGCTGGTAATCTCTACGTATTTAATAAAGTTACCATTAAAAACACGTCCAAAATATTAAACACATACACTCGAGTTTAAGACGTCGGATTTCGGGACTAACATCATCCATAATAGAGGTTCTGGGGTTATATAGCCGAAGTATATGAATGTGTCGTTAAAATTATACATTAGATCAATGCATACATATGTAATGCGAGCGTAAATGGCCAGGCCGGATGTGACGATCCTCGAGGGAGGAGTCAGGGTCACGTGGGAGACGGAGGAGTCAGGGTCACGTGGGCGAGGGGTTATAGGAAGGAGACCGGAAGACATCGCTTGCAGTCGAGGGAGTGAAGAGCGTAGACCACGTTGGGTGGCCGCCGTGCCTCAGCCTGGTGGCTGAGGGGCTCATCGGACGGCGCCAGCCAGCGGGGTGAGGAGAGAGCAGAGTGCGCGGGGCGCACAGGGCGTGCAGGGGTTGCACGGAGCAGCCGAGTAGCTGCAGAACTAGCGGAGGCTAGCACAGGGCGTGCGAGGTTGCACCAGCTGCAGAGTAGCTGCAGAGCTAGCGGAGGACTAGCACAGGGGGTGCGAGGTTGCACGGAGCAGCAGAGTAGCTGCAGAGCTAGCGGAGGACTAGCAGGGCGTGCGAGGTTGCATCAGCAGCAGAGTAGCTGCAGAGCGGAGCAGCAGGGGAGCTGCAGAGTGCGCGGGGCGCAAGGAGAGACGACGCTGGACCAAGGAGGAGGCCAGCGGGGTGAGCGGAAGACGAACACAAATAAAGGACCGACGGAGATCGACATCGTGTGACGGAGTCCTTTATTACATTGGTGTCAGAGTGGACTTTTTCAACGCAAAATAACATCGAGGAAGAGGGCCGAGAACTTGGAAAAGCGTAACCCACTTGTTACGTCTTCCGATGACGAAGAAACGCCCGCCGGCGCATGTCCTCCAGTGGCCACGCGGCGGTCCAACTTGAATCGCTGCGGCCCGTTCTGCTGGATTTTCATCTTTATACGTGACTTTACCGAAAGAACCAAAGAATAATTCCTTGCATTCAATTGTTATTCTCGCATGTAACGCTCCTCATATCTAACAGACCTAATCTCATGTGGCCATTGTGCTCAAGCCTAAGTAGTAATGTGCATTTCACTGCATCATTGTTCGCTTCCGTTTGAATACGGATGGGCATTTCCTTGCATAATTATGTGCATGTTGTTAGTTTGCACATTTACAATGGCCTGTAAACTGTGATCAAGTTATCGGCCTTAACTGTGAAATACGGTCTAAGATATTACAATGTTGATCGAGATAAACTTTAAGAGGTGCATGCATCATAGCGTGTTGACGTTGTTTTATGAATATGTTTAAGAACACTTGTTGACGAGGGTGTGTCTAGACAACGAAGGTGAATTGTTATAGTCGCTCAATTAAAATGGTTGCAATTGCCGTGGATACCCATCTGGATGGTATAGTTTGTAAGCGTTGTTTATTATAATGTAACGCAACTATTATCACATTTCAGTCTATAGCAGAAAGTCCCGTGTGTTGTTACGCTGCTGTGTATGTACAGTGTTGTGTGCACTCATGTGTCTATATATTTTCCACGTGTTTTCACGCAACAGTCGGGAGACCTCGTTGGCCGCTGTGATGGCTATGAGCCTTCCCTCTAGGACATTGCTCACATTTACCGCAGTATGTATCGATATGGAAAACAGACATGAGAACTGCGGGCTGCGGGATTTGAATTGCATTATAATTACTAGTATCACATTGTGGTCGTATTAAAATCACACTATCCACTGCTGGATCTGCCCTTTCAATGGATTCATATACTCAGGTTTTTTTGGTAAAGTCACGTAGGTAAAACATTAAAAGTAATGAAAGTAAAATAAAACAAAACAAAAATAAAATTCACGACGTTTCGGAGGCAACACAAGTCTCCGTCATCAGGTGGGACCGTCACAGCCAGATTAGCTGCATCAAGTGAAGCAATGATTCAAGATGTAATCCCTTATAAGCAAGTTGAAGGGGGGGAGGAGAGGGGGGGGGGGGGAGTTCATCAGAATGTGGTAGCCAATGAATGGAAACGTATCGGGAGGGAGGGGGGTGGGAGGGGGAGGGAGCCAACAAAAAAAAATTTGGCGACGGCTTGGACGCGGCTGCTGCGCACGCCAACACAATGGGCAGAGAGGGGGGAGGGGAGGTCTGATACACATGATAGAACAAAGGAACGAAAATGCCCATGTTTATACCAATGCAGGCTGAAAAAATGAAGAGAGTACTGTTAAAAATAACTGGGGATGTTAACACTCGGTGAAGTAAATTAAAATAGTGCCTGTCAGATAAGATGGTCCAAAAAGTGTAATTAAGTCTTTTTTGCGTGGTTAATAAGACTTAATTACACTTTTTGGACCCGGGGTCCGACGCCCCCGTGGGTCGGGCTGGGGACCCACAGTCGAGACGGATACCCCGGGCAGGGAGTGTCCCGAGTAGCTCAGGGGCGTTAGTCGCCGAGTTGCTAAGTGGATGTTGGTCATCCGAGTAGCTCAGTGGCGTTAGTCGCCGAGTAGCTAAGTGGGTGTTTGTCACCCGAGATACTAAGTGGATGTTGGTCATCCGAGTAGCTCAGTGGGCGTTAGTCGCCAAGTAGCTAAGTGGGTGTTTGTCACCCGAGATACTAAGTGGGTGTTTGTCACCCGAGATACTAAGTGGGTGTTTGTCACCCGAGATACAAAGTAGGTGTTAGTCACCTGTGAACGAGTTGGATAAAATAAAGAGTGTGTTACCCGTGAAGTCGTCTCCCGCCGAGTTACTACACTACAACTGGCGTCAGAAGTAAACCTGTCTTCAAGAAGTATGGACACAAGGAAGACTACCCGTACCCACGAGCGAGGTCGGGATGAGACGGCGTACCGGGGACACCGACCTCGGGAGTAGAGGACGAGGAGTTGCCGCCGATGCAGCACTTCGCGGTGATGGCCGACGCTCCGCTTGCCTCCGACACCAGCCTCCAGGACGCGCACTCCCGGTTGGCGGAGTTGCTACTCGCCGCCGCCGCTGTCTTGGCCGACATCTCCGTTCCGGCGAGCGGAAAAAACGGCTGCGGGGGTCGTGGAGGAAGCGACGTTGGAGGATTCCCGCCAAAAGGCGCTTCGCGCCAAAAGTCTGGAAGTTGCCGCCGTTTTTGGGGGGCCGCCACCGATTGGCGGGAAAGACGGACGCCACGTGGCCGGACACCTCCGCGCAGCGCAGCCCACGTCATCAGCGCGCGCCGGAGCCCTCCATTTTGCGCCTGACAACCGAGCCGACATTTTACACAACTCCAGCGGAGCGCGGGAAAATCTCTCCGACGTCGACGACGATCGGGTCCTCCAGCAAAGATTGCCCGCGCTGTCGGCGTTCAAGGCGGATGGGGGCGACTGGGGAGCCTTCCAACGAAGGTTCCTCGCTCATCAGGAGATGTCGGGGTGGTCCGACACCACTGCCCTGCGTGCGTTGCCAGCGATGCTTGACGACGACGCGCTTGCAGCCTTCACATCTGCTGCAAGGTCGTCCCGCTCTACGCTCCAGGCCGCACTACACCTGATGGCGAAGGTGTTCGGGCCGCCCTCCACGTGTCGCCACCAGTTCTACGATCGGCGGAAGGTGGCTGGGGAAACGACGCTAGCCTACCGCACGGCACTACTCGCCTTGGCGGACGCAGCTTTTCCCCGCATGGATAAGGAGGGGAAGGACGCCATGGTGACGGAACAGCTGCTGGTGTTGGCCCACGAGTTGGGGGTCCCCATCAACGTGGCAGACGAGATGGATATCTGCTCCCTGGCGATCGCCACGAGCATTCACGCGTACGAGGTCCTCAAACGCAAGCCGGGGGTCGTCTGCAAATGGCCGGGGAACGCGGCACTGGCCGCCACGATCGCCGAACCTCAGCCAGCTGCGGTGCAGGAGCAGGCCTTCGCTGCATCGCGTCCGGGGGAGTGGAGAACGGGAGGTCGTTCGCCCACACGTTCGCCCCGCAAGCTGGAGCAACCGAAACCTACGACGTCCGTCGTCTGCTACAACTGCGGCCTTCGGGGTCACGTCGCAGCCGGGTGCCGGGCCCCGCGTCAGCGCGCCACAGGACCACGTCGGGACGACGACCAGGGCCACAAGTCATCCCAACTAAACCCGGCAAGTCGCGGCACCTCACACGTTCGGTCCACAAACACGGCACATTCGGGTCGCCGCTTCGCGGTGGGGGGTTCGCGGCTGGGTGCCGGGGGTTCAATTCGGCGAGGGGGGTCCGTACGCGGCCCGCAAGCAGTCGAGTGGTCCGAATTGGCCCACAGGATCGTGGCTGCGTCGGCCGGGTCGTCCGTGGTAACGGGGTTCATTGACGGGGTTGAGGTCCGGGTGCTTGTTGACACGGGTGCGTCGGCCACCATCATCTCGGACCTTATTTATAACATTCTTCCCGTCCAAAGTAGACCTCTTCTGCCAGTAGACGTGCCATTTTATGCGGCGAATGGGGGATCCCTGGGGATCATCGGCCAGATTCGGGCGACTATTTGCATTGGTGACATTAAATTAGCGGGCCCTATTTTTGTATCATCATCGCTGGCCGTTCCCTGTTTGCTAGGTACGGACTTTTTGTCCAAAATGCCCATCAAAATTCTGATAGATCAGGCCTGCATAGAGCTTCCGTCAGGTCGGCGGGTTGCGTTCTTGTCGAGCCCTACCAAAGTGCGCACGGTTTGTGCGACGGTGCAGGCGCTGGCAACTCACACTGTACGGGTGCCCCCGGGATCGCAAATGTTAGTACCCCTTCGGTTCAGGAAGCCACTCGAGGTGGGTGCGGAGGCACAGGGGGTGCTGTTGGGGCCGTCAAACAGAGCCAGTAAGGGCCTCGACTTAGCGGTTGCTCAAACCATGGTGAGAGGGGACAGTGAGCCGTTCGTAATGGTCCTGAATACGGGGTCGCGGCCGGCCGTAATTGCGCAGGGAACGGTGCTGGCTCACGCCGCGCCGCTACCCGTTGAGGAACGGCTCGTGGCTCAAGCAGATTTCACTGTCAAGTCGCATCCTCAAAGTGATGAGGGGACTGAGTGGTTGGACTCGCTGTGTGCCGGTTCTGCTAACTTGTCCGGGGTGCAATTGGGAGCATTGAGGGGTTTGCTCATCGAGTTTGCTGACGTGTTCAGCAAACATAAGTACGATATCGGCTGCACTGACCTGTTGCGCCACCACATAGCTACAGGGGACGCGGCCCCTATTCGTCAGAATCCCTTCCGGCTCAGCCCAGCCGAGAAGGAACATGTGCAATCGGCGGTTAATGATATGTTGGCGGCCGATATCATTTCGCCCTCTTCTAGTCCGTGGGGTGCTCCTATTGTCCTAGTAAAGAAACAGGACGGGTCCTTGTGGTTTTGTGTCGATTTCCGCCGCTTAAACAAAATCTCGATGGCGGATGCGTATCCGCTCCCCAGGATGGATGAGTCGCTGGATGCCTTGGCGGGAGCGCAGTTTTTTTCCACACTCGATCTGCTTTCTGGATTTTGGCAATTGCCACTCGATAACGAGTCTAAACCTAAAACTGCTTTCCGGACACCTGGGGGCCTATTTGAATTCAACCGTTTGCCCATGGGCTTACATTCCGCTCCCGCCACGTTCCAGAGACTCATGGAATTGGTTTTGTCGGGCCTCCAATGGGATACCTGTTTGATTTATCTTGACGATATCATCGTCTTTAGTCGGACTTTCGAGGAGCACCTCCAGCGACTGAGAGCGGTGTTCCTCAGGATGCGTTCCGCTAAGCTTAAATTTAAACCGGCTAAATGTTTTCTGCTTCGGGAATCGGTCAGGTATTTGGGCCATATCGTGAGTCGTTCAGGGATCTCGACGGACCCTGCTAAGACGCATTGCGTCAGCTCATGGCCAACGCCAACCTCGGTCACGGAGGTTCGTAGTTTCATTGGTTTTGCCTCCTATTACCGTCGTTTTGTCAAGCAATTTGCCACCATAGCCAAGCCCCTGCACGCTTTGACGGCTAAGGGTGTGAGGTTTCACTGGGGGGCGGAAGAGGAGGCTGCGTTCTGCTCCCTCCGTGACGCCTTGGTGCAGGCTCCCCCCTTGTGTTACCCCGATTTCACACAACCGTTTTTGCTTGACACGGACGCCAGCAATACGGGTATCGGGGGGGTGCTCTCACAGGTGGTCGGGGGGGTTGAACGGGTGGTCGCCTACGGTAGTAGGGTTCTTTCCCCCGCAGAACAACGCTATTGCGTAACTCGTCGTGAATTGTTAGCCATTGTGTTTTTTACACAGCAATTCAGGCCGTATCTTTACGGCCGTCATTTTACGGTCCGGACGGACCATGCGGCTCTACAATACGCTATGCGCGTGGCACAGCCATCGGGCCAATTGTCCCGATGGTTGGAGGTCCTTCAAGACTACCAATTCACGACGATTTACCGCAAGGGGTTGCGACACTCAAACGCGGACGCCTTGTCGCGGTTGCCGCCGTGCACGGACTGCACATGTTTGTTGGGATCGGCGCGGTGCAAACCCCCGGTCGCCGGCACCCCGGGAGTTGCGCTCGCCGCCACTGACAACCCGGGAGAGGACGCCCCCACGGGGAGGGATTCGCTGTTGTCGTTGCCCCTCATTGAGTGGGGCCGCCTCCAGATGTCCGACAGCTCCCTACTTACGCTACGTCGGAAAGTTGGCGCTCCCGAAGAAGGGGAGGCGCGGGTCGGTTCCTGGGTGTGCAGACAGGGCCTTTTGATGAGGTGGGACAACATGTCCCGGCGTCACGTGCTCGTTGTGCCTGTTGCTATGCGGGGTAGGGTTGTTCTGGCAGCTCATGAACGGCTCATGCATCTGGGTTTTCACAAAACGCTCGCCCTAATCCAGCGAGACTATTATTGGCCGGGGATGGGTAACGACGTGGCGAATATTCTTAAGGGATGCGTAGGGTGCGCCAAAAGGAAACCGCCACCATTGGCAGCTAATCCACCGCTGCAATCCATTCAGGTTTCGCGTATAAACGAATTGGTAGCGTTGGACATCTTGGGGCCCTTTCCGGCTACACCAAGGGGAAATAGGTTCCTGCTGGTTGGCGTGGAATACTTCACCCGATGGCCTTTGGCATGGCCGCTCGCCAACCAGTCGGCTGCGGCGGTGGCGGACGCCTTTGTCCAGGGTTATGTGTTGGACAAGGGCGCCCCCGAACGCTTGCTGACGGATCAAGGGAAGAATTTTTCGAGCGTTTTGTTGCGCGAGGTGTGCGACCTGTTGGGTACAAAGAAAGTGCGTACTTCCCCCTACCACCCGCAGACTGACGGGATGGTTGAGCGTCTGAACAGGACGATTACGTCTATGTTGTGCCAACAGGTCTGCGACGATCAGGTTGATTGGGACTTACAGGTGCCGGGGGTACTCGCGGCCTATCGAATGGCCCCTCATGCGGCGACGGGGTTTTCCCCATTTTTTCTTATGTATGGGCGGGAGGCCGATCCGGCCATGGACGTCCAACTGGGGATTTCCCAGCCACGTGCAAAATCTAAATTGGCAGACCACATCAAATTTAATATCGCCAAATTGACTGAAGCGCGGGAGGCGGCAAGGTTGAATTCGCGGTCGCGGCAAATTGCAAACGAGAAATTGCATGAGCGGAGGGTGCATACGCATGATTGGAAACCAGGCGATAAGGCCTGGCTGCATTGCCACATGCACCGTTGGCTACGTCCCCCAAGTTGTTGAGACCTTGGAGGGGACCGGTGGAAATTGTGCGGGTTGCACGACCCCAGAGTATACAGATTAAATGGGGGAAACGCCGTTGGTACGTGCACCCCTCCCGACTGAAGCCCTATGCGGCACCGCGTGACCCCGTTCTGTGCCGTGACGACCGGGCGTGTGATGTGACCGTCGACTCGGGGAGGGAGGTGTCGCAGGCTGATCCTCACGTGTCTCTGTAATGTAGTAACTCGGCGGGAGACGACTTCACGGGTAACACACTCTTTATTTTATCAAACTTGGTTACAGGTGACTAACACCTACTTTGTATCTCGGGTGACAAACACCCACTTAGCTACTTGGCGACTAACGCCCACTGAGCTACTCGGATGACCAACATCCACTTAGTACTCGGGTGACAAACACCCACTTAGCTACTTGGCGACTAACGCCCACTGAGCTACTCGGATGACCCACATCCACTTAGCTACTCGGCGACTAACGCCACTGGGCTACTCGGATGACCAACATCCACTTAGTACTCGGGTGACAAACACCCACTTAGCTACTTGGCGACTAACGCCCACTGAGCTACTCGGATGACCAACATCCACTTAGCTACTCGGCGACTAACGCCACTGAGCTACTCGGATGACCAACATCCACTTAGCTACTCGGCGACTAACACCACTGAGCTACTCGGATGACCAACATCCACTTAGCTACTCGGCGACTAAGTCTTCAGCTCCGTCTTCGGGTCTTCAACTGGGTAACTCTCCCCGAGTGCTCTCGCGCGTCCCCCTTTATACCCCACCTGCGGACGTCGCTGCGAGCACCCACTTATTCGACCAATCGCCGGGCGCTGGCTACGATCCTCTTTTCCCACATCTCATCGTGCCTCACCACTCACTCCGCGCCGCCCCGTCATCTGTCACTCCCGGCGCGCGCGTCCACACCACGCCCACAACGCGTGCCCAACCCCGCACCCCGCGCCGCCCCGTGATCCATCACTGTCACAGTCGGCGCACGTCAATACCACCACTACATCACCCCCTACCACATAGCTCGCAGCCGCCCCGGCTGCTATAAAAATATACAAATCCCCCCTGTGTGCCCCGTAACACAACACAACAACAAGAACAACAACTAAGCTAACAACACAACACGACGCGAACACTACCATCCGCAACCCTCAACCAATGCCACCGCGACAATAGAACAATATATACAAACCGGCGAGTGACAATAGCAATGTGTATGCAAAAAAAAGAAAATAAATGGAAATTTTTTTTTTTTCTTTCGACTCGTGCAGTGTCCCCTTTTCTTCCGAGCGTCCCTACAACGGGACATTACCCCGGCAGAGGGGAACACCGGGCGAGCTCGGTGTAGAGCAAAAAAACGTCTTCATGAAAATTGTTGAGACCTAGCCCGAGTCCGCCTTGCCGGTCCGTCGTACGGCACCAGACGCGGTTGAACGTCCGGTGGTGCTGGCGGTTCAGGAAGACATCGGCCAGGCATCGAGGACTCGTGCGTGCCCCGGGGTTCAGGCTCTCGACGGTCAGCAGCCGTCAAGCCCGAGGCACCGGGTTTTGTTGGGATGACTTGTGGCCCTGGTCGTCGTCCCGACGTGGTCCTGCGGCGCGCTGACGCGGGGCCCGGCACCCGGCTGCGACGTGACCCCGAAGGCCGCAGTTGTAGCAGACGACGGACGTCGTAGGTTTCGGTTGCTCCAGCTTGCGGGGCGAACGTGTGGGCGAACGACCTCCCGTTCTCCACTCCCCCGGACGCGATGCAGCGAAGGCCTGCTCCTGCACCGCAGCTGGCTGAGGTTCGGCGATCGTGGCGGCCAGTGCCGCGTTCCCCGGCCATTTGCAGACGACCCCCGGCTTGCGTTTGAGGACCTCGTACGCGTGAATGCTCGTGGCGATCGCCAGGGAGCAGATCTCCATCTCGTCTGCCACGTTGATGGGGACCCCCAACTCGTGGGCCAACACCAGCAGCTGCTCCGTCACCATGGCGTCCTTCCCCTCCTTATCCATGCGGGGAAAAGCTGCGTCCGCCAAGGCGAGTAGTGCCGTGCGGTAGGCTAGCGTCGTTTCCCCAGCCACCTTCCGCCGATCGTAGAACTGGTGGCGACACGTGGAGGGCGGCCCGAACACCTTCGCCATCAGGTGTAGTGCGGCCTGGAGCGTAGAGCGGGACGACCTTGCAGCAGATGTGAAGGCTGCAAGCGCGTCGTCGTCAAGCATCGCTGGCAACGCACGCAGGGCAGTGGTGTCGGACCACCCCGACATCTCCTGATGAGCGAGGAACCTTCGTTGGAAGGCTCCCCAGTCGCCCCCATCCGCCTTGAACGCCGACAGCGCGGGCAATCTTTGCTGGAGGACCCGATCGTCGTCGACGTCGGAGAGATTTTCCCGCGCTCCGCTGGAGTTGTGTAAAATGTCGGCTCGGTTGTCAGGCGCAAAATGGAGGGCTCCGGCGCGCGCTGATGACGTGGGCTGCGCTGCGCGGAGGTGTCCGGCCACGTGGCGTCCGTCTTTCCCGCCAATCGGTGGCGGCCCCCCAAAAACGGCGGCAACTTCCAGACTTTTGGCGCGAAGCGCCTTTTGGCGGGAATCCTCCAACGTCGCTTCCTCCACGACCCCCGCAGCCGTTTTTCCGCTCGCCGGAACGGAGATGTCGGCCAAGACAGCGGCGGCGGCGAGTAGCAACTCCGCCAACCGGGAGTGCGCGTCCTGGAGGCTGGTGTCGGAGGCAAGCGGAGCGTCGGCCATCACCGCGAAGTGCTGCATCGGCGGCAACTCCTCGTCCTCTACTACCGAGGTCGGTGTCCCCGGTACGCCGTCGTCATCCCGACCTCGCTCGTGGGTACGGGTAGTCTTCCTTGTGTCCATACTTCTTGAAGACAGGTTTACTTCTGACGCCAGTTGTAGTGTAGTAACTCGGCGGGAGACGACTTCACGGGTAACACACTCTTTATTTTATCAAACTTGGTTACAGGTGACTAACACCTACTTTGTATCTCGGGTGACAAACACCCACTTAGCTACTTGGCGACTAACGCCCACTGAGCTACTCGGATGACCAACATCCACTTAGTACTCGGGTGACAAACACCCACTTAGCTACTTGGCGACTAACGCCCACTGAGCTACTCGGATGACCCACATCCACTTAGCTACTCGGCGACTAACGCCACTGGGCTACTCGGATGACCAACATCCACTTAGTACTCGGGTGACAAACACCCACTTAGCTACTTGGCGACTAACGCCCACTGAGCTACTCGGATGACCAACATCCACTTAGCTACTCGGCGACTAACGCCACTGAGCTACTCGGATGACCAACATCCACTTAGCTACTCGGCGACTAACGCCACTGAGCTACTCGGATGACCAACATCCACTTAGCTACTCGGCGACTAAGTCTTCAGCTCCGTCTTCGGGTCTTCAACTGGGTAACTCTCCCCGAGTGCTCTCGCGCGTCCCCCTTTATACCCCACCTGCGGACGTCGCTGCGAGCACCCACTTATTCGACCAATCGCCGGGCGCTGGCTACGATCCTCTTTTCCCACATCTCATCGTGCCTCACCACTCACTCCGCGCCGCCCCGTCATCTGTCACTCCCGGCGCGCGCGTCCACACCACGCCCACAACGCGTGCCCAACCCCGCACCCCGCGCCGCCCCGTGATCCATCACTGTCACAGTCGGCGCACGTCAATACCACCACTACATCTCCACCTGACCCACCCCCAGGTGCCTCGGGCTTGACGGCTGCTGACCGTCGAGAGCCTGAACCCCGGTGCACGCACGAGTCCTCGATGCCTGGCCGATGTCTTCCTGAACCGCCGGCACCACCGGACGTTCAACCGCGTCTGGTGCCGTACGACGGACCGGCAAGGCGGACTCGGGCTAGGTCTCAACAATTTTCATGAAGACGTTTTTTCTCTACACCGAGCTCGCCCGGTGTTCCCCTCTGCCGGGGTAATGTCCCGTTGTAGGGACGCTCGGAAGAAAAAGGGGACACTGCACGAGTCGAAAGAAAAAAAAAAAATTTCCATTTATTTTCCTTTTTGCATACACATTGCTATTGTCGCTCGCCGGTTTGTATATATTGTTCTATTGTCGCGGTGGCATTGGTTGAGGGTTGCGGATGGTAGTGTTCGCGTCGTGTTGTGTTGTTAGGTTAGTTGTTGTTCTTGTTGTTGTGTTGTGTTACGGGGCACACAGGGGGGTTTGTATATTTTTATAGCAGCCGGGGCGGCTGCGAGCTATGTGGTAGGGGGTGATGTAGTGGTGGTATTGACGTGCGCCGACTGTGACAGTGATGGATCACGGGGCGGCGCGGGGTGCGGAGTTGGGCACGCGTTGTGGGCGTGGTGTGGACGCGCGCGCCGGGAGTGACAGATGACGGGGCGGCGCGGCGTGAGTGGTGAGGCACGATGAGATGTGGGAAAAGAGGATCGTAGCCAGCGCCCGGCGATTGGTCGAATAAGTGGGTGCTCGCAGCGACGTCCGCAGGTGGGGTATAAAGGGGGACGCGCGAGAGCACTCGGGGAGAGTTACCCAGTTGAAGACCCGAAGACGGAGCTGAAGACCTAGTGCCACGAGACCCCTAGTCCCGCCGTCCTTGTGGGGACCGGGGCCCTGTGTGGGGCGGAGGCGAGGCTGTGGGACCCGGGGTCCGACGCCCCCGTGGGTCGGGCTGGGGACCCACAGTCGAGACGGATACCCCGGGCAGGGAGTGTCCCGAGTAGCTCAGGGGCGTTAGTCGCCGAGTAGCTAAGTGGATGTTGGTCATCCGAGTAGCTCAGTGGCGTTAGTCGCCGAGTAGCTAAGTGGGTGTTTGTCACCCGAGATACTAAGTGGATGTTGGTCATCCGAGTAGCTCAGTGGGCGTTAGTCGCCAAGTAGCTAAGTGGGTGTTTGTCACCAGAGATACTAAGTGGGTGTTTGTCACCCGAGATACTAAGTGGGTGTTTGTCACCCGAGATACAAAGTAGGTGTTAGTCACCTGTGAACGAGTTGGATAAAATAAAGAGTGTGTTACCCGTGAAGTCGTCTCCCGCCGAGTTACTACACTACACTTATAAGGGATTACATCTTGAATCATTGCTTCACTTGATGCAGCTAATCTGGCTGTGACGGTCCCACCTGATGACGGAGACTTGTGTTGCCTCCGAAACGTCGTGAATTTTATTTTTGTTTTGTTTTATTTTACTTTCATTACTTTTAATGTTTTACCTACGTGACTTTACCGAAAAAACCTGAGAATATGAATCATTGCAGTCACGAAAGCTTCAAATCTAGAATGGATTCATATAAATACACAGTATGATTATTTGACGTTAACGTATTGATTTTTTAACTGTTGAATTCCTGAAAGCTTCCAGCTGTAAGTAGCAGCTCGGCAGGACTGTGGGGTTAGAGCGGGGGTATAAACGCGGCGCTTTTGGTTCGTGCCCACTTTTCCAGGCTCCACTTTATCGCCGCCACGATTTTATTTTTTATCAGCCAAAACTTCAGACATGAGTTGTACTAATCACATACCTGCATTTCCCATATCCCCTCCCTTTGATGCTGCTAATCCTGCATAATGCACGGGCATAAGTAGTACTAATCACATACCTGCATTTCCCATAGCCCCTCCATTTGATGCTGCTAATCCTGCATAATGCACGGGCATAAGTAGTACTAATCACATACCTGCATTTCCCATAAATATGCTAAATTCCTCTTGATATGCATATTCATTTGTCAAGGCGCCCTTTCCCCCCCCCTTCCAACCCAGCTTATATAAATGCTCCAAGCACGTGTGCTGTTTCATTCAGACGTTGTCGCCTCGACAGACCTGGTTATCCACCTGAGGACGGCTACTTGCGTTGTGGCCGAAACGTCGTGAGAATTGTTTTATTATGCTTTATTTTTATTATTTTATTACTTCCCTTCTACGTGACTTTACCGAAAGAACCAAGAAGAAGAAAAAATTTCAGGCATTTCAAGAGGGTGTGGTTTGTTTTGAATAGTTTAGATCACCCACCCTGCGTGTCTCTGGGACCACCCGATACGCTCGCGATACGCCGCAGGATGACCCCTTCATCCCGACATTCACACCTGAGCCTCCGCGTTCCCGAACACTCGCACACACTGAAGGCACTTGTCGCCTTACATGGCGTCTGCCACCGACTGTTGGGCCACATTCCCTGGTGTTGGCCGTGAGCATGAATTTAACGTGACCGAGAATTGAGCTGTGCGCTAACCACAACACTACCTCTACACACACGCGAGTGTGCATGCACAGCAATATTAACGTCAATAGTGTTTTGCAGATTAATAAAAATCTGAGCGTTCGTTAACTGTACAATGCTTACAACAAACACGTGTACACACACACACACACGAGTCAAAGTCAAGTGTACTTACACAGCAGTGTAAATACACACACGCTTACAAGCGATGCCATTTCGATTATCATTAAAAGTGTATGACAAAAATACTTCAGTCTGCATTTCCCTGGTAACGCCTTTGAACTGGCAGCAGTTTGCAGTACATTGCAGGGTGAATATTAGCAAATTAACACGAATTTTGCGGTGACATGAATATACGTATTCAGGATTAAGCTCAATAGCCAGATTACATAAGCTAATAGCTAGATATGCATATTGTAAATTCAAAAAATAACAATTGAATGTAAACTTCATGAAATGCAACGTCGGAGAACTTAATCTTTCATCAATGCAACATCATTCCAAACGACCCCACCATTCGTGTGCTGGTGTCATTGACCCAATTCGATTGATACCTGTGACTTACAGCTTTCCACACCTTACGCCACGCTCCCACGCCCCCTTCATTCGTTTTTTGTTTATCAGAAGGAGGCACTCCCTGTTGTTTATCAATCCCCTGCCAGGAGTAAAGTTTTGCAAAAACAACCCCCTTCCTTCATTGACGGTGTTGGACGGTAACGCTGTGGTGGATGTGAGCAATGTCCCGGAGGGAAGGCTCGTAGCCACCACAGTGGCCCACGAGGTCTTTGGACGGGTGCGAGGGGCTGGTAACCCCTCAATAGTCAATGCAATTAGCAAAAAAACTCGTCACAAATTTTAAAACTGGCAAAATATTGAACACATACACACTGGTGTATATACACACCGAAGGTCGTATGTTACAGACTAGAAGATGACGATTTTTTTTTTGCGTAACGTTATTATGAACCACGCTTACAAGCTAAAACATTCAGATGATTATTCAAAGTTTATGACAGAAATTATAACAAAACACACTCGTTTGCTAAAAGCACCATGCTCAACACGAGTGTCCTTAAATATGTTTATTAAACAGGTTCAGAACAGTATTAACTTGCACCTATTAGTCCAAGCTGGGGCCGGCTAGTTTTTTTTGGCTAGTCCCGTGTGTGTTTGTTGTGTGAGGTGTCTTGATAGCAGTCGTTCTCCACTGTAGTCCTGGCATCTGCTGCTCAGATTCCTTCCACAGCTGTGGTCCCAGTGGCACCGTCTCTCCGGGGGGGGAACCATGTGGTGTGTGTGTGTGACGTGTATCACGGGGTGTGTGGGTGTGTGCCTGGGATGTGTCACGGGGTGGGTGGGTAGTCTGGTTATAGTGGTCATGGTTGGCAGCAATCCACGACCACAACAACCACTCCTACTGTGTGGTGGACATGCCACCACAAAGCAGCACGCGGCGGGGGAGTGAGGTGATCGCTCTCGCCACGCGAGCAAGGCCCCCTCGCTTCCTCTTCTTTCCCTGCATCAACAACAACAACAATAACCGCCATTCGCCACTACGTGGCGGTGACGTCACCACGACGCTTGTGCCAGGCCACGTGCACCTTGAGGCTACCACGTGAAGTGTCGAACGCCCGCTGGCAGGAGGTCACGGGGCAGACCCAGCAGGTGCCACGGGTCGACTGACCGAGATGACCGAGATGACTGGCTGATGCACCACCTGTGCCCCCTACTGTACCAACTTGCTGTGCTTTAGCCACCCGGCGCTCCGCTCGTTGTTGTGAGCGTCGCTCCTCCGCCCTCCGTTGTTGTTGGAGGGCGACTGCCTCCAACTGCCCAGTAGCGTCCTTCACGAGCCTGCATCACCACCTCCACCACCTGCACCTCCTCCTTTGTCTCGTCCTCCATCTCTTCTTCTTCATCGTCCACCACCATCTTTTCTCCCTTCTCTGTGTTCTCCATTCTCTCCTCCTGTTCCTCCTCAACCTCCTCGTCCTCCACCACCTTCTCCTCCTCCTGTTCCTCCTCAACCTCCTCGTCCTCCACCACCTCCACCTTCTCCTCCTCCTGTTCCTCCTCAACCTCCTCGTCCTCCACCACCTTCTCCTCCTCCTGTTCCACCTCAACCTCCTCGTCCTCCACCACCTCCACCTTCTCCTCCTCCTGTTCCTCCTCAACCTCCTCGTCCTCCACCACCTCCACCTTCTCCTCCTCCAGTTCCTCCTCAACCTCCTCGTCCTCCACCACCTCCACCTTCTCCTCTTCCTGTTGCACCTCTGTCTTCTTCTCCATCTTCTCTGCTTCTCCAAAGCTTGGAGCAATCGGGCCCTGCACTGGAGTGGCAGAGGTGGATGCGGTGGCGGTGGTGGTTTCGGTGGTGATGGTGGTGGAAGCGGTGGTGGTGGTGATGGTGGCGGTGATGGTGGCGGTGATGGTGGTGGTGGTGGCGGCGGTGGTGATGGTGGTGGTGGTGGTGGTGGCGGCGGTGGTGATGGTGGTGGTGGTGGCGGTGGTGGCGGCGGCGGTGATGGAGGTGATGGTGGTGATGATGGTGGTGGTGGTGGCGGTGGTGGCGGCGGCGGTGGTGATGGTGGTGGTGGTGATGGTGGTGGTGGTGGTGATTCCATCAAAAAAGTAACCTGCAGCGCCACACCTATTACCATCATTAGAGGAAAAAACGGTGATCCAATCTCCGACCCCCAGGAACAGGTTTGCAGATTTGCTGAGCATTTCTGCGAGGTCCTGGGGGAGGGAAAATCTCTCAGCCAGGAAAACATCATGGCACAAAGTGGGGATAACCCTGCTGAGGCTGCGGTGCCTCAAATATTGGAAGAGGTCACCCCCTGTGAGTGGCTGGCTGAGGTGCCAGCTGTTGAGGAAGTACTGAGGGCGATCCGGAGTCTGAGACCAGGGAAGGCACCGGGCAGAGATGATCTCCCAAGCGAAATGCTGAGGGAGGGTGGCGTTTGTGCACAGACTGCCCTATATGACATCATAACAACAGTCTGGACCACTGGACGGGTTCCGCAGGACTGGAAGGATGCCCTGGTGGTCCCCCTCTTTAAGAAGGGGGACCGTACAGACTGTAACAACTACAGGGGCATCTCACTCCTCAGTGTGCCGGGTAAGGTCCTGGCAAGGATTATTCAACATCGCCTTGCTAGGCACGCTGAGGAGAGGCTTGCGGAGCCCCAATGCGGTTTCAGGAAAGGGCGGTCCTGCACAGATGCCATATTTTCTGTCCGTCTGCTCCAGCAGAGGTGTAGGGAATTTCAAAAAGACTTACATCTCTACTTTATTGACCTGGTCATGGCCTATGATACCATCAGTAGGACTGGGCTCTGGGTTGTTCTTCGTGCTTTCGGAGTCCCTGACCCTCTGCTCACGATCATTAAGGACCTTCATGATGGTGAGCGGGCCCGGGTAAAACTACGTGGCCGGGAGTCGGAGCCTTTCCCTGTACACCTTGGGGTGCGACAGGGATGTCCTCTGGCTCCCACATTATTTAACATCTATTTTACTGCGTAGTTCGTGAAGCCTTCAATAGCTGTACCGGGGGAATTACCATTTGGTACAGATATAATGGGAGGCTGATCGACGCCCGGGTGCGATCAAGGGATGGCTCCCTATTGGTCAACCACGTTATGTATGCCGATGATTTGGTAATAGCTGCTCATTCAGAAGAGGAGTTGGAGACGCTGCTGCTGAGACTGGAGTGTGCCACCAAGAGGTGGGGCCTTACCATCAGCCCCACCAAAACTAAGCACCTGCCTGGGTATTTTGTACCATCGGGCACTCCACCCCCACAACTCCCAATCGGTGATGGGGCAGTTGTGTAGAGAGTGGAGAGTTTCCCATACCTGGGCAGTGTGCTTATGACCGGCTCCAGTTTATCAGCAGAGGTCTCACTCCGAATCAGTCGAGCGGCAATATCTTTTCATCGGTTGCGTAACGCTGTGTGGAAGCTACCTGGTCTGTCGCTCCGCACGAAGCTTCAGGTCTTCTCGGCCACGGTCATTCCCTCCCTTCTCTACGCTTGCGAAACGTGGACCCCCCTAGTGGAGCATCTTCGCCGGTTGGAAACATTTAGGCTGGCCTGCCTACGATCCATCCTGGGTTTAACCAGGCTGGATTGTGTGAGGAGCTCACAAGTCCTTGAAAGATCTGGGCAAAGTCCCATCAGTGAGCTCCTCCGGCAGGCAAGGCTGCGTTGGCTGGGTCATGTAGCCCGCATGCCCAGCCACCGCATGCCTAAACAGCTTTTGTTCGGCCGGATTGAGGGGGCTAAACGGGCGCGGCACGGGCTAGAGAAGAGATGGAGTGATGTGGTACAGGAGGACGTGGAGCTGAGTGGACTTGCCGATGACTGGTACCAGCGGTGTCAAGATCGGCCTCAGTGGAGGAGGCTCGTGAAGGACGCTACTGGGCAGTTGGAGGCAGTCGCCCTCCAACAACAACGGAGGGCGGAGGAGCGACGCTCACAACAACGAGCGGAGCGCCGGGTGGCTAAAGCACAGCAAGTTGGCACAGTAGGGGGCACAGGTGGTGGATCAGCCAGTCATCTCGGTCATCTCGGTCAGTCGACCCGTGGCACCTGGGTCTGCCCCGTGACCTCCTGCCAGCGGGCGTTCGACACTTCACGTGGCCTCAGGGTGCACATGGCCTGGCACAAGCGTCGTGGTGACGTCACCGCCACTTAGTGGCGAATGGCGGTTGTTGTTGTTGTTGTTGTTGGTGGTGGTGATGGTGGTGGTGGTGATGGTGGTGGTGATGGTGGTGGTGGTGGTGGCGGCGGCGGTGATGGTGGTGGCGGTGGTGGTGGCGGTGGTGGTGGTGGCGGTGATGGTGGTGGTGGTGGTGGCGGCAGTGGTGGTGGTGGCGGCGGTGGCGGCGGTGGTGGTGGCGGTGGTTTCGGTGGCGGCTGTGGTGGTGATGGTGGTGGCGGCGGTGGTGGTGGCGGTGGTGGTAGTGGTGGCGGCAGGGGTGGTGGTGGAGGTGGCGGCGGTAGTGGTGTTGATGATGGCAGCAATGCTTGCGAGACACTTCTCCTCCTCCTCCTCCAGACGCTTCTCCTCAGCACACTTCATCTCGCGATGATGCTTCTCATCAATGAAGTACTTCACTTGAATGAGGCCCTTCTTGAGAAGAAAGTCTCGGAAGCACTTCTCTTCTGTGCGGCACGTCGCCCTGGCAATGCGCTGCACCTGATCTAAAACACGGTAGGACAAACACCTCAGCCGTGGCAGACCACTGTTATAACTCAGTGGGCTCACATGACATTTACTTCTCCAAGACGGAGGTTCTCTGCAAGCCATCTGGCTATCATGAGAGATTCGTTCATGAGGCGATCCACATAACAAACACAGATACAATTTTAACCGAGAAGATGGATTCAGGCTTAGCAATCATTGGAAGGACGTAATAAACAATTTCGATACACATTAGGGTGAGTTGAATAATACATAGTGTTATATTAAAATGTATAAAGTATAGGGTGGTTTACAGCAATACAGTATATAATTTAATGTTGGGTTTATCTATGGCAGTATATAGTACTGTATATGCTAAGAGAATAAAGTTTAGATGGAAGTATATTATATACTTCTTACGACGTAGAATTGTAATTTTATTATTTGTTGTTAGTAACTCAGCTTATTGTAGAGTATAGTAAGTATCAGTTTATATTTTAGTTTTTTTTACGTAGTTTTTACTTTGGTTTTCTACGTGGTTGTTTGGTAAATGCAGCTACATATCATTAACATTCCTTTCCTTTATTAACGTTGTTCCTTGCGCCCCCCCGTGGTGCTGTTGATCCTGCATAATGCATGGCCATAATGGGACTTTGAAACCACTCCGCCCCCCCTCCTACGCATTGCCCATTGGTATGCTAAAATTCCTCTTCATATGCACATTCTTTTGTTAAGGCGCTCCTCCTCGCTACACCTATATAAGCTCCTAGCTTGATAATGTCTCATTCTTCGCCTGAGGACGGCTGCTTGCGTTGTGGCCGAAACGTCGTGAGAATTGTTTTATTATGTTTTATTTTTATTATTTTATTACTTCCCTTCTACGTGACTTTACCGAAAGAACCAAGAAGATGAATCCCTGCAGTCACGAAAGCTTTAAATCGAAAAATGCACATATACACTCCCTTGTACACACACCCAAGCACGAGTGGGCATAGCAGTGTATATACATAGACGAATGTGCATACATATACACACGAATGTGCATATACAGGGGTGTACATACAGATATGCAACGCAGTGTACATAAACACACGAGTGTACATACAAAGCATTGTAGGTCAATTAGGATTGCGTTCAACTGCGAACACGCACGTTTGTTCCTACATACATATGCACACAAATACATGTACATGCACACACGAGTGCTCGTCTTGTTGTAGTGTTTCCTATGTTATGGTTTATGGTAAACGCAGAAGTACAAAATGTGCACTGCACACCTACGTGCCCTTTGCCCTTTGATCGTGATGATGATGATGAATAACATGTTACGTGATCTAACAGAGAAACGAAGGCTTACAATTGGAACAATAAATATACTCAACGAGTTTTGATTAGGATGGTGCGGTTAAATAGCTATTCCAATCCATTGAGATTGCACATTCAGCAAATTATAATGCGACCACAATGCGATCCCAATAATAATAGTGCAATTCTAATCCCGCACCCCCAGTTCGCATATCCGTCCCTAGTTTCGTAAATAAATATATGTTTATATATGCATACATCTGAGTATAGTTGGGTTATAATGTAGGAGGACATAGAATGAATCTAACTCGCCTTATATGCATCTTCGGTGGATGCATGAGCAACCACCACTCCTCGACTCCCGTTGATTGGGAGGTGAGCCCACGGTAGCCTGGCGCTTACAGCTTTCTACACCTTACGCCACGCTCCCACGTCCCCTTGATTCGTTTGTTTTTCTCTGAAGTAGAGCCCCCTGTTGTTTGGAATTCCCCTCCCACGAGTAAAGTTCCGTAAAAATAATCTGCTACCTCATCGGCGGTGCCGGACGGTAACGCTGTGGTGGATGTGAGCAATGTCCTGGAGGGAAGGCTCGTAGCCACCACAGAGGCCCACGAGGTCTCTGGACGTGTGCGAGGCGCTGGTAACCTCTCCATATTCAATGAAATTACCATAAAAACACGTTCAAAATATTAAACACGTGCACGCGAGTTTAACAAGTCGGATTTCGGGACCAATATCATCCATAACAGAGGTTTTGGGGTTCGATAGCCGAAGTATATGAATGTGTCGTTAAAATTATACATTAGATAAATGCATACTCACAAAGGGAAGCGTACTTCAATAGGGATTACCATTGGAAGGGCGATTTTAATAAACACAATAGACAGGAAGGACACGTTCAAAGGGCTCGCATAATGCACACGCATAATGTACGTTGCCTCAGTAATCCGCCCCCCCCCCCCCCACATTGTGCAAGAGCGCAGCTGCGTGGTCAACACATCTACGCTTCTATATGAGTGTAATTAAGGACTCCGTCACACGATGTTGATCTCCGTCGGTCCTTTATTTGTGTTCGTCTTCCGCTCACCCCGGGGGCCTCCTCCTCGGTCCAGCGTCGTCTCTCCTTGCGCCCCGCGCACTCTGCAGCTACTCTGCTGCTCCGTGCAAGCTCGCACCCCCTGCTAGTCCTCCGCTAGATCTGCAGCTACTCTGCTGCTCCGTGCAACCCCTGCACGCCCTGTGCACCCCGCGCACTCTGCTCTCTCCTCACCCCGCTGGCTGGCGCCGTCCGATGAGCCCCTCAGCCACCAGGCTGAGGCACGGCGACCACCCAACGTGGTCTACCCTCTTCACTCCCTCGACTGCCCCCGATGTCTTCCTGTCTCCCCCGCTATAACTTCTCCCCCACGTGACCCTGACTCCTCCCTCTCCCACGTGACCCTGACTCCTCCCTCTCGGATCGTCACATCCGGCCTCCCCATTTACGCTCGCATTACATATGTATGCATTTATCTAATGTATAATTTTAACGACACATTCATATACTTCGGCTATCTAACCCCAAAACCTATATTATGGATGATGTTAGTCCCGAAATCTGACGTCTTAAACTCGAGTGTATGTGTTTAATATTTTGGACGTGTTTTTATGGTAATTTTATTGAATATGGAGAGGTTACCAGCGCCTCGCACACGTCCAAAGACCTCGTGGGCCGCTGTGGTGGCTACGAGCCTTCCCTCCAGGACATTGCTCGCATCCACCACAGCGTTACCGTTCAACACCGTCAATGAAGGAAGGGGGTTGTTTTTGCAAAACTTTACTCGTGGCAGGGGATTGGCAAAAAACAGGGAGTGCCTCCTTCTGATAAACAAGGTGTGGAAAGCTGTAAGTCACAGGTATCAATCGAATTGGGTCAATGACATCAGCACACGAATGGTGCGGTCGTTTGGAATGATGTTGCATTGATGACATATTAAGTTCTCGACGTTGCATTTCATGAATTTTACATTCAATTGTTATTTTGGGAATTTACAATCTGCATATCTAGCAATTAGCTTCGCTAATCTGGCTATTGAGCTTAAGCCTGAATACATATGTGCATCTCACCACATAATTCGCGTTCATTTGCTAATATTCACCCTGCAATGTGTGTACACGTGTATATTTACACTTGTTTATGTGGCTATGTACATGCGTGTATGTGTGTGTATGGGTATGTACAATCATTTGTTCGCCCATTTATTTGTGATGTCAAACGCAATCCCTGTGTACGTACACTGCTGTGTATGTATACTCGTGTGTGTATGCACACTCGTGTATGCATGTGCACCCGTGTGTGTATGTACAAAGCGGTGTGAATGCACATTCGTGTATGTATCTACACCTCTGTGTATGGGTGTGTGTAAAAGGGAGTGTATATGTGTACTCGTGTATTATTGTTATAATATTGTGTCGTACAAAGAATTGAGGGACAACGTGGCAATGGATGCTGCACCACAACAGGGAACTGTAGCCATATGTATGTACATGTACATGGGTGTGTACTGCTGTGTGTGAACAATCGTATGTATGCGCACTCGTGTATGCATGTGCACCTGGATCGAGGGGTCTAAACGGGCGCGGCACGGGCTAGAGAAGAGATAGAGTGATGTGGTACAGGAGGACGTGGAGCTGAGTGGACTTGCCGATGACTGCTACCAGCGGTGTCAAGATCGGCCTCTGTGGAGGAGGCTCGTGAAGGACGCTACTGGGCAGTTGGAGGCAGTCGCCCTCCAACAACAACGGAGGGTGGAGGAGCGACGCTCACAACAACGAGCGGAGCGCCAGGTGGCTAAAGCACAGCAAGTTGGTACAGTAGGGGGCACAGGTGGTGCATCAGCCAGTCATCTCGGTCATCTCGGTAAGTCGTCCCGTGGCACCTGCTGGGTCTGCCCCGTGACCTCCTGCCGTCTGGCGTTCGACTCTTCACGTGGTAGCCTCAAGGTGCACTTGGCCTGGCACAAGCGTCGTGGTGACGTCACCGCCACTTAGTGGCGAATGGCGGTTATTGTTGTTGTTGTTGATGCAGGGAAAGAAGAGGAAGCGAGGGGGCCTTGCTCGCGTGGCGAGAGCGATCACCTCACTCCTCCGCCGCGTGCTGCTTTGTGGTGGCATGTCCACCACACAGTAGGGGTGGTTGTTGTGGTCGTGGATCGCTGCCAACCATGACCACTATCACCAGACTACCCACCCCGTGACACATCCCAGGCACACACCCACACACCCCGTGATACACGTCACACACACCACATGTTTCCCCCCCGGAGAGACGGTGCCACTGGGACCACAGCTGTGGAAGGAATCTGAGCAGCAGATGCCAGGACTACAGTGGAGAACGACTGCTATCAAGACACCTCACACAACAAACACACACGGGACTAGCCAAAAAAAACTAGCCGGCCCCACCTTGGACTAATAGGTGCAAGTTAATACTGTTCTGAACCTGTTTAACAAACATATTTAAGGACACTCGTGAAGAGCATGGTGCTTTTAGCAAACGAGTGTGTTTTGTTATAATTTCCGTCATAAACTTTGAATAATCATCTGAATGGTTTAGCTTGTAAGCGTAATTATTTGTTTCTTTCGGTTAAGTCACGTCTAAAGATAAAATAATAAATTTAATTAAATAATAGAATACGACGTTTCGATTGCAACACAAGCAATCATCATCAGGTATAATGAAATAGCGACATAAAATCTAACCAGAAAACTATAGACAGACATATTAGCAGACAGATATCACCAAGATACATAGCGAGAGCAACACAGGTAACAGAGAGGGGTGATCGTCTCTGTGTGGTGGCCTTAAATAGACAGAGGGGGGGGCGGAGGCAGAGAGAGGGAGGAGGGTTAGAGAAAAAATTAGCATATCAATGAGTGGTCAACAGACGTGGTGCTGCGAATACGATGGCACGGCAAGCAAGCCTGAAAATCAGGAGAAGGACACACTAAAATTAAATAACCTAGTAAAATATCGAAATGTAATGTAATACAACACAGAGGGTCGGTCAACACACAATTAACGCATATCCTGGTTGATTACGTATTTCAAAGATTGCTAAGTTAGAATTTAAGTGTGAACAATCTAAAGAGAGGACACAGGCAGAGAAAACAAGTCGCCAGAGAGAGAGAAAAAAGATAAGCTTAAAACTTCCCCGTAGAAGTGGTTCAATCTTAATTTTAGAACTTTCGTGACAGCAGGAATTATTATTTGTTTCTTTCGGTTAAGTCACGTCTAAAGATAAAATAATAAATTAAATTAAATAATAGAATACGACGTTTCGATTGCAACACAAGCAATCATCATCAGGTATAATGAAATAGCGACATAAAATCTAACCAGAAAACTATAGACAGACATATTAGCAGGCCACCACACAGAGACGATCACCCCTCTCTGTTACCTGTGTTGCTCTCGCTATGTATCTTGGTGATATCTGTCTGCTAATATGTCTGTCTATAGTTTTCTGGTTAGATTTTATGTCGCTATTTCATTATACCTGATGATGATTGCTTGTGTTGCAATCGAAACGTCGTATTCTATTATTTAATTTAATTTATTATTTTATCTTTAGACGTGACTTAACCGAAAGAAACAAATAATTACGCTTACAAGCTAAACCATTCAGATGATTATTCAAAGTTTATGACGGAAATTATAACAAAACACACTCGTTTGCTAAAAGCGCCATGCTCAACACGAGTGTCCTTAAATATTTTATTAAACAGGTTCAGAACAGTATTAACTTGCACCTATTAGTCCAAGATGGGGCCGGCTAGTTTTTTAGGCTAGTCCCGTTGTGTGTTTGTTGTGTGAGGGGTCTTGATAGCAGTCGTTCTCCACTGCAGTCCTGGCATCTGCTGCTCAGATTCCTTCCACAGCTGTGGTCCCAGTGGCACCGTCTCTCCGGGGGAGAACCATGTGGTGTGTGTGTGTGACGTGTATCACGGGGTGTGTGGGTGTGTGCCTGGGATGTGTCACGGGGTAAGTGGGGAGCGGTGGTGCAGCGGTTAGCGCGCTGCGCTATGAACCTGGCGACCCGGGTTCGATTCCCGCTCACGGCCAACACCGCCAGTGACGATTATCTGAACCGGTCCTGGGCCTCCCCTAGGTCGACTCAGCCTCAAATGAGTACCTGGTGAGGTGTGTAAACATCGCCACTAGTGAGACAAAGGCGGTCGGGCGTGGTGCTGGCCACCCACCCTCTCGTGTACCGTTCCGGCCTTCATAGGTGCTCGCTAACAGCACTTGCCCCTACAGTCTGTTAAGGCTATACGGGGGATCTTTGTGTCACGGGGTGGGTGGGTAGTCTGGTGATAGTGGTCATGGTTGGCAGCGATCCACGACCACAACAACCACCCCTACTGTGTGGTGGACATGCCACCACAAAGCAGCACGTGGCGGAGGAGTGAGGTGATCGCTCTCGCCACGCGAGCAAGGCCCCCTCGCTTCCTCTTCTTTCCCTGCATCAACAACAACAATAACCGCCATTCGCCACTAAGTGGCGGTGACGTCACCACGACGCTTGTGCCAGGCCAAGTGCACCTTGAGGCTACCACGTGAAGTGTCGAACGCTCGCTGGCAGGAGGTCACGGGGCAGACCCAGCAGGTGCCACAGGTCGACTGACCGAGATGACCGAGATGACTGGCTGATGCACCACCTGTGCCCCCTACTGTACCAACTTGCTGTGCTTTAGCCACCCGTTGTTGTGAGCGTCGCTCCTCTGCCCTCCGTTGTTGTTGGAGGGCGACTGCCTCCAACTGCCCAGTAGCGTCCTTCACGAGCCTGCATCACCACCTCCACCACCTACACCTCCTCCACCTCCTCCTTTGTTTCGTCCTCCATCTCTTCCGTCGTGAGAATTATTTTATTATGTTATATTTTTATTATTTTATTACTTCCCTTCTACGTGACTTTACCGAATCAACCATGAAGATGAATCCCTGCCGTTTAGAGGACATTGTCGGTTGAATATTAGGAAATTCACAGGAAGCATGGATTTATGCATGGAGATGTATGCAATTATTCAAACAGAAGTGTACAATTACGTATTAAGGTTAAATTACAATGGACAAATTCGCTAAGCTATGTTGCTACATATGCGGATTGTTAATGTAGAAATTAACAATTGAATGCAACGTCCATGATAGGCCAAGTCGAGAACAAAGGATTTGGATGCTAGAGGGGAGTTATAAGGGGCTTAAATTTAGGCCTCAAGCCCATTTCGAGAGGGATTTCGCTGAGGATAGACGCTTGACTCTTCGCTCTGAAGATTACCCTTCTCCTGCGAAACCCAGCCTGGTGAGCACGATTGCGTGGCGACTGGGAGAGTTCGATCTCTTCAGACGGGTTACAGGGACATTGACACACCGTGCATCAACAATGAAGTGCCTTCGTGAGTGGATAAACTGGTAATCGCGTGTGTAGTTCGACTTAGGAGGCGTTACTGTCTCGGTTAGACTTTAGTGAGAGTTTGCTTGTGTGGATTTTATTTAGACATTCACGCAGCATAACTCTCAACAACACCCACGACTGTTACTCTGCTCTGAAGAATCAGTCACATGGAGCAGATAAACTCTCCACAGCGCCACGCACACACGGACGAGATGACATTCAAGTGCTCTGTGTGTGGGAAGAAATTTGTACGTAAATCAAATCTTCACAGTCACCAGAAGACACACACGGGCGAGAAGCCGTTCGATTGCTCTGCATGTGGGAAGGCATTTGCACGGAAATCAGATCTGAACACTCACCAGAAAACACACATGGGCGAGAAGCCATTCAAATGCTTTGTGTGTGGGAAGGCATTTTCACAGAAATCAACTCTTAACAGACACCAGAAGACACACACGGACGAGAAGCCATTCAATTGCTCTGTGTGTGGGAAGGCATTTTCACGGAAAACAATTCTATGCAATCACCAGAAAACACACACAGGTGAGAAGCCGTTCAATTGCTCTGTGTGTGGGAAGGCATTTGCACGGTCAGCACATCTTCACAGTCACCAGAAAACACACACGGGCGAGAAGCCATTCAAGTGCTCTGTGTGTGGGAAGACATTTTCACAGAAATCAAATCTTAACAATCACCAGAAAACACACACGGGCGAGAAGCCATTCAAGTGCTCTGTTTGTTTGAAGGCATTTGCACAGACATCACATCTTCACAGTCATCAGAAAACACACTCGGGTGAAAAGCGAATCAATTGCTCTCCGAGGGAGAGGACATATTCACGGTCATCACCCCGAAACAAGCATCAGAAGATCCGCAATGATAGGGAAGTGAAATCAAAAGGTTTAATGCAAAGGGCAGCAATGAGTCCTGAAAAAAGTGCATCTGTCGGTCATATACAGGTGGATCCTGAGAGATGCCTAGATGTAGTGGATGTCATTTGTCCTGACAACAATTCCTTTTTTGACCTCATGCAGTTGGATCCTGAGAGGTTGCTGGATGTCATGAGCCCTGACAACAATTCCTCTTTCGACCCCATGCAGGTGGATACTGAGAGATGGCTGCTGGAATGGCTGGAGAGTCAAAGTTTTGAGTACTTCTGTTAACTCTTGAAGTCCTGGAATATGCATGTTTGTGTCTCTGTTAGATCAGTTAATAAGGTACGAAATATTGTTTCCGTGATTTCCAGTACCCCAAGCTAGAGTGATGTTGTGAATGCTCTATAATGTGTTCAGATGAAACCCTTCCTTTTAAGTTCCAGAAGTGTTCACTTATTTCAGGATGACAACAATGTTATACTTCTATAGATGCGTTGCTTCGTCTGGTGGTTGTATAATCGGGACTGGTAAATGTGTGGTGTTTATGGTAGAAGGTGCCATGTCATCTTCTCACAGCTAATTGCGTGTTAAAGTTTATTCTAGACTTCGTCACGTTCAGGTGGTGCTTTGTAGTCCTATCGGACTACTTGTTGATGTGTTGTAAAGCGCAGTGGTTGTGTGGTGGTTCAATTTTTAATTTTACTCTCGTGGTTAAGTGGTAGTGTTGAGCTAAAGTTGGAGAAATACTGTGATCACAACTTTGCTCAATATTTTAAACATGTTCTTTATATTTTTATCATTGTGTAATAAATACAATTGCTTAAAGTTTAGGTTTCAGAGTGTGTGTGGATTGCACGTTCGTTGTTCTTGTGTTTGATGGCTTGGACTTCTGGACGAATGGCTTCAGTCAAAAAGGACGTCAATGGGGAAATCGACGTTCACGTGTTGAATTTTAAGAATATGTTTTAACTGTTATTCCTATTGGGAAATAATTTGCCTAGTCCCTTCCTGTTTGAGCAAGCTTATTAATACAGATTTCGATACGAGTATTAACGTGCATTTTCTTGCAGAATAATAAAGACCAGAATTGTTTTTAAAGATGACTGATCGTACGTTATTTCAACCATATCCTTCCTTAAAAAAACACGGACGAGTAGACATACACACAAGTGTGTATAAACACGACTGTCTATTTAGCGGTGTGCATTCACACACGAGTGTGCATGTGTTTCTACGAGTTTTAACTTTAATTTTCTTGCAGAACAATAAATACCTGACATGTTAAAGATGACTAATCGTCCCTTATTGAAGAAGGGAAATAATAAAAATAAAACAATAAAAAAAAATTCATTAAATAATTTTATTATGTTTTCACAGAATAAAATTATTTATAAAATTATATTATTATTTTATTATTTCCCTTCTTCGTGACTTTACCGAAAGAACCAAGAAGGTTAATTTACTTGCAGAACAATAAAGACCTGACATGTTAAAGATGTCTAATCGTCCCTTATTGCTACAATGTTCATGGCGAACACGTGTGGAGGCGAGTTTCAGGTGAAGCATCTCCAGCACACAAGTTGACCCTCACCTGGCAGCATCGTGGCTGTCCGCTGATCACACTCATGACGTCACACTCATGACGTCACACGCACGAGCTGTAGGGGCGGGGATCTGTCCGCTCAGTGGCGCTGTTTTCATTAATTTAGCACCACGAGCGGGGAGTCTCATCCCTGTAGTTCCCTGTTGTGGTGCCGCATTCATCACCACGTTGCCCTCAATTCTTTGTAGGACACAATATGAAAATAAGTTGTGTGTTCCAATACACATACTTACACGAGTACACATATACACTCCCTTGTACACTCACCCACACACGAGTGGACATACACAGTGCTGTAGGAAAATGCACGAATGTGCATACACACCGCTTTGTACATACACACACGGGTGCACATGCATACACGAGTGCGTACACCCATTTGTGCATATATACATACAACACATATGTGTATAGATGCACAAATGAGTGTAAATGCATCGGGGTGTAGATACATGCACAGTGTAATTGCACACAGCAATATACATAAACACATGTGCACGTATACAGCAGTGTGCATGCTCAGGGATTGCGTTCCAATACACACACAAATGTGCGAACACGCACTATTGTACATACATACACACGTGTACAGACCCACACGTGTCCATGAACGAGTGTAAACACACACACGAGTGCACATGCACACGAATGTACACACAGCAGTACACACCCATGTACATACACATGGCTACAATTCCCTGTTGTGATGCCGCATCCATTAACACGTTGCCCCTCAATTCTTTGTACGACACAATATTATAACAATAATACACGAGTACACATATACACTCCCATGTACACACACCCACACACGAGTGGACAAACACAGCGGTGTAGATACATACACGAATGTGCATTCACACCGCTTTGTACATACACACACGGGTGCACATACATACACGAGTGTGCATACACACACGAGTATACATACACAGCAGTGCACGTACACAGGGATTGCGTTTGACATCACAAATAAATGGGCGAACAAATGATTGTACATACCTATACACATGTAATGCGGGCGTAAGCGACCTTCCGGATGTGACGTCACGGGGGGTGGAGTCATGTGACGTGGGGGGAAGGTTCGGGTCCTTAAGCGGGTAAACCGGAAGGGGAAGGCAGTCGGGGTGTGAGCGGAAAAGAGTGAGGCCACGCGGGCGAGTGTGGAGAGGGGGGGGGCGCCGACGGCCATCGGGAGCCAACCCCGAAGATAAGAGGAAGCTGCGGAGTGGTGTGCAGCTGCAGAGGAGACAGCCAGAAGGGCTGCATGTTAGAGGCAGCGGTGTGGCTGCCAGGAGGAGCTGCGGAGAGAGAGAGAGACAGCAAGAGGCTGTCAGAGCTGCGGAGGGAGAGGAGTTGCAGCGAGTACAGCCAAGGGGGGCTGTGTGAGAGAAACAGCAGCGGAGCTGCTGTTGTGGATCGGGCCGACATTGGAGTCAGCACCGTGGAGAAGCTACAGAGTAAAGACAGCCGTGTGGGTGTACAGCACGGACCGAATAAAGGACACTGAGCCAGACATCGTGGTCCAGTCGTTTATTACACACACACATACACGCGGGTACATAGCCACATGAACAAGTGTAACTATACACACGAGTGGACATACACAGCAGTACAGATCCATGTGCATACGCACAGTAGCAGACTAGGATAGCGGGGTTTTGTGATTATTTTCACAGGTTTACCTGACGATATAAATCTTAGATGCCCCACAACACTGAAGTCGTTATACTTTTGAACAAAAAACGCATTCAATTCTAATTCCTTCTCTGTTTCCACTCCAAATACTTGGAATTATTAATAATATTTTAAATAGTGGCCCATTGTTTAATGAGTGTAGTGAAGGCTTTAGTTTAGTTTATTTCATTCCATTTGTTTGCAATTGCTACGGAACACTGGTTGAGATTATTCTTCCCATTTATGAAATCTCTCTAGAATAATTTGCATTTTCTTCATGAACTTCCTTGCATTAATTTGTCATTCTCGCATGTAACGCTCCTCATATCTAAAAGACCTAATTTCATGTGGCCATTGTGCTTAAGCCTAAGTAGTAATGTGCATTTCACTGCATAATTATTCGCATGCGTTTGAATACGGATGGGCATCTCCTTGCATAATCATGTGCATGTTGTTAGTTTGCACATTTACAATGGCCTGCAAATTGCAATCAATGCATCGGCCTTAACTGTGAAATACCGTCTAAGATATCACAATGTTGCTAGATATGCAGATTGTAATTTCCAAAAATAACAATTGAATGTAAAGTTCATGAAATGCAACGTCGGTTGTTTAGTTACTGCAGCTACATACTATTAACATTCCTTCCCTTTATTAATGCTACCCCTATCCCCTCCCTTTGATGCTGCTAATCCTGCAAAATGCACTGGCATAATATGACTTTGAAAACCCCCCGTCCATCTCCTACGCATTTCACAAGTAGTACTAATCACATACCTGCATTTCCCATAAATATGCTAAATTCCTCTTGATATGCAAATTATTTTGTCAAGGCGCCCTTCCCCCCATCCAACCCAGCTTAAATATACACTCCAAGCGTGGTGGTGTTTCATTTTGCTTCCTCTTAGTATCTTTCAATCGACAGTCAATGGTATAGTGTAAAGCAGATTGTATAATAATAAATAGTATAAAATTGTAATGTTTAATATAATGTATAAGGCAATATATAGTATCGTAATTGTATAGTGAATATACAGCAGTGTGATATACAGTAGGGTGGATAGAATAATACATAGTGTAATATTACACTATGTATTATTCTAATGTATAGGGTGGTGCATAGTAATACAGTATGTAATTTAATGTTGGGTTTGTCTATGGCAGCATATAGTACGGGGAAGACCTGTTTGATGTAAGGGAAAAAAGTTTAGCTGGAAGCATATTATATTTTTTGCGACATAGAATTGTAATGTATTACTTACTGTTAGTAGCTCAGCTTATTTGAGAGTATATTTAGTATACTGATGATACTATGAAGTTTATACTTTAGTTTTTTACGTGGTTGTTTAGTTACTGCAGCTACATACTATTAACATTCCTTCCCTTTATTAATGCTACCCCTACCCCCTCCCTTTGATGCTGCTAATCCTGCAAAATGCACGGGCATAATATGACTTTGAAAACCCCCCGTCCACCTCCTACGCATTTCACAAGTAGTACTAATCACATACCTGCATTTCCCATAAATATGCTAAATTCCTCTTGATATGCGAGGGTGAGTGGAGAGGGAGAGAGTGAGTGGTGAGCGTGAGTGGTGGTGGTGAGGGTGAGTGGTAAGCGTGACTTGTGAGGGAGAGGGTGAGTGGTGAGCGTGAGTGGTGAGGCTGAATGGTCAGGGTGAATGGTGAGAGTGAGAGGTGAGGGTTAGTGGTGAGAGTGAGTGGTGATTGGTGAGGGTGAGTGGTGAGGGTGAGTGGTGAGGGTCAGGGAGATTGGTGAGTGGTGAGTTGTGATGGTGAATGGTGAGGGTGAGTAGTGAGTGGGAGTGGTGAGGATGAGTGGTGAGGGTGAGTTGTGAGTGTATATATGTAAGGTTATTAAGAAATATATTTTTCACCCGGGCAACGCCGGGTACTTCTGCTAGTATTCAATAAAATTACCATAAAAAACACGTCCAAAATATTAAACACATACACTCGAGTTTAACACGTCGGATTTAGGGACCAATATCATCCATAATAGAGGTTTTGGGGTTCGATAGCCGAAGTATATGAATGTGTCGTTAAAATTATACATTAGATAAATGCATACTCACAAAGGGAAGCGTACTTCAACAGGGATTACCATTGGTAGGGCTATTTTAATAAACACAATAGACAGGAAGGACACGTTCAAAGGGGTCGCATAATGCACACGCATAATGTACGTGGCCTCAGTAATCCCCTCCCCCCCACCCCCACATTGTGCAAGAGCGCAGCTGCGTGGTCAACACATCTACGCTTCTATATAATTTAGTTTGTTCAGTTTTAAACCGGTCTCCTATCTCTTAACATTGCCCCATAGACTTCCTATGGGAACCGGTTCCCTATCTCTTAACATTGTCCCATAGACTTCATATGGGAACCGGTTCCCTATCTCTTAACATTGCCCCATAGACTTCCTATGGGAACCGGTTCCCTATCTCTTAACATTGCTCCATAGACTTCCTATGGGAACCGGTTCCCTATCTCTTAACATTGCCCGATAGACTTCTTATGGGAACCGGTTCCCTATCTCTTAACATTGCCCCATAGACTTCCTATGGGAACCGGTTCCCTAACAAAACAGTAAGACTTCACAAATCTGTCTGTCGCCTGATGAAGCTAGTTGTAATTACTGGCGAAACGTCGTACTCAGATTCTAAATGTTGTGGCTTGGCTCTCCAACACACCGGTTAGTGCTGTACTAGTGACGAATTTCCACGTTCTGTTTACGTGACAACCCTTACTAGTTGGCTGTGTAGGGTGGTGGCGGGTTTCAACGACACATTTACATATTTACACGATCTTACCCAAAAACCTCTAATATGGACATTAAAAAAACATGCTTACAAGCTTTAACATTCAGATGATTATTCAAAGTTTATTAAATAAATAATGATATAACACAATCGTTTTCTAGAAGCACCCCGCTCAACACGAGTGTCCTTAAATATACAGTATTTAGAAAACAACGTCAGTACAGTATAAATTTGCACCTCTTAGTTCAAATCACAATTTTAATACTTCAGTCTGCATTTCCCTGGTAACGCCTTTGAACTGGCAGCAGTTTGCAGCACATTCCAGGGTGAATATTAGCAAATTAACGCGAATTATGCGGTGAGATGAATATACGTATTCAGGATTAAGCTCAATAGAAAAGATTCCACAAGTAATGACTAATCCCATATCTGCATTTCCCATGAATATGCTAAATTCCTCTTGATATGCAAACTCTTAGAACCTCCGAGATCAACCAGCCTACACAACAAAGGCTCATTCCTAACAGCGTGTTTCAGCCGCATCGAACCTCACAATAATAATATCGTCCCAAACTCTACCAGTATATATACAAGGACTGTTTTCTTGAAATTTCTCTCACTTGATACAGCAATCGTGCTGTGACGGTTCCACCTGAAGACGGAAGCTTGTGTTGCCTCCGAAACGTCGTGATAATTATTTTATTATGTTTTATTTTTATTATTTTTATTTTTATTATTTTATTATTTACCTTCTACGAGACTTTACCGAAAGAACCAAGAAGATGAATCCCTGCAGTCACGAAAGCTTTAAATCGAAATGTATTTTTATTATTTTATTATTTCCCTTCTACGTGACTTTACCGAAAGAACCAAGAAGATAGAGAAGCTCTGTTGCTAGATATGCAGATTGTAAATTCAAAAAATAACAATTGCATTTAAAGTACATGAAATGCAACGTCGACAACGTCATCTTTCATCAATGCAACATCATTCCAAACGACCTCACCATTTGTGTGCTGGTGTCATTGACCCAATTCGATTGATACCAGTGACTTACAGCTTTCCACACCTTACGCCACGCTCCCACGCCCCCTTCATTCGTTTTTTGTTTCTCAGAAGGAGGCACTCCCTGTTGTTTGCCAATCCCCTGCCACGACTAAAGTTTTGCAAAAACAACCCCCTTCCTTCATTGACGGTGTCGGACGGTAACGCTGTGGTGGATGTGAGCAATGTCCCGGAGGGAAGGCTCGTAGCCACCACAGTGGCCCACGAGGTCTTTGGACGGGTGCGAGGGGCTGGTAACCTCTCAATAGTCAATGGAATAACCATAAAACACGTCCAAAATATTAAACACGTGCAACATATTGAACATTAACAAAATATTGAACACATTCACACTGGTGTATATACACACCGAAGGTCGTATGTTACAGACTATAAGGTGACGATTGTTTTTTTTTGCGTTACTTTATTATAAACCACGCTTACAAGCTAAACCATTCAGATGATTATTCAAAGTGTGACGTAAATTATTATATAACACACTTGTTTGTTAGAAGCACCATGTTCAACACGAATGTCCTTAAATAGGTTTATTAAACAGGTTCAGCACAGAATAAACTTGCACCTCTTAGTCCAAATCAAACTCGACATCTTCATTTCTATACTTCGAACTGTATGTCGCTGTTAAATCTTCTAAACCTGCAGCAGTTTACAGGACATAGCCGGGTGAATATTAGCAGATTCACAGGAAGCACTGAATTATGCGTACAATTATGCAGTGAGATGTACATAAGAATTAATGTTTAATTACAATGGACATATTTGCTAAGCTATGTTGCTATATATGCGAATTGTTAATGTAAAAATTAACAATTGAATGCAAAGTCCATGATAGGCCAAGTTGAAAACAAAGGATTTGGATGCTAGAGGGGAGTTATAAGGGGCTTAAATTCAGACCTCAAGATCATTTCGAGAGGGATTTCACTGAGGATAGACGCGCAACTCCTCGCTCTGCAGATTACCCTTCTCCTGCGAGACCCAGCCTGGCGAGCACGATTGCCTGGCGACTGGGAGAGTTCGTGGCGATCTCTTCAGACGGGTTACAGGGACATCGACACGCCGTGCATCAACAAGTAAGTGTCTTCGTTAGTGGATAAAACTGGTAGTCGCGTGTAGCCCGACTTATCGCGTTCCCGTTCTGCGAGTGGGCCGCCGACCGTCCGGGACGGGCCGGCGACCCGCACACGTTCCAAATCGCTTACGTTTCGTTGATTGTTGTTGTCTTGATAATTGGTTTTTTACCCTTCTATCTGGCAACAAAACTGACACCTTTTTACAAGGAGTCATGTTTGCATAGACCGCAATACCTGCAGTCATAATACAAACAAAAGACATAACTCTGATAATGTGCACTGTCCTTGAAGTTGATTGGTCCACACCCGAGACAGCTTTCCTTAGAGCCTAGTCTCACATGGGTTGGACCAGATGACGCCTTTTGGCGTCATCTGGTCCAACCCATGTGAGACTAGGCTCTAAGGAAAGCTGTCTCGGGTGTGGACCAATCAACTTCAAGGACAGTGCACATTATCAGAGTTATGTCTTTTGTTTGTATTATGACTGCAGGTATTGCGGTCTATGCAAACATGACTCCTTGTAAAAAGGTGTCAGTTTTGTTGCCAGATAGAAGGGTAAAAAACCAATTATCATATTTTTACTGGCAAATGAGGTTCCCATAGTGTTGTTGTCTTGTTATTTTTTTCTTACAGTTGTATTTATTGCATGCTTTTTGTACGTTCGTTGATGTTAATTGCGTTGTTGTTGTTGTTCTTGCTGTTACATTGTATGCTTAGTGTCCTTTAGGGGGGGAAGCTCGGTTCGCCGCATTACGATTTGCTATTGGTCAGCCGAGGTCGGCTGGGATTTTTCTACGGGGGAGGGTGGTGTAATGCGGGCGTAAGCGACCTTCCGGATGTGACGTCACGGGGGGTGGAGTCATGTGACGTGGGGGGAAGGTTCGGGTCCTTAAGCGGGTAAACCGGAAGGGGAAGGCAGTCGGGGTGTGAGCGGAAAAGAGTGAGGCCACGCGGGCGAGTGTGGAGAGGGGGGGGCGCCGACGGCCATCGGGAGCCAACCCCGAAGATAAGAGGAAGCTGCGGAGTGGTGTGCAGCTGCAGAGGAGACAGCCAGAAGGGCTGCATGTTAGAGGCAGCGGTGTGGCTGCCAGGAGGAGCTGCGGAGAGAGAGAGAGACAGCAAGAGGCTGTCAGAGCTGCGGAGGGAGAGGAGTTGCAGCGAGTACAGCCAAGGGGGGCTGTGTGAGAGAAACAGCAGCGGAGCTGCTGTTGTGGATCGGGCCGACATTGGAGTCAGCACCGTGGAGAAGCTACAGAGTAAAGACAGCCGTGTGGGTGTACAGCACGGACCGAATAAAGGACACTGAGCCAGACATCGTGGTCCAGTCGTTTATTACACACACACATACACGCGGGTACATAGCCACATGAACAAGTGTAACTATACACACGAGTGGACATACACAGCAGTACAGATCCATGTGCATACGCACAGTAGCAGACTAGGATAGCGGGGTTTTGTGATTATTTTCACAGGTTTACCTGACGATATAAATCTTAGATGCCCCACAACACTGAAGTCGTTATACTTTTGAACAAAAAACGCATTCAATTCTAATTCCTTCTCTGTTTCCACTCCAAATACTTGGAATTATTAATAATATTTTAAATAGTGGCCCATTGTTTAATGAGTGTAGTGAAGGCTTTAGTTTAGTTTATTTCATTCCATTTGTTTGCAATTGCTACGGAACACTGGTTGAGATTATTCTTCCCATTTATGAAATCTCTCTAGAATAATTTGCATTTTCTTCATGAACTTCCTTGCATTAATTTGTCATTCTCGCATGTAACGCTCCTCATATCTAAAAGACCTAATTTCATGTGGCCATTGTGCTTAAGCCTAAGTAGTAATGTGCATTTCACTGCATAATTATTCGCATGCGTTTGAATACGGATGGGCATCTCCTTGCATAATCATGTGCATGTTGTTAGTTTGCACATTTACAATGGCCTGCAAATTGCAATCAATGCATCGGCCTTAACTGTGAAATACCGTCTAAGATATCACAATGTTGCTAGATATGCAGATTGTAATTTCCAAAAATAACAATTGAATGTAAAGTTCATGAAATGCAACGTCGGTTGTTTAGTTACTGCAGCTACATACTATTAACATTCCTTCCCTTTATTAATGCTACCCCTATCCCCTCCCTTTGATGCTGCTAATCCTGCAAAATGCACTGGCATAATATGACTTTGAAAACCCCCCGTCCATCTCCTACGCATTTCACAAGTAGTACTAATCACATACCTGCATTTCCCATAAATATGCTAAATTCCTCTTGATATGCAAATTATTTTGTCAAGGCGCCCTTCCCCCCATCCAACCCAGCTTAAATATACACTCCAAGCGTGGTGGTGTTTCATTTTGCTTCCTCTTAGTATCTTTCAATCGACAGTCAATGGTATAGTGTAAAGCAGATTGTATAATAATAAAGTGTATAAAATTGTAATGTTTAATATAATGTATAAGGCAATATATAGTATCGTAATTGTATAGTGAATATACAGCAGTGTGATATACAGTAGGGTGGATAGAATAATACATAGTGTAATATTACACTATGTATTATTCTAATGTATAGGGTGGTGCATAGTAATACAGTATGTAATTTAATGTTGGGTTTGTCTATGGCAGCATATAGTACGGGGAAGACCTGTTTGATGTAAGGGAAAAAAGTTTAGCTGGAAGCATATTATATTTTTTGCGACATAGAATTGTAATGTATTACTTACTGTTAGTAGCTCAGCTTATTTGAGAGTATATTTAGTATACTGATGATACTATGAAGTTTATACTTTAGTTTTTTACGTGGTTGTTTAGTTACTGCAGCTACATACTATTAACACGCCTTCCCTTTATTAATACTACCCCTATCCCCTCCCTTTCATGCTGCTAATTCTGCATAATGCACGGGCACAAGTAGTACTAATCACATACCTGCATTTCCCATATCCCCTCCCTTTGATGCTGCTAATTCTGCATAATGCACGGACACAAGTAGTACTAATCACATACCTGCATTTCCCATAAATATGCTAAATTCCTCTTGATATGCATATTCATTTGTCAAGGCGCTCTTCCCCCTCCAACACATCTAGCGTGTGCCGGGGGGCGATTGTTGTCATGTCTGGAGCGTGCGGAGCGCGGTTCGGGCTGTGTGTGTGTGTTGACGATGGACGCGCTATCTGCTTGTTTGCTCAGTGTTAAATAGTGTGTGTGCGTTGCGGCGTGGAGTTGTTATCTTGATGGCGAAGTTAATTATTAACTCGGCTGCGTCGTGTATCCCGCGCGGTACCATCTCGTGGGTTGCCGTGTGCGACGTACTTAATTGAAAAAGAATAATTTTTTTTGGTGTGTTGTTGCTGCAAGGTGCCATGTGTGATGTGGTTGATTGCAAAAGAGAGAATATTTTTGTTGTTGCTGCAATGTACGACAGGGTTAATGGTGTGTTGGTTGCCTGCAGATCTGCTTGCTATTGTGCTTAAATGTGCGCTTGTGATCGCGATATGCTGACTGCATGTGCTGTTACACTGTTCTGTACGGATACGGAGTGCGGTGCATTAGTTGACCATTGGGTTCGGGATTGTTATTAAGTGTGCGTACCTGTTCGGAAATTGGTAAAAATTCGGGGGGGACCCAAAAATTTGGTCGTATGCGTGTTTATGCACACGACATTGCGTGTGTGTTCATAGGTAATTGCGCTTGTTGAGAGAGAGGATGCGAGTGCGCGATGATGCTGTTGTTGGTGACTGCTGTTAAGGGTGATGGGGCCGTAAATTGCCGCCAAGTGGCGCCGCTCATTCTGTTGATTGCATGCGGCCAGGGGTTGCTTTGCGAGTTGGTGTGTGTAAGCAATGTGTTTTGGTAAAATATTGGTTAAAATTTCCCCGATATGACTGCTGTGCGCAGCAAGCTGGGGCTGTGCGTCTATCATTGGTGGGGTTGTTACAACGTGACGGGGGGATGCGTCTTGTGACCCCCAGCAAAGGGCAGCTGGGGTGCACGCACGGGGAAAACTGGCCACGTGTTCGCACGTTGGGCCGCCATTTTGCGCGCACGCGGGGTATAGCGACGATGCGCTTTGCGCAAGGGGCCGCCATTTTGAGTGCGCGCGAGATATTGCGAGAACGCGCTTGGCGAAGGGGGCCGCCATTTTGAGTGCGCGGGAAAAACCTCGGTGGGGCAAATATTCCATCTGTATATGCCTGCCATTGTTAAGTGGGTCATGCACGAGTTGTGGTCACATCGGCCTATGGCTGATGGCTGACCTGACAGCCCGGAGGCGAGATGCTCCGTGGTATGTCTTAAACTAATGGGCCGTGTGCTCATATGGCTCGGGGAGTCATGGTTCAGTTGTGCGGTGGCAGACTGAACCTGGTGTGCCGGGGGCTCACGGGATTTGGGATAGGGCGTTATTGTCTCTATAAGAGAACATTACCCCGTGGGGGGGGTCGTTGGTGTCTGGCCTTGTCGAGGGATTGATCTTCCCTTGGCTATAAAGCGTCAGACTATAAGAGGCTGGTGTGTGTCCATCGCTGATGGGATAGTAAGGGAGGAGCATGGCTGAGTTGTTGCTCATCCCCGAAATTGCACTAGCCGAGAGTATGGTCAGTGGATGTTGCTGTGGTTTGACGACCACGGTGAGGGTTACGGCGAGTTAAACGTTACCGCTGGGGAGCGTGGCTCTCTCCACGCGAGGGTGTGCGATTTGGGGTTTTGTTGGTTTGTTGAGGGTGACTGTGGGTACATGCTGTGTACGTCTGAGGTCTGTGCTGGTCCTCAAGGGAGGACTGCTGGTGGGTAAGAGCAGAAATTTTTTTTGTTGTTGTTGTCACGTGTAAATAATATTGTTGTTAAAATGTAAATACTGGGGCATCGATCGCGGTTAAATTGGGTAATTATTGGGGTTTTTTTTTTTAAGCGGGCCGGATTTACATCATCTCCACTACCCTGAGGCCGGGTAGCTGTCGTGTACGACATGCGGATGTGCGTTGTTGTGCTGTGCCTCAGGGGATTGGATTCTCCTTCTCGTCACAGATTCTTCAGCTCCCGTCGCACTGGGTGTTACCTGGTGTGCTAGCTGGATGAGGACTTGAGGGAGCAATTGAGCGCCGTTCGTCATTCTGCTCTACCACTTGCTCTTTGATGTTGGACTTGAGCCGAGCGGATGGAACAACAACATGGACACGCTTTGGGACACCACATTTCTGGGTTGTGCGCGTGTGCCATTTTTGCGTGTTGGTGGCCGTTGTGTTGTGCTTTGTGCTATTATTATTCTTGTTGTTCTGTTCCGGTTCCTGATCCTTCCCCTTTTGTTACTTGTTGTTGTTGTTATAAGGTCTATTGTGTCTGGGGGTCTCCTGGTGGTGATGCCTTCGCCCGCATTATTTGGTTCTGTTTCAGCCGAGGACGGCTGGAATTTTCTCTACGGGGAGGGTGGTGTAATGCGGGCGTAAAGGGCTTGGCGGATGTGACGTCATGTGGGGGAGGAGTCAGGGTCACGTGAGAGGGAGATGGTATAGCGGTGAGACAGGAAGAGATCGGGGCAGTCGGGCGAGGGAAGAGTGGAGACCGCGTTGGGTGGTCGCCGTGCCCTCAGCCTGGTGGCTGAGGGGCTCGGTGACAGCGCCAGCCAGCGGGATGGAAGAGAGTTGGTTGGAGACTGGACGAGGGTGAGGCCAGGGAGGGCGAAAGCTGGGAGCAGCGACAGCAGCCAGAGAGGCTGCGTGTGGAGACAGCAGCGAGGCTGCTAGGGGCTACAGCAGCCGGGGGCTGCAGAGCAAGAGGGCTACGGGAGCGACAGCAGCCGGAGGGGCTGCGTGTGGGAGACAGCAGCGAGGCTGCTAGGGGCTACAGCAGCCGGGGGCTGCAGAGCAAGAGGGCTACGGGAGCGACAGCAGCCGGAGGGGCTGCGTGTGGGGGAACAGCAGCAAGGCTGCTAAGGAGCTACGGGAGCGACGGAGACCAACAGCGGGGCTGTTGGCGGTGACGGGAGCGACAGCGAAGTTGGCACCGTGTGGAAGGAGCCAGATAAAGGACAGCCGTGTGGGAAACAGAAACGAACCCGAATAAAGGACACCAGACCAGATACTGTGGTCGAGTCCATTTATTACATTGGAGTCAGAAGTGCAACGGCATGGCTAAACAACTGAGAAGAAAAAAAATATTCCGTCTCCGGCATCGGCTTCATCTTCCTCCGACGATGGATGCAGCTGGAGTCGTGGAAAAGAGCCCTGCTGAAGTGAGCAGGGGAACTGGAGTTGAAGATGTCGCCGGGGTGGCGGGCCCGTCAGCATCAACGGACGGGGATTCCCCATGTCAACAGATGGCGGACCAACTTGGAACTCTTAAGAACATGCTTGCACAGTGGTGTGAGCTCGGCACGCCAAGGGTGGCGTCGGAAGGAGAGGGTGGTGGTCCGCAGGAGTCCGTGTTGTCTTCGCTGTCGCCGCCATCGGCCACGTGGCACGAAGACGCCATCTTGGGCGCGGCTGGCGAAGAAAGGCGGGAAGCCGCCATCTTGTCTTCACCGCGGCGGGGAGACGCCGCCATTTTCAACATCGCGGCGGTGATGCAGCTTCGCGCTGCCATCGGGAGGTGCCTCGGGGAGAGCAGCCTGCTGTGAGCTGCTGCGCGAGGACGAGCTGCGAGGAGAGGACGACGATGCTGCAGCTGCTGGGGCGGGAGCTTCCCGTCCTGGCTCGGGTGCGTGACAACGGAGCAGTCAAGTCGCCGAACGAGTTCTGCGAGACGACTCAAGTTGCCGCCCTGCCGTCCTCTTCTTGCTGCAGCCCCGGGCGAGTCGTAACGATACGCACCCGGCCTTTACACACACCTCACCCATCTTTCGAGGGCCGGGGGGGGCGATTTTGTTTTTTTTCTCTCATGACTTGATTGTGCGGAGCGCGGTTCGGACTGTGTGTATGTGTGTGTAATAACGATGAACGCGCTATCTGCTTGTTGCTCGGTGTCAATTAAAGTGTGTGCGTGTGTTGAGAATGGACGCAGAGTCTGCTGTACTTGCTGAGTGTCAAATTGTGTGTGTGCGCTGCGGCGTGGAGTTGTTATCTTGATGGTGAAGTTAATTATTAACTCGGGAGCGTCGGGTATCTTGCGCTGTATTATCTCGTGGGTTACCTTGTGCGATGGCCTTAATTGAAAAATATATATATTTTTTTGGTGTATTGTGCTGCGAGGTGCTATGTGCGATGTGGTTGTTGCAAGAGAGAGAATATTTGTGTTGTTGCTGCAATGTTACGACTGCATTAATGGTGTGTTGGTTGCCTGCAGATCGGCTTGCTATTGTGCTTAAATGTGCGCGTGTGATCGCGATGTGCTGACTGCATGTGCTGTTACACCGTTCTGTACGGTTATGGGGTGCGATGCATTGGTTGACTATTGGGGTTGGGATGTTATTAATTGTGCGTACCTGTTTGGGAATTGGTAACAAATTCGAGGGGGACCCTATTATTTGGTCGTATGGATGTTATGTATACGCGATTTTGTGTATATTATGGGTAATTGCGCTTTGTGGGAGAGAGAGCGCGCTTTGAGGGTGCGTGATGACGCCGTTGTGGGTGTCTCTAAGGTTTATGCTAATGGGACCGTAAATTGGCGCCAAGTGGCGTCGCGTATTCGGTTGATCGCATGCAGCCACGAGTTGCTTTGCGAGTTGGGTTGTGTAACCAATGTGGTTGGTAAAATATTGGTTACAAATTCCCCGATATGACTGCTGCGCGCAGCGAGCTGGGGCTGTGCGTCTATCGTTGTTGGGATTGTTACAATAAGACGGGGGATGCATTTTGTGACCCCCAGCAAAGGGAAGCTGGGGTGCACGAATGTAGAAAACTGGCCACGTGTTCGCACGTTGGGCCGCCATTTTGCGCGCACGCGGGGTATGGCGACGATGCACTTTGCGGAAAGGGCCGCCATTTTGAGTGCGCGCGGGATATTGCGCGAACGCGCTGGGCGAAGGGGGCCGCCATTTTGAACGCGTGGGAAAAACCTCGGTGGGCCAAATATTCCATCCGTTATGCCTGCCATTGTTGATTGGGTGATGCACGTGTTGTGGTCACATCAGCCTATAGCTAATGGCTGACCTAACAGCCCGGAGGCGAAACCTCCGTGGTATGTCTTAAAATAATGGGCCGTGTGCTCATATGGCTCGGGGAGTCATGGTTCAGTTGTGCGGTGGCAGACTGAACCTGGTGTGCCGGGGGCTCACGGGATTTGGGTTAGGGCGTTGTTGTCTCTATAAGAGAACATTACCCCGTGGGGGGGGGGGTCGTTGATATCTGGCCTTGCCGAGGGATTGATCTTCCCTTGGCTATAAAGCGTCAGACTATAAGAGGCTGGTGTGTGTCCTTCGCTGATGGGATAGTAAGGGAGGAGCATGGCCGAGTGCTGCTCATCCCCGAAATGGCACTAGCTGAGAGTATGGTAAATGGATGTTGCTGTGGGTTGACGACCGCGGTGAGGGTTACGGCGAGTTAAACGTTACCGCTGGGGAGCGTGGCTCTCTCCACGCGAGGGTGTGTGACTGGGGGCTTTGGAGAGAGTGACCGTGGGTACATGCTGTGTACGTGCGATGTCTGTGCTGGTCCTCAAGGGAGGATTGCTGGTCGGCAAGAGCAGGACATGTTGTTGTTGTCACATGTAAATAATATTGTTAAAATGTAAATACTGGGGCATCCATCGCGTCAATTTGGGTATTTATTGGGGTTTTCTTAAGCGGGCCGGAATTACATCATCTCCACTACCTTGGGGCCGGGTGGCTGTCGTGTACGACATGCGGATGTGCGTTGTTGTGCTGTGCCTCAGGGGATTGGATTCTCCTTCTCGTCACAGATCTTTGGCGCCTGCCACACTGGGTGTTACCGGGTGTGCTTACCGGATGTGGACTTCGGAGGAGGATTTGGGCGCCCGTTCGTCACTTCTGCTCTACCAGTTGCTCTCTGACGTTGGACTTGAGCCGAGCGGATGGAACAGCAACATGGACACGCTCTAAGACACCAACATTCCTGGATTGTGCGCGTCGGCCGTTCTTGCGTGTCGGTTGCCGTTGTTGTGCATTGTTCCATTGTTGTTGTTGCGCGTAGGACAGGCCGGTGTTCTGTTCCGGATCCTGATCCCTCCCCTTTCGTTACTTGTGTTGTTGTTATAATCTCCGTTGTGTCTGGGGGACTCCTGATTGTGATGCCTTCGCTCGCATTATTTTGTCCTGTTTCAGCCGAGGATGGCTGGATTTTTCTTTACGAAGGGGGGGGGGGTGTGTAATGCGAGCGTAAATGGGCAGGTCGGATGTGACGATCCGAGAGGGAGGAGTCATGGTCACGTGGGCGAGGGGTTATAGGAAGGAGACCGGACATCGGGGAGTCGAGGGAGTGAAGAGACCACGTTGGGTGGTCGCCGTGCCTCAGCCTGGTGGCTGAGGAGCAGAGTGCGCGGGACACGCAGGGCGTGCGAGGTTGCACGGAGCAGCAGGGTAGCTGCAGAGCTAGCGGAGGCTAGCACAGGGCGTGCGAGGTTGCACCAGCAGCCGAGTAGCTACAGAGCTAGCGGAGGACTAGCAGGGCGTGCGAGGTTGCACCAACAGCAGAGTAGCTGCAGAGCTAGCGGAGGCTAGCACAGGGCGTGCGAGGTTGCATCAGCAACAGAGTAGCTGCAGAGCTAGCGGAGGACTAGCACAGGGCGTGCGAGGTTGCATCAGCAACAGAGTAGCTGCAGAGCGGAGCAGCAGGGGAGCGGCAGAGTGCGCGGGGCGCAAGGAGAGACGACGCTGGTCCGAGGAGGAGACCAGCGGGGTGAGCGGAAGACGAACACAAATAAGGGACCGACGGAGATCAACATCGTGTAACGGAGTCCTTTATTACACATACACAGCAGTGTACGTATACAGGGATTGCGTTTGACATCACAAATAAATGGGCGAACAAATGATTGTACATACCTATACACATACATACACTCATGTATGTATCCACATAAACAAGTGTAAATATACACGTGTACAAAGATTGCAGGGTGAATATTAGCAAATGAACGCGAATTATGTGGTGAGATGCACATATGTATTCAGGTTTAAGCTCAATAGCCAGATTAGCGAAGCTAATTGCTAGATATGCAGATTGTAAATTCCAAAAATAACAATTGAATGTAAAATTCATGAAATGCAACGTCGAGAACTTAATCTTTCATCAATGCAACATCATTCCAAACGACCCCACCATTCGTGTGCTGGTGTCATTGACCCAATTCGATTGATACCTGTGACTTTCAGCTTTCCACACCTTACGCCACGCTCCCACGCCCCCTTCATTCGTTTTTGTTTCTCAGAAGGAGGCACTCCCTGTTGTTTGCCAATCCCCTGCCACGAGTAAAGTTTTGCAAAAACAACCCCCTTCCTTCATTGACGGTGTTGGACGGTAACGCTGTGGTGGATGTGAGCAATGTCCCGGAGGGAAGGCTCGTAGCCACCACAGTGGCCCACGAGGTCTTTGGACGGGTGCGAGGGGCTGGTAACCCCTCAATAGTCAATGCAATTAGCAAAAAATACTCGTCACAAATTTTAAAACTGGCAAAATATTGAACACATACACACTGGTGTATATACACACCGAAGGTCGTATGTTACAGACTAGAAGATGACGATTGTTTTTTTTTGCGTAACGTTATTATGAACCACCTTCTTAGGTTTTGTCGGTAAAGTCACGTAGAAAGTAAAATAAAATAAAAACTAAAATCACGACGTTTCGGAGGCAACACAAGTCTCCGTCCCAGGTGGGACCGTCACAGCCAGATTAGCTGTATCAAGTGAGGCAATGATTCAAGATGTAATCCCTTAAAAGCGAGTTGAGGGGGGAGGGAGAGGGAGGGGGGAGCTCATCAGACTATGGTAGCCAATGAAAGGAACGTATCGGGAGGGAGGGGGGGCGAGGCCAAAAGGGTGGGCGATGGACGTGGAAGCGCTTGTGCGCAAGCGGCCAATTACTGCACACGCCAACACAATGGAGCGATTGTGCGCAAGCGGCCAGCCACTGCACCCGCCAACACAATGGGCAGAGAGGAGGAGGGGAGGTCTAATACACATGATAGACAAGGCCATGTGGCCAGATGACATGGCCTCCCAGCATTGAACCACTTCTTGGACCACATCAATTCTAGACACCCATCCATCAGATTCACCATGGAAGTGGAGAAAGACGGTAAACTACCATTCTTGGATATTCTGTTTGAGAGGAGTCCTGACGGTTCCTTGGGACATTCTGTCCACAGAAAGGCCACCCATACAGATTCCTACTTGAAACCGGATTCCCACCACCACCCATCTCAAAAGAACTATCTCATCAAAACGCTATACCACAGAGCACATGGAATTTCTGACAAACACCACCTGACCGGTGAATTAAGACATGTACATCGGGCCCTCAGGATGAACGGATACTCTGACCGTACTATCCGCCAAGCTGTCTCTCCCACCACACAGAAACAGCCACATGAAACTCCGACCAAAACCATCACGTTACCATACATAGCTGGCGTGACCAAAAAGATCTCCAAAATTCTAAACAAACATAAGATCCAAGTCCGATTCAGTACAGTGCATAAAATCCGTGATCTGATTCCATCTGTGAAGGATGTCGTTCCTGACTTACAGTATCCTGGAGTCTACAAATTGAGTTGCATTTGTGGTGATTGCTACATTGGAGAAACGAAACGTCATGTTTCTGATCGTGTCCGCGAGCAGCCATACAAATATACAAACACAGACATAATTTCAACCGTGATGATGGGTACAAACTTAGTAATCATTGGAAAGATGTTATCAACCACGCAAAAAAGACTTAATCACAAATTTTTTGGACCATCTTATCTGACAGGCACTATTTTACTGTACTTTACCGAGTGTTAACATCCCCAGTTATTTTAACAGTACTCTCTTCATTGTTCAGCCAGCATTGGTATTAACATGGGCATTTTCGTTCTTTTGTCTATCATGTGTATCAGACCCCCCCTCCCCCTCTCTCTCCATTGTGTTGGCGTGTGCAGTAATTGGCCGCTTGCGCACAAGCGCTTCCACGTCCGTCGCCCACCCTTTTGGCCTCGCCCCCCCCCCGCCCCCCCTCCCTCCCGATACGTTCCATTCATTGGCTACCATAGTCTGATGAGCTCCCCCTAAGTTTGTACCCATCATCATTTTCGTTCTTTTGTCTATCATGTGTATTAGACCTCCCCTCCTCCTCTCTGCCCATTGTGTTGGCGGGTGCAGTGGCTGGCCGCTTGCGCACAATCGCTCCATTGTGTTGGCGTGTGCAGTAATTGGCCGCTTGCGCACAAGCGCTTCCACGTCCATCGCCCACCCTTTTGGCCTCGCCCCCCCTCCCTCCCGATACGTTCCTTTCATTGGCTACCATAGTCTGATGAGCTCCCCCCTCCCTCTCCCTCCCCCCTCAACTCGCTTTTAAGGGATTACATCTTGAATCATTGCCTCACTTGATACAGCTAATCTGGCTGTGACGGTCCCACCTGATGACGGAGACTTATGTTGCCTCCGAAACGTCGTGATTTTTGTTTTTATTTTATTTTACTTTCTACGTGACTTTACCGAAAAAACCTAAGAAGAAGATGCAGTCACGAAAGCTTCAAATATAGAATTATGAACCACGCTTTCAAGCTAAACCATGCAGATGATTATTAAAAGTTTATGACGGAAATTATAACAAAACACACTCGTTTGCTAAAAGCGCCATGCTCAACACGAGTGTCCTTAAATATGTTTATTAAACAGGTTCAGAACAGTATTAACTTGCACCTATTAGTCCAAGCTGGGGCCGGCTAGTTTTTTTTGGCTAGTCCCGTATGTGTTTATTGTGTGAGGGGTCTTGATAGCAGTCGTTCTCCACTGTAGTCCTGGCATCTGCTGCTCAGATTCCTTCCACAGCTGTGGTCCCAGTGGCACCGTCTCTCCGGGGGGGAACCATGTGGTGTGTGTGTGTGACGTGTATCACGGGGTGTGTGGGTGTGTGCCTGGGATGTGTCACGGGGTGGGTGGGTAGTCTGGTGATAGTGGTCATGGTTGGCAGCGATCTACGACCACAACAACCACCCCTACTGTGTGGTGGACATGCCACCACAAAGCAGCACGCGGCGGAGGAGTGAGGTGATCGCTCTCGCCACGCGAGCAAGGCCCCCTCGCTTCCTCTTCTTTCCCTGCATCAACAACAACAACAATAACCGCCATTCGCCACTAAGTGGCGGTGACGTCACCACGACGCTTGTGCCAGGCCAAGTGCACCTTGAGGCTACCACGTGAAGTGTCGAACGCCCACTGGCAGGAGGTCACGGGGCAGACCCAGCAGGTGCCACGGGTCGACTGACAGAGATGACCGAGATGACTGGCTGATGCACCACCTGTGCCCCCTACTGTACCAACTTGCTGTGCTTTAGCCACCCGTTGTTGTGAGCGTCGCTCCTCTGCCCTCCGTTGTTGGTGGAGGGCGACTGCCTCCAACTGCCCAGTAGCGTCCTTCACGAGCCTGCATCACCACCTCCACCACCTACACCTCCTCCACCTCCTCCTTTGTTTCGTCCTCCATCTCTTCCGTCGTGATAATTATTTTATTATGTTATATTTTTATTATTTTATTACTTCCCTTTCACGTGACTTTACCGAAAGAACCATGAAGATGAATCCCTGCAGTTTAGAGGACATTGTCGGGTGAATATTAGGAAATTAACAGAAAGCATGGATTTATGCATGGAGATGTATGCAATTATTCAAACATAAGTGTACAATTACGCAGGAGGATACGTATTAAGGTTAAATTACAATGGACAAATTCGCTAAGCTATGTTGCTACATATGCGGATTGTTAATGTAGAAATTAACAATTGAATGCAACGTCCATGATAGGCCAAGTCGAGAACAAAGGATTTGGATGCTAGAGGGGAGTTATAAGGGGCTTAAATTTAGGCCTCAAGACCATTTCGAGAGGGATTTCACTGAGGATAGACGCGCAACTCCTCGCTCTGCAGATTACCCTTCTCCTGCGAGACCCAGCCTGGCGAGCACGATTGCCTGGCGACTGGGAGAGTTCGTGGCGATCTCTTCAGACGGGTTACAGGGACATCGACACGCCGTGCATCAACAAGTAAGTGTCTTCGTTAGTGGATAAAACTGGTAGTCGCTTGTAGCCCGACTTACGAGACGTTACTGTGTGTCGGTTAGACGTTAGTGAGAGTTTGCTTTTTGGCGATTTGAGACAGACATCCACGCAGCTTAGAGGGTGCCTTTAACTCTCAACAAAGCCGTTCAAGTGCTCTGTGTGTGGGAAGGCATTTTCACATAAATCACATCTTAACAGACACCAGAAAACACACACGGGCGAGAAGCCATTCAGATGCTCTGTTTGTGGGAAGGCATTTGCGGAGAAATCAAATCTTAACAAACACCAGAAAACACACACGATCGAGAAGCCATTCAATTGCGCTGTGTGCGGGAAGGCATTTTCACGGAAATAAAATCTTCACAGTCACCAGAAAACACACTCGGGCGAGAAGCCATTTCATTGCTCTACGAGGGAGAGGACATGTTCATGGTCATCATCCCGAAACAAGCACCAGAAGATCCGCAATGATAGGGAATTGAAATCAAAATGTAGAATTTAAAGTGCTGCAATGAGTCCTGATTAAAATGCATCTTTCTAACCTTTGCAGGTGGATCCTGAGAGATGGCTGGATGGAATGGAGTGGCTGGAGACTCAAGTGTATTGAGTACATCTGTTAACTGTTGCATTGTGTATATTCGCGTCTCTAAGATATATTTTTTTAGTGATTTCCAGTACTCCGAGCTGGAGTGATGTTGTGAATGCTCTATAATGTTTTCAGATGAAAGTCTTCCTTGTAAGTTCCAGAAGTGTTAACTTACTTCAGGATGGAAATAATTTTATACTTCGAAAGATACATTGCTTCGTCTGGTAGTTTGATCATCGGGGCTGTTAAATGGCTGGTGCTTATGCTAGAAGGTGGCATGTGTTGTAATCTTCTCACAACAAATGATGTGAGCGTGCTGTCTTGTTCATTCCAGACTGTGTCACGTTAAGGTGGTGCTTCGTAGTCCTATCAGATTACTTGTTGATGTGGTGTGATGCGCAGTGGTTGTGTGGTGGTTCAATTTCTAATTTTACTCTCGTGGTTAAGCGGTTTTGTTGAGCTAAAGTTGGAGAAAAACTGTGATCACAACTTTGCTCAATATTTTAAACATGTTCTTTATTTTATTTTTTCATTGTGTAATAAATAAATATCTTTAATATTAGGTTTCAGAGTGTGCGTAGATTGCACGTTCGATGTTTTTGCGTTTGATGGCTTGGACTTCTGGACGAATGGCTTCAGTCGAAAAGGACGTCAATGGGGAAATCGACGTTCACGTGTTAGATTTTAAGAATATGTTTTAACTGTTGAATTCCTATCGGGAAATAATTTGCCTAGTTCCTTCCTGTTTGAGCAAGCGTATTAATAAAGATTTCGATACGAGTGTTAACGTGAATTTTCTTGCAGATTAATAAAGACCTGAATTGTTTTTAAAGATGACTGATCGTACGTTATTTCAACCATATCCTTCCTTAAAAAACACGGACGAGTACACACACACACAAGTGTGCTTATAAACACGACTGTCTATACAGCAGTGTGCATTCACACACGAGTGTGCATGTGTCTCTACGAGTTTTAACTTTAATTTTCTTGCAGAACAATAAAGACCTGACACGTTAAAGATGACTAATCGTCCCTTATTGCTACAATGTTCATAGCGAACACGTGTGGAGGCGAGTTTCAGGTGAAGCATCTCCAGCACACAAGTTTACCCTCACCTGGCAGCATCGTGGCTGTCCGCTGATATAGCCCTGTGAGCCATTCGGCTCTTGAATCGGGTGCGACCGCAACAAACAAAAAAAATGAACAAGAAAACATCTTAAAGTGACTATGTGCAAACAAAAAATCTAGGAAAAAACTGCAAAATATTGCAGAAAAATCACCGTACACCAACCCTGTGCAAATATCCCAGTGGGATGCAAATCAAACAACAACAACCACAAGACAACTGAGATTAAGGCCATCAGTCTAACTCTATTCTACAACAAACACACATGGCCAAACCAAAAAACTTTTCGAAAAACACCAAAATAAAGGCATAAAAGCAATGCAACAGCGATCATAGGAACTGTGACCGAATTTTCACAATAAACGACGGAACAACATTACACCACAAACGCTGCAGCCATAGCTGGCTGCATGAGTCACTCCACAACAGCAGGAGCATCAGTCGGAGTATCAACACCTGATATGTCAAAGATGACTAATCGTCCCTTATTGAAGAAGGGAAATAAAAAAATAATAAAAATAAAACAATAAAAATAAATAATATTTTTTTTATTATGTTTTATTATTTAATAAAAATAAAACATAATAAAAACATTTTTAACAATGTTTTATTATGTTTTATTTTCATTAAATAATAAAAAAAAATGTCATTTAAAACAGAATAAAATAACTTTATAAAAAAAAAATGTATTTCCCTTCTACGTGACTTTACCGAAAGATCCAAGAAGGTTAATTTACTTGCAGAACAATAAAGACCTGACATGTTAAAGATGACTAATCGTCCCTTATTGCTACAATGTTCATAGCGAACACGTGTGGAGGCGAGTGTGCATATACAGGGGTGTACATACAGACATACAATGCAGTGTACATACACACGCGAGAGTGCATGCATAGCAATATTAAAGTTAATACTTTTTTAGCAGATTAATAAAAATCTGATTTTTTAAGTTATCTGAGCGTTCGTTAACTGTACAATACTGACAACAAACACGTGTACACACACACACACGAGTCAAAGTCAAGTGTACTTACACAGCAGTGTAAATACACACACGCTTACAGGCGATACCATTTCGATTATCAAGTATATGACAGCAATCGTAATAAATTTCCTGGATTAAATAAAAAAAACACCTTGATTGTTCTGACGCACTCATATCAACACAAGTACTTAAATATATATAAAACAAAGTCAGCACGGTATAAAGTTGAACCTCAAAGTCCAAATCACAATTGTAATACTGCATTTCTCTGGTAACGCCTTTGAACTGGCAGCAGTTTGCAGCACATTGCAGGGTGAATATTAGCAAATTAACGCGAATTATGCGGTGAGATGAATATATGTATTCAGGATTAAGCTCAATAGAAAAGATTCCACAAGTAATGACTAATCCCATATCTGCATTTCCCATAAATATGCTAAATTCCTCTTGATATGCAAACTCTTGGAACCTCCGAGTTCAACCAGCCTACACAACAAAGGCTCATTCCTAACAGCGTGTTTCAGCCGCATCGAACCTCACAATAATAATATCCTCCCACCCTCAACCAATATATATACAAGGACTGTTTTCTTGAAATGTATCTTACTTGATACAGCTATCGTGCTGTGACGGTTCCACCTGAAGACGGAAGCTTGTGTTGCCTCCGAAACGTCGTGAGAATTATTTTATTATGTTTTATTTCTTTTTATTTTATTATTTTTCTTCTACGTGACTTTACCGAAAGAACCAAGAAGATAGACAAGCTCTGTTGCTAGATATGCAAATTGTAATTTCCAAAAATAACAATTGAATTGCAGTAAATAAACAACGTCGGTTGTTTAGTTACTGCAGCTACATACTATTAACATTCCTTCCCTTTATTAATGCAACCCCTACCCCCTCCCTTTGATGCTGCTAATCCTGCATAATGCACGGGCATAATATGACTTTGAAAACCCCCCGTCCACCTACTACGCATTTCACAAGTAGTACTAATCACGTACCTGCATTATCCATAAATATTCTAAATTCCCTTTGATATGCAAATTATTTTGTCAAGGCGCCCTTCCCCCCTTCCAACCCAGCTAAAATATACGCTCCAAGCGTGGTGGTGTTTCATTTTGCTTCCTCTTAGTATCTTTCACTCGACGGTCAATGGTATAGTGTATAGCAGATTGTATAATAATAAAGAGTATAAAATTGTAATGTTTAATACAATGTATAAGGCAATATATAGTATCGTAATTGTATACAGTAGGGTGGATAGAATAATACATAGTGTAATATTACACTATTTATTATTCTAAGGGGTGGTGTAGAGTAATACAGTATATAATTTAATGTTGGGTTTGTCTATGGCAGCATTTAGTACGGGGAAGACCTGTTTGATGTAAGGGAAAAAAGTTTAGCTGGAACATATTATATTTTTTGCGACATAGAATTGTAATGTATTACTTACTGTTAGTAGCTCAGCTTATTGGAGAGTATATTTAGTATACTGATGATACTATGTAATTTATAGTTTAGTTTTTTACGTAGTTGTTTAGTTACTGCAGCTACATACTATTAACATTCCGTCCCTTTATTAATGCTTCCCCTATCCCCTCCCGTTGATGCTGCTATTCCTGCATAATGCACGGGCATAATATGACTTTGAAAACCCCCCACCCACCTCCTACGCATTTCACAAGTAGTGCTAATCACATACCTGCAGGCGTGGCCTGGACAGAGCCAGCCACGCCTGGGCGGAGCCGGCCACGCCAGAGCAGATGTAAGCGTGGTGTGAACGCAGAGCGAGGCTGTTGTACTCCGAAGCGAAGACATCATAGGTCCTCAAGTCCCGGGTCGTCGTCCTGGGTCAGGCAGCCCGTTGCATGCCTGGTCCAGTCTGTGTCGTGTTCCAGAGTGTTAGTGAGTTGAGGAAGGTGGTCACCACCTCATGTACAGTGTTATATTACTTACCGTTTAATAAATAGTGTTGCCTCCAATCTGCGTGTGTGTGCACCTAATTCGAACCCACTACATATATACACACCGAAGGTCGTATGTTACAGACTAGAAGATGACGATTGCTTTTTTTGCGTAACGTTATTATGAACCACGCTTTCAATCTAAACCATTCAGATGATTATTCAAAGTTAATGACAGAAATTATAACAAAACACATTCGTTTGCTAAAAGCACCATGCTCAACACGAGTGTCCTTAAATATGTTTATTAAACAGGTTCAGAACAGTATTAACTTGCACCTATTAGTCCAAGATGGGGCCGGCTAGTTTTTTTTGGCTAGTCCCGTGTGTGTTTGTTGTGTGAGGTGTCTTGATAGCAGTCGTTCTCCACTGCAGTCCTGGCATCTGCTGCTCAGATTCCTTCCACAGCTGTGGTCCCAGTGGCACCGTCTCTCCGGGGGGGAACCATGTGGTGTGTGTGTGTGACGTGTATCACGGGGTGTGTGGGTGTGTGCCTGGGATGTGTCACGGGGTGGGTGGGTAGTCTGGTGATAGTGGTCATGGTTGTCAGCGATCCACGACCACAACAACCACCCCTACTGTGTGGTGGACATGCCACCACAAAGCAGCACGCGGCGGGGGAGTGAGGTGATCGCTCTCGCCACGCGAGCAAGGCCCCCTCGCTTCCTCTTCTCTCCCTGCATCAACAACAACAACAACAACCGCCATTCGCCACTAAGTGGCGGTGACGTCACCACGACGCTTGTGCCAGGCCACGTGCACCTTGAGGCTACCACGTGAAGTGTCGAACGCCAGACGGCAGGAGGTTACGGGGCAGACCCAGCAGGTGCCACGGGTCGACTGACCGAGATGACCGAGATGACTGGCTGATGCACCACCTGTGCCCCCTACTGTACAAACTTGATGTGCTTTAGCCACCCGGCGTTCCGCTCGTTGTTGTGAGCGTCGCTCCTCCGCCCTCCGTTGTTGTTGGAGGGCGACTGCCTCCAACTGCCCAGTAGCGTCCTTCACGAGCCTGCATCACCACCTCCACCACCTGCACCTCCTCCACCTCCTCCTTTGTCTCGTCCTCCATCTCTTCCGTCGTGAGAATTATTGTATTATGTTTTATTTTTATTATTGTATTACTTCCCTTCTACGTGACTTTACCGAAAGAACCATGAAGATGAATCCCTGCAGTTTAGAGGACATTGTCGGGTGAATATTAGCAAATTCACAGGAAGCACGGAATTATGCATGGAGATGTATGTAATTATTCAAACAGAAGTGTACAATTACGCAGTAGGATGTACATACGTATTAAGGTTAAATTACAATGGCCAGATTCGCTAAGCTATGTTGCTACATATGCGGATTGTTAATGTAAAAATTAACAATTGAATGCAAAGTCCATGATATGCCCAGACGAGAACAAAGGATTTGTATGCTAGAGGGGAGTTATAAGGGGCTTAAAATCAGACCTCAAGACCATTTCGAGAGGGATTTCGCTGAGGATAGACGCGCAACACCTCGCTCTGCAGATTATCCTTGTCCTGCGAGACCCAGTCTGGCGAGCCTGATTGCCTGGCGACTGGGAGAGTTCGTGGCGATCTCTTCAGACGGGTTACAGGGACATCGACACGCCGTGCATCAACAAGTAAGTGTCTTCGTTAGTGGATAAAACTGGTAGTCGCGTGTAGACCGACTTACGAGACGTTACTGTGTGTCGGTTAGACGTTAGTGAGAGTTTGCCTTTTGGCGATTTGAGCCAGACATTCACGCAGCTTAGAGGGTGCCTTTAACTCTCAACAACACCGCGACTGTTACTCTGCTCTGAAGAATCAGTCACATGGAGCAGATAAACTCTCCACAGCGCCACGCACACAGGGGCCAGAAGCCGTTCAATTGCTCTGTTTATTTGAAGGCATTTTTATGGAAGTCATATCTTCAAAGGCACCAGAAAACACACACGGGCGAGAAGCCATTCAAGTGCTCTGTTTGTGGGAAGACATTTTCACAGAAATCCAATCTTAACACTCACCAGAAAACACACACGGGCGAGAAGCCATTCAAGTGCGCTGTTTGTGGGAAGGCATTTGCTCAGAAATCAAATCTAAAAACTCACCAGAAAACACACACGGGCGTGAAGCCATTCAAGTGCTCTGTTTGTTTGAAGGCATTTGCAGAGAAATCAACTCTAAACAGTCACCAGAAAACACACTCGGGCGAGAAGCCATTCAAGTGCTCTGTTTGTGGGAAGGCATTTGCTTGGAAATCTATTCTTTACAGTCACCAGAAAACACACACGGGCGATAAGCCGTTCAATTGCTCTATTTGTGGAAAGGCATTTGCGGATGAATCAAATCTTAACAGACACCAGAAAACACACAAGAACGAAAAGCCATTCAATTGCACTGTGTGCGGGAAGGCATTTTCACGGAAATAAAATCTTCACAGTCACCAGAAAATACACTCGGGCGAGAAGCCATTTAATTGCTCTACGAGGGAGAGGACATGTTCACGGTCATCACCCCGACACAAGCACCAGAAGATCCGCAATGATAGGGAATTGAAATCAAAATGTAGAATTTAAAGTGCTGCAATGAGTCCTGATAAAAATGCATCTTTCTAACCTTTGCAGGTGGATCCTGAGAGATGGCTGGATGGAATGGAGTGGCTGGAGACTCAAGCGTATTGAGTACATCTGTTAACTGTTGCATTGTGTATATTCGCGTCTCTAAGATATATTTTTTCAGTGATTTCCAGTACACCGAGCTGGAGTGTTGTTGTGAATGCTCTATAGTGTGTTCAGATGAACGTATTCCTTTTAAGTTCCAGAAGTGTTCACTTATTTCAGGATGACAACAATGTTATATTTCTATAGTTGCGTTGCTTCGTCTGGTGGTTGTATCATCGGGACTGGTAAATGTGTGGTGTTTATGGTAGAAGGTGCCATGTCATCTTCTCACAGCTAATTGCGTGTTAAAGTTTATTCTAGACTTCGTCACGTTAAGGTGGTGCTTTGCGCAGTGTTTGTGTGGTGGTTCAATTTCTAATTTGACTCTCGTGGTTAAGTGGTTTTGTTGAGCTAAAGTTGGAGAAATACTGTGATCACAACTTTGCTCAATATTTTAAACATGTTCTTTAATTTTCGATTTAAAGCTTTCGTGACTGTAGGGATTCATCTTCTTGGTTCTTTCGGTAAAGTCACATATAATGGAAATAATAAAATAATAAAATTTTATTATGTTTCATTTTTATTATTTTATTATTTCCATTCTACGTGACTTTACTGAAAGAACCAAGAAGATGTTCTTAAAAATGTTTTATCATTGTGTAATAACAAAAAAAATAGTTTCAGAGTGTGCGTGGATTGCACGTTCGTTGTTCTTGTTTTTGATGGCTTGGACTTCTGGACGAATGGCTTCAGTCGAAAAGGACGTCAATGGGGAAATCGACGTTCACGTGTTAGATTTTAAGAATATGTTTTAACTGTTGAATTCCTATTGGGAAATAATTTGCCCAGTTCCTTCCTGTTTGAGCAAGCGTATTAATAAAAATTTCAAATACGAGCATTAACGTGAATTTTCTTGCAGATTAATAAATACCTGAATTGTTTATGAAGATGACTGATCGTACTTTATTTCAACCATATCCTTCCTTTAAAAAAACACGGACGAGTAGACATACACACACAAGTGTGCTTATAAACACGACTGTCTATACAGCGGTGTGCATTCACACACGAGTGTGCATGTGTCTCTACGAGTTTTAACTTTAATTTACTTGCAGAACAATAAAGACCTGACATGTTAAAGATGACTAATCGTCCCTTATTGCTACAATGTTCATAGCGAACACGTGTGGAGGCGAGTTTCAGGTGAAGCATCTCCAGCACACAAGTTGACCCTCACCTGGCAGCATCGTGGCTGTCCGCTGATCACACTCATGACGTCACACTCATGACGTCACACGCACGAGCTGTAGGGGCGGGGCTCTGTCCGCTCAGTGGCGCTGTTTTCATTAATTTAGCACCACGAGCGGGGAGTCTCATCCCTGTAGTTCCCTGTTGTGGTGCCGCATTCATCACCACGTTGCCCTCAATTCTTTGTACGCAACACACACCCACACACGAGAGGACATAGCAGTGTATATGCATAGACGAATGTGCATACACACCGCTTGTACATACAAACAGCTACACTACCGCTCCCCAAGTGTACTTACACAGCAGTGTAAATGCACACATGCTTACAAGCGATACCATTTCGATTATCAATAAAAGTGTATGACAGCAATCGTAATAATTTTCGTGGATTAAATTAAACAAATCACCTTGATTGTTCTGACGCGCTCATATCAACACAAGTACTTCAATATTTTTATAAAACAAAGTCAGCACGGTATAAACTTGCACCTCAAAGTCCAAATCACAATTTTAATACTGCATTTCCCTGGTAATGCCTTTGAACTGGCATCAGTTTGCAGCACATTGCAGGGTGAATATTAGCAAATTAACGCGAATTATGCGGTGAGATGAATATACGTATTCAGGATTAAGCTCAATAGCCAGAGTCCACAAGTAATGACTAATCCCCTATATGCATTTCCCATAAATATGCTAAATTCCTATTGATATGCAAACTCTTGGAACCTCCGAGTTCAACCAGCCTACACAACAAAGGCTCATTCCTAACAGCGTGTTTCAGCCGCATCGAACCTCACAATAATAATATCCTCCCACCCTCAACCAATATATATACAAGGACTGTTTTCTTGAAATTTCTCTTACTTGATACAGCTATCGTGCTGTGACGGTTCCACCTGAAGACGGAAGCTTGTGTTGCCTCCGAAACGTCGTGATAATTTTTTTATTATGTTTTATTTATTTTATTTTATTATTTCCCTTCTACGTGACTTTACCGAAAGAACCAAGAAGATAGAGAAGCTCTGTTGCTAGATATGCAGATTGTAAATTCCAAAAATAACAATTGAATGTAAAGTTCATGAAATGCAACGTCGAGAACTTCATCTTTCATCAATGCAACATCATTCCAAACGACCCCACCATTCGTGTGCTGGTGCCATTGACCCAATTCGATTGATACCTGTGACTTACAGCTTTCCACACCTTACGCCACGCTCCCACGCCCCCTTCATTCGTTTTTTGTTTATCAGAAGGAGGCACTCCCTGTTGTTTGCCAATCCCCTGCCACGAGTAAAATTTTGCTAAAACAACCCCCTTCCTTCATTGACTGTGTTGGACGGTAACGCTGTGGTGGATGTGAGCAATGTCCCGGAGGGAAAGCTCGTAGCCCCCTCGCTTCCTCTTCTTTCCCTGCATCAACAACAACAACCGCCATTCGCCACTAAGTGGCGGTGACGTCACCACGACGCTTGTGCCAGGCCAAGTGCACCTTGAGGCTACCACGTGAAGTGTCGAACGCCAGCTGGCAGGAGGTTACGGGGCAGACCCAGCAGGTGCCACGGGTCGACAGACCGAGATGACCGAGATGACTGGCTGATGCACCACCTGTGCCCCCTACTGTACCAACTTGCTGTGCTTTAGCCACCCGGCGCTCCGCTCGTTGTTGTGAGCGTCGCTCCTCCGCCCTCCGTTGTTGTTGGAGGGCAACTGCCTCCAACTGCCCAGTAGCGTCCTTCACGAGCCTGCATCACCACCTCCACCACCTGCACCTCCTCCACCTCCTCCTTTGTCTCGTCCTCCATCTCTTCCGTCGTGAGAATTATTTTATTATGTTTTATTTTTATTATTTTATTACTTCCCTTCTACGTGACTTTACCGAAAGAACCATGAAGATGAATCCCTGCAGATTAGAGGACATTTTCGGGTGAATATTAGCAAATTCACAGGAAGCACGGAATTATGCATGGAGATGTATGTAATTATTCAAACAGAAGTGTACAATTACGCAGTATAATGTACATACGTATTAAGGTTAAATTACAATGGCCAGATTCGCTAAGCTATGTTGCTACATATGCGGATTGTTAATGTAGAAATTAACAATTGAATGCAAAGTCCATGATAGGCCAGGCGAGAACAAAGGAATTGTATGCGAGAGGGGAGTTATAAGGTGCTTAAAATCAGACCTCAAGACCATTTCGAGAGGGATTTCACTGAGGATAGATGCTCGAATCCTCTCTCTGCAGATTACCCTTCTCCTGCGAGACCCAGCCTGGCGAGCACGATTGCCTGGCGACTGGGAGAGTTCGTGGCGATCTCTTCAGACGGGTTACAGGGGCATCGACACGCCGTGCATCAACAAGTAAGTGTCTTCGTTAGTGGATAAACTGGTAATCGCGTGTGTAGTTCGACTTACGAAGCGTTACTGTCTCGGTTAGACGTTAGTGAGAGTTTGTTTCTTGGCGATTTGAGCCAGACATCCACGCAGCTTAGAGGGCGCCTTTAACTTTCAACAACAACCGCGACTGTTACTCTGTTCTGAAGAATCAGTCAAATGGAGCAGATACACTCTCCACAGCGCCACGCACACACGGGCGAGAAGCCGTTCAATTGCTCTGTTTGTTTGCAGGCATTTGCATGGAAGTCATCTCTTCACAGGCACCAGAAAACACACACGAACGAGAAGCCATTCAAATGCTCTGTGTGTGGTAAGGCATTTTCACGGAAAACAATTCTACACAATCACCAGAAAACACACACGGGCGAGAAGCCGTTCAAGTGCTCAATTTGTGGGAAGGCATTTTCACGGAAATCAATTCTGCGCAATCACCAGAAAACACACACGGACGAGAAGCCATTCAAATGCTCTGTGTGTGGGAAGGCATTTTCACGGAAAACAATTCTACACAGTCACCAGAAAACACACACGGGCCAGAAGCCGTTCAATTGTTCTGTGTGTGGGAAGGCATTTTCACGTAAATTAAATCTTAACACTCACCAGAAGACACACACGGGCGAGAAGCCGTTCAATTGCTCTGTTTGTTTGCAGGCATTTGCATGGAAGTCATCTCTTCACAGGCACCAGAAAACACACACGAACGAGAAGCCATTCAATTGCGCTGTGTGCGGGAAGGCATTTTCACGGAAATAAAATCTTCACAGTCACCAGAAAACACACTCGGACGAGAAGCCGTTTAATTGCTCTCCAAGGGAGAGGACATTTTCACGGTCATCACCCCGAAACAAGCATCAGAAGATCCGCAATGATCGGCAAGTAAAATCAAACGGTGAAATTAAAAGTTCTGCAGTGTGTCCTGAAAAAAATGCATCTTTCGAACCGAGGCAGGCGGATCCTGAGAGATCGTTGAATGTATCGGATGTAATGAGTCCTGACGACAATTCATCTTTCGACCCCATGCAGTTGGATCCTGAGAGATGGCTAGATGTAGTGGATGTAATCAGCGCTGAAGACAATTCCACTTTCGACCCCATGCAGTTGGATACTCAAAAATGGCTGCTGGAGTGGCTGGAAAATCAAAGTTTTGAGCACTTCTTTTAACTGTTGAAGTCCTGGAACGTGCATCTTTGTATCTCTGTAAGATCAATTAATAACGTACAACTCTTTTTTAATCAGTGATTTGCAGCAGTACTCCAAGCTAGTGTGATCATTTGAACAAATATGTTTGATTGCTCTGTGTGTTTGAAGCATTTTCACGGTTAGAAAACACTTCACATGTCTTCAGGAATAAAAAGCTGAATTCGAAAGTGATGTAATGAGTTCTAAAGGAAATTCCACTTTCGACCTCATGAAGTTGGATATGAAGAGATGGCTGGGTGTAGTGGAGTGGCTGAAGACTCAAACGTATTGAGTACATCTGTTAACTGTTGCCCTGTGTATATTCGTGTCTCTTAGATATATTTTTTCAGTGATTTTCAGTACACCGAGCTAGAGTGATGTTGTGAATGCTCTATGATGTGTTCAGATGAAAGTCTTCATTTTAAGTTCTAGAAGTGTTCGCTTACTTCAGGATGGCAACAATGTTATACTTCGAAAGATACATTGCTTCGTCTGGTAGTTTGATCATCGGGGCTGTCAAATGGCTGGTGCTTATGCTAGGTGGCATGTGTTGTAATCTTCTCACAGCAAATGATGTGAGCGTGCTGTTTTGTTTATTCCAGACTTTGTCACGTTAAGATGGTGCTTCGTAGTCATCTCGGATTACTTGTTGATGTGGTGTGATGCGCAGTGGTTGTGTGGTGGTTCAATTTCTAATTTTTCTCTCGTGGTTAAGTGGTTTTGTTGAGTTAAAGTTGGAGGAAAACTGTGATCACAACTTTGCTCAATATTTTAAACATGTTCTTTAATTTTTTATCATTGTGTAATAAATAAAATAACTTAAAATTATAGGTTTCAGAGTGTGCGTGGATTGCACGTTCGTTGTTCTTGTGTTTGATGGCTTGGACTTCTGGACGAATGGCTTCAGTCGAAAAGGACGTCAATTGGGAAATCGACGTTTACGTGTTAGATTTTAAGAATATGTTTCAACTGTTGAATTCCTATTGGGATATAATTTGCCTAGTTCCTTCCTGTTTGAGCAAGCGTATTAATACAGATTTCGATACGAGTATTAACGTGAATTTTCTTGCAGATTAATAAAGACCTGAATTGTTTTTAAAGATGACTGATCGTACGTTATTTCAACCATATCCTTCCTTAAAAAAACACGGACGAGTAGACATACACACACAAGTGTGCTTATAAACACGACTGTCTATACAGCGGAGTGCATTCACACACGAGTGTGCATAGACGAATGTGCATACACACCGCTTTGTACATACAAACCGCTACACTATCGCTCCCCAAGTGTACTTACACAGCAGTGTAAATACACACACGCTTACAAGCGATACCATTTCGATTATCATTAAAAGTGTATGACAGCAATCGTAATAATTTTCGTGGATTAAATTAAACAAATCACCTTGATTGTTCTGACGCGGTCATATCAACACAAGTACTTCAATATTTTTATAAAACAAAGTCAGCACGGTATAAACTTGCACCTCAAAGTCCAAATCACAATTTTAATACTGCATTTGGCTGGTAACGCCTTTGAACTGGCAGCAGTTTGCAGCACATTGCAGGGTGAATATTAGCAAATTAACGCGAATTATGCGGTGAGATGAATATATGTATTCAGGATTAAGCTCAATAGCCAGATTCCACAAGTAATGACTAATCCCATATCTGCATTTCCCATAAATATGCTAAATTCCTCTTGATATGCAAACTATTGGAACCTCCGAGTTCAATCAGTCTACACAACAAAGGCTCATTCCTAACAGCGTGTTTCAGACGCACCGAACCTCACCATAATAATATCCAGGGCCTACCTTGGTTCCTCCCACCCTCAACCAGTATATATACTGGTTGAGGGTGGGAGGAGCCAATATCCAGGGCCTACCTTGGCTCCTCCCACCCTCAACCAGTATATATACTGGTTGAGGGTGGGAGGAGCCAATATCCAGGGCCTATCTTGACTCCTCCCACCCTCAATCAGTATATATACAAGAACTGTTTTCTTGGAATGTATCTTACTTGATACAGCTATCGTGCTGTGACGGTTCCACCTGAAGACGGAAGCTTATGTCTTTAAATCCTCTAAACTTGGAGCAGTTTAGAGGACATTGCCGGGTGAATATTAGCAAATTCACAGGAAGCACGGACTTATGCATGGAGATGTAAATCTTAATTCAAACGGAAGCGTACAATTATGCAGTGCGAAGTACATACGTATTAAGGTTTAATTGCAATGGCCAGACTTGCTAAGCTATGCTGCGACATATGCGAATTGTTAATGTAAAAAATAACATTTGAATGCAAAGTCCATGATAGGCCAAGACGAGAACAAAAGATTTGGATGCTAGAGGGGAGTTATAAGGGCTTAAATTCAGACCTCAAGACCATTTCGAGAGGGATTTCGCTGAGGATAGACGCGCAACTTCTCGCTCTGCAGATTACCCTTCTCCTGCGAGACCCAGCCTGGCGAGCCCGATTGCCTGGCGACTGGGAGAGTTCGTGGCGATCTCTTCAGACGGGTTACAGGGACATCGACACGCCGTGCATCAACAAGTAAGTGTCTTCGTTAGTGGATAAACTGGTAGTCGCGTGTAGCCCGACTTACGAGACGTTACTGTGTGTCGGTTAGACGTTAGTGAGAGTTTGCTTTTTGGCGATTTGAGACAGACATCCACGCCGCTTAGAGGGTGCCTTTAACTCTCAACAAGACCCGCGACTGTTACTCTGCTCTGAAGAATCAGTCACATGGAGCAGATACTCTCTCCACAGCGCCACGCACACACGGGCGAGAAGCCGTTCAATTGCTCTGTTTGTTTGAAGGCATTTGCATGGAAGTCATCTCTTCACAGTCACCAGAAGACACACTCGGGCGAGAAGCCATTCAATTGCGCTGTGTGTGGGAAGGCATTTGCGGATAAATCAAATCTTAACACTCACCAGAAAACACACTCGGGCGAGAAGCAGTTCAAGTGTGCTGTGTGTGGGAAGGCATTTGCTCAGAAATCAAATCTAAAAACTCACCAGAAAACACACACGGGCGTGAAGCCATTCAAGTGCTCTGTTTGTTCGAAGGCATTTGCGCAGAAATCAACTCTTAACAGTCACCAGAAAACACACTCGGGCGAGAAGCCATTCAATTGCGCTGTGTGTGGGAAGGCATTTGCGGATAAATCAAATCTTAACAGTCACCAGAAAACACTCGGGCGAGAAGCCATTCAATTGCGCTGTGTGTGGGAATGCATTTGCTCGGAAATCAATTCTTAACGATCACCAGAAGACACACACGGGCGAGAAGCCATTCAAGTGCTCTGTTTGTTTGAAGGCATTTGCACAGAAATCAATTCTACACAATCACCAGAAAACACACACGGGCGAGAAGCAATTCAAATGCTCTCTTTGTGGGAAGGCATTTGCATGGAAGTCAGCTCTTCACAGGCACCAGAAAACGCACTCGTGTGAAAAGCCATTAAATTGCTCTACGAGGAAGAGGACATGTTCACAGTCATCACCCCGAAACAAGCATTAGAAAATCCGCAATGATAGGGAAGTGAAATCAAATAGTGAAATTCAAAGTGCTGCAATGAGTCCTGACGACAATTCATCTTTCGACTCCATGCAGTTGGATCCTGAGAGACGGCTAGATGTAGTGGATGTAATCAGCGCTAACGACAATTCCACTTTCGACCCCATGAAGTTGGATCCGGAGAGATGGCTGGATGTAGTGGAGTGGCTGAAGACTCAAACGTATTGAGTACATCTGTTAACTGTTGCCCTGTGTATATTCGTGTCTCTTAGATATATTTTTCAGTGATTTCCAGTACTCCGAGCTGGAGTGATGTTATGAATGCTCTATAATGTGTTCAGATGAACGTATTCCTTTTAAGTTCAAGAAGTGTTCACTTATTTCAGGATGACAACAATGTTATACTTCTATAGATGCGTTGCTTCGTCTGGTGGTTGTATCATCGGGACTGTTAAATGTGTGGTGTTTATGGTAGAAGGTGCCATGTCATCTTCTCACAGCTAATTGCGTGTTAAAGTTTATTCTAGACTTCGTCACGTTAAGGTGGTGCTTTGTAGTCATATCAGACTACTTGTTGATGTGTTGTGAAGCGCAGTGGTTGTGTGGTGGTTCAATTTCTAATTTTACTCTCGTGGTTAAGTGGTTTTGTTGAGCTAAAGGTGGAGAAATACTGTGATCACAACTTTGCTCAATATTTTAAATTTTTTTTATCAATGTTTAATAAGTAAAATAACTTAAAATAATAGGTTTCAGAGTGTGCGTGGATTGCACGTTCGTTGTTCTTGTGTTTAATGGCTTGGACTTCTGGCTTCAGTCGAAAAAGACGTTACGTGTTTGATTTTAAGAATATGTTTTAACTGTTGAGATTGGGAAATAATTTGCCCAGTTCCTTCCTGTTTGAGCAAGCGTATTAATAAAGATTTCGATACGAGTATTAACGTGAATTTTCTTGCAGATTAATAAAGACCTGACATGTTAAAGATGACTAATCGTCCCTTATTGCTACAATGTTCATAGCGAACACGTTTGGAGGCGAGTTTCAGGTGAAGCATCTCCAGCACACAAGTTTACCCTCACCTGGCAGCATCGTGGCTGTCCGCTGATCACACTCATGACGTCACACTCATGACGTCACACGCACGAGCTGTAGGGGCGGGGCTCTGTCCGCTCAGTGGCGCTGTTTTCATTAATTTAGCACCACGAGCGGGGAGTCTCATCCCTGTAGTTCCCTGTTGTGGTGCCGCATACATCACCACGTTGCCCTCCATTATTTGTACGAAACACACACCCACACACGAGCGTATATACATAGACGAATGTGCATACACACCGCTTTGTACATACAAACAGCTACACTACCGCTCCCCAAGTGTACTTACACAGCAGTGTAAATACACACACGCTTACAAGCGATACCATTTCGATTATCATTAAAAGTGTATGACAGCAATCGTAATAATTTTCGTGGATTAAATTAAACAAATCACCTTGATTGTTCTGACGCGCTCATATCAACACAAGTGCTTCAATATTTTTATAAAACAAAGTCAGCATGGTATAAACCTGCACCTCAAAGTCCAAATCACAATTTTAATACTACAGTCTGCATCTGCCTGGTAACGCCTTTGAACAGGCAGCAGTTTGCAGCACATTGCAGGGTGAATATTAGCAAATTAACGTGAATTATGCGGTGACATGAATATACGTATTCAGGATTAAGCTCAATTGCCAGATTCCACAAGTAATGACTAATCCCATATCTGCATTTCCCATAAATATGCTAAATTCATCTTGATATGCAAACTCTTGGAACCTCCGAGTTCAACCAGCCTACACAACAAAGGCTCATTCCTAACAGCGTGTTTCAGCCGCATCGAACCTCACAATAATAATATCCTCCCACCCTCAACCAGTATATATATACAAGGACTGTTTTCTTGAAATTTCTCTTACTTGATACAGCTATCGTGCTGTGACGGTTCCACCTGAAGACGGAAGCTTGTGTTGCCTCCGAAACGTCGTGAGAATTAATTTATTATGTTTTATTTATTTTATTTTATTATTTCCCTTCTACGTTACTTTACCGAAAGAACCAAGAAGATAGAGAAGCTCTGTTGCTAGATATGCAGATTGTAAATTCCAAAAATAACAATTGAATGTAAAGTTCATGAAATGCAACGTCGAGAACTTCATCTTTCATCAATGCAACATCATTCCAAACGACCCCACCATTCGTGTGCTGATGTCATTGACCCAATTCGATTGATACCTGTGACTTACAGCTTTCCACACCTTACGCCACGCTCCCACGCCCCTTCATGGGACCACCCGATACGCTCGCGATACGCCGCAGGATGACCCCTTCATCCCGACATTCACACCTGAGCCTCCGCGTTCTCGAACACTCGCACACACTGAAGGCACTTGTCGCCTTACATGGCGTCTGCCACCGACTGTTGGGCCACATTCCCTGGTGTTGGCCGTGAGCATGAATTTAACGTGACCGAGAATTGAGCTGTGCGCTAACCACTACACTACCTCTACACACACGCGAGTGTGCATGCACAGCAATATTAACGTCAATAGTGTTTTGCAGATTAATAAAAATCTAATTTTTTAAAGTTATCTAAGCGTTCGTTAACTGTACAATGCTTACAACAAACACGTGTACACACACACGAGTCAAAGTCAAGTGTACTTACACAGCAGTGTAAATACACACACGCTTACAAGCGATGCCATTTCGATTATCATTAAAAGTGTATGACAAAAATACTTCAGTCTGCATTTCCCTGGTAACGCCTTTGAACTGGCAGCAGTTTGCAGCACATTGCAGGGTGAATATTAGCAAATTAACGCATATACGTATTCAGGATTAAGCTTAATAGCCAGATTACAGAAGCTAATAGCTAGATATGCAGATTTAAATTCCAAAAATAACAATTTAATGTAAAGTTCATGAAATGCAACGTCGGAGAACTTAATCTTTCATCAATGCAACATCATTCCAAACGACCCCACCATTCGTGTGCTGATGTCATTGACCCAATTCGATTGATACCTGTGACTTACAGCTTTCCACACCTTACGCCACGCTCCCACGCCCCTTCATTCGTTTTTTGTTTATCAGAAGGAGGCACTCCCTGTTGTTTGCCAATCCCCTGCCACGAGTAAAGTTTTGCTAAAACAACCCCCTTCCTTCATTGACGGTGTTGAACGGTAACGCTGTGGTGGATGTGAGCAATGTCCCGGAGGGAAGGCTCGTAGCCACCACAGTGGCCCACGAGGTCTTTGGACGGGTGCGAGGGGCTGGTAACCCCTCAATAGTCAACGCAATTACCAAAAAAACTCGTCACAAAATTTAAACACTTGCAAAATATTAAACACATACACACTGGTGTATATACACACGGAAGGTCGTATGTTACAGACTAGAAGATGACGATTTTTTTTTTCCGTAACGTTATTATGAACCACGCTTACAAGCTAAACCATTCAGATGATTATTCAAAGTTTATGACAGAAATTATAACAAAACACACTCGTTTGCTAAAAGCACCATGCTCAACACGAGTGTCCTTAAATATGTTTATTAAACAGGTTCAGAACAGTATTAACTTGCACCTATTAGTCCAAGATGGGGCCGGCTAGTTTTTTTAGGCTAGTCCCGTGTGTGTTTGTTGTGTGAGGTGTCTTGATAGCAGTCGTTCTCCACCGTAGTCCTGGCATCTGCTGCTCAGATTCCTTCCACAGCTGTGGTCCCAGTGGCACCGTCTCTCCGGGGGGAGAACCATGTGGTGTGTGTGTGTGACGTGTATCACGGGGTGTGTGGGTGTGTGCCTGGGATGTGTCACGGGGTGGGTGGGTAGTCTGGTGATAGTGGTCATGGTTGGCAGCGATCCACGACCACAACAACCACCCCTACTGTGTGGTGGACATGCCACCACAAAGCAGCACGCGGCGGGGGAGTGAGGTGATCGCTCTCGCCACGCGAGCAAGGCCCCCTCGCTTCCTCTTCTCTCCCTGCATCAACAACAACAACAATAACCGCCATTCGCCACTAAGTGGCGGTGACGTCACCACGACGCTTGTGCCAGGCCACGTGCACCTTGAGGCTACCACGTGAAGTGTCGAACGCCAGACGGCAGGAGGTTACGGGGCAGACCCAGCAGGTGCCACGGGTCGACTGACCGAGATGACCGAGATGACTGGCTGATGCACCACCTGTGCCCCCTACTGTACAAACTTGATGTGCTTTAGCCACCCGGCGTTCCGCTCGTTGTTGTGAGCGTCGCTCCTCCGCCCTCCGTTGTTGTTGGAGGGCGACTGCCTCCAACTGCCCAGTAGCGTCCTTCACGAGCCTGCATCACCACCTCCACCACCTGCACCTCCTCCACCTCCTCCTTTGTCTCGTCCTCCATCTCTTCCGTCGTGAGAATTATTGTATTATGTTTTATTTTTATTATTGTATTACTTCCCTTCTACGTGACTTTACCGAAAGAACCATGAAGATGAATCCCTGCAGTTTAGAGGACATTGTCGGGTGAATATTAGCAAATTCACAGGAAGCACGGAATTATGCATGGAGATGTATGTAATTATTCAAACAGAAGTGTACAATTACGCAGTAGGATGTACATACGTATTAAGGTTAAATTACAATGGACAGATTCGCTAAGCTATGTTGCTACATATGCGGATTGTTAATGTAAAAATTAACAATTGAATGCAAAGTCCATGATAGGCCAGGACGAGAACAAAGGATTTGTATGCTAGAGGGGAGTTATAAGGGGCTTAAAATCAGACCTCAAGACCATTTCGAGAGGGATTTCACTGAGGATAGACGCGCAACTCCTCGCTCTGCAGATTACCCTTCTCCTGCGAGACCCAGCCTGGCGAGCACGATTGCCTGGCGACTGAGAGAGTTCGTGGCGATCTCCTCAGACGGGTTACAGGGACATCGACACGCCGTGCATCAACAAGTAAGTGTCTTCGTTAGTGGATAAAACTGGTAGTCGCGTGTAGCCCGACTTACGATACGTTACTGTGTGTCGGTTAGACGTTAGTGAGAGTTTGCTTTTTGGCAATTTGAGCCAGACATGCACGCAGCTTAGAGGGTGCCTTTAACTCTCAACAACACCCGCGACTGTTACTCTGCTCTGAAGAATCAGTCACATGGAGCAGATAAACTCTCCACAGCGCCACGCACACACGGGCGAGAAGCCGTTCAATTGCTCTGTTTGTTTGAAGGAATTTTCATGGAAGTCATATCTTCACAGGCACCAGAAGACACACACGGGCGAGAAGCCATTCAAGTGCTCTGTGTGTGGGAAGGCATTTTCACTGAAATCAAATCTTAACACTCACCAGAAAACACACTCTGGTGAGAAGCCATTCAATTGCTCTGTGTGTGGGAAGACATTTTCACTGAAATCCAATCTTAACACTCACCAGAAAACACACTCTGGTGAGAAGCCATTCAAGTGCTCTGTGTGTGGGAAGGCATTTTCACAGAAATCACATCTTAACACTCACCAGAAAACACACTCTGGTGAGAAGCCATTCAATTTCTCTGTGTGTGGGAAGACATTTTCACAGAAATCCAATCTTAACACTCACCAGAAGACACACACGGGCGAGAAGCCATTCAAGTGCGCTGTGTGTGGGAAGACATTTTCACTGAAATCCAATCTTAACACTCACCAGAAGACACACACGGGCGAGAAGCCATTCAATTGCTCTGTGTGTGGGAAGACATTTTCACTGAAATCCAATCTTAACACTCACCAGAAAACACACTCTGGTGAGAAGCCATTCAAGTGCTCTGTGTGTGGGAAGGCATTTTCACAGAAATCCAATCTTAACACTCACCAGAAAACACACTCTGGTGAGAAGCCATTCAAGTGCTCTGTGTGTGGGAAGGCATTTTCACAGAAATCACATCTTAACACTCACCAGAAAACACACTCTGGCGAGAAGCCATTCAATTGCTCTGTGTGTGGGAAGACATTTTCACTGAAATCCAATCTTAACACTCACCAGAAAACACACTCTGGTGAGAAGCCATTCAAGTGCTCTGTGTGTGGGAAGGCATTTTCACAGAAATCACATCTTAACACTCACCAGAAAACACACTCTGGTGAGAAGCCATTCAATTTCTCTGTGTGTGGGAAGACATTTTCACAGAAATCCAATCTTAACACTCACCAGAAGACACACACGGGCGAGAAGCCATTCAAGTGCGCTGTGTGTGGGAAGACATTTTCACTGAAACCCAATCTTAACACTCACCAGAAGACACACACGGGCGAGAAGCCATTCAATTGCTCTGTGTGTGGGAAGACATTTTCACTGAAATCCAATCTTAACACTCACCAGAAAACACACTCTGGTGAGAAGCCATTCAAGTGCTCTGTGTGTGGGAAGGCATTTTCACAGAAATCACATCTTAACACTCACCAAAAAACACACTCTGGTGAGAAGCCATTCAATTTCTCTGTGTGTGGGAAGACATTTTCACAGAAATCCAATCTTAACACTCACCAGAAGACACACTCGGGCGAGAAGCCATTCAAATGCTCTCTTTGTGCGAAGGCATTTGTAAGGAAGTCAGATCTTCACAGGCACCAGAAAACGCACTCGGGTGAAAAGCCATTAAATTGCTCTCCGAGGGAGAGAACATGTTCACGGTCATCTCCACGAAACAAGCATCAGAAGATCCGGAATGATAGGGAAGTGGAATCAAAAGGTGTAATGCAAAGTGCTGCAATGAGTCCTGAAAAAAATGCATCTTTCGTTCCTATACAGGTGGATCCTGAGAGATGCCTAGATGTAGTGGATGTCATGAGTCCTGCCAACAATTCCTCTTTCGATCTCATGCAGTTGGATCCTGAGAGGTTGCTGGATGTAATGAGCCCTGACGACAATTCCTCTTTCGACCCCATGCAGGTGGATACTGAGAGATGTCTGCTGGAATGGCTGGAGAGTCAAAGTTTTGAGTACTTCTGTTAACTCTTGAAGTCCTGGAATGTGCATGTTTGTGTCTCTGTTAGATCAGTTAATAAGGTACGAAATATTATTTCCGTGATTTGCAGTACTCCAAGCTAGATTGATGTTTCGGCCACAACGCAAGCAGCCGTATTCAGGTGGAGAACAGGTCTGTCAAGTAGTCATTCAGACTCTGTCTACTTGACAGACCTATTCTCCACCTGAAGATGGCTGCTTGCGTTATGGCCGAAAAGTCGTTATGTTTTATTTTTATTATTTTATTACTTCACTTCTACGTGACTTTACCAAAAGAACCAAGAAGATTGATCCCTGCAGTCACGAAAGCTTTAAATCGAAATAGAGTGATGTTGTGAATGCTCTATAATGTGTTCAGATGAACGTATTCCTTTTAAGTTCCAGAAGTGTTCACTTATTTCAGGATTACAACAATGTTATACTTCTATAGATGCGTTGCTTCGTCTGGTGGTTGTATCATCGGGACTGGTAAATGTGTGGTGTTTATGTGCATCTTCTCACAGCTAATTGCGTGTTGAAGTTTATTCTAGACGTCGTCACGTTAAGGTGGTGCCTTGTAGTCCTATCGGACTACTTGTTGATGTGTTGTGAAGCGCAGTGGTTGTGTGGTGGTTCAATTTCTAATTTTACTCTCGTGGTTAAGTGGTTTTGTTTAGCTAAAGTTGGAGAAATACTGTGATCACAACTTTGCTCTATATTTTAAACATGTTCTTGAATTTTTTTTTATCATTGTGTAATAAATAAATAACTTAATAATAGGTTTCAAAGTGTGCCTGGATTGCACGTTCGTTGTTCTTGTGTTTGATGGCTTGGACTTCTGGACGAATGGCTTCAGTCGAAAAGGATGTCAATGGGGAAATCGACGTTTACGTGTTAGATTTTAAGAATATGTTTTAACTGTTGAAATTGGGAAATAATTTGCCCAGTTCCTTCCTGTTTGAGCAAGCGTATTAATAAATATTTCGATACGAGTGTTAACGTGAATTTTCTTGCAGATTAATAAAGACCTGAATTGTTTTTAAAGATGACTGATCGTACCTTATTTCAACCATATCCTTCCTTAAAAACACGGACGAGTAGACATACACACACAAGTGTGCTTATAAACACGACTGTCTATACAGCGGTGTGCATTCACACACGAGTGTGCATGTGTCTCTACGAGTTTTAACTTTAATTTGCTTGCAGAACAATAAAGACCTGACATGTTAAAGATGACTAATCGTCCCTTTTTGCTACAATGTTCATAGCGAACACGTGTGGAGGCGAGTTTCAGGTGAAGCATCTCCAGCACACAAGTTGACCCTCACCTGGCAGCATCGTGGCTGTCCGCTGATCACACTCATGACGTCACACTCATGACGTCACACGCACGAGCTGTAGGGGCGGGGCTCTGTCCGCTCAGTGGCGCTGTTTTCATTAATTTAGCACCACGAGCGGGGAGTCTCATCCCTGTAGTTCCCTGTTGTGGTGCCGCATTCATCACCACGTTGCCCTCAATTCTTTGTACGACACAATATGAAAATAAGTTGTGTGCTCCACTACACATACTTACACGGGTACACATATACACTCCCTTGTACACACACCCACACACGAGCGGACATAGCAGTGTATATACATAGACGAATGTGCATACATATACACACGAATGTGCATATACAGGGGTGTACATACAGATATGCAACGCAGTGTACATAAACACACGAGTGCACATACAAAGCATTGTACGTCAACTAGGATTGCGTTCCACTGCGAACACGCACGTTTGTTCCTACATACATATGCACACAAATACATGTACATGCACACACGAGTTGCTCGTCTTGTTGTAGTGTTTCCTATTTAATGGTTTATGGTATACGCAGGAGTGCAAAATGTGCACTGCACACCTACGCGCCCTTTGCCCATTGATCGTGATGATGATGATGAATAACATGTTACTTGATCTAACAGAGAAACGAATGCTTACAATTGGAACAATACATTTACTCAACGAGTTTTGATTAGGATGGTGCGGTTAAATAGCTATTCCAATCCATTGAGATTGCACATTCAGCAAATTATAATGCGACCACAATGCGATCCTAATAATTATAGGGCAATTTAATCCCTCACCCCCAGTTCGCATATCCGTCCCTAGTTTCGTAAATAAATATATCTTGATACATCTGAGTATAGTTGGATTATAATGTAGGAGGACATAGAAGGAATCTAACTCGAATTATATGCATCTTCGGTGGATGCATGAGCAACCACCACTCCTCGACTCCCGTTAATTGGGAGGTGAGCCCACGGTAGCCTGGCGCTTACAGCTTTCTACACCTTACGCCACGCTCCCACGTCCCCTTGATTCGTTTGTTTTTCTCTGAAGAAGAGCCCCCTGTTGTTTGGCATTCTCCTGCCAGGTAGACACTCAGTGGCGCTGTTTTCATTAATTTAGCACCACGAGCGGGGAGTCTCATCCCTGTAGTTCCCTGTTGTGGTGCCGCATTCATTACCACGTTGCCCTCAATTCTTTGTACGACACAATATGAAAATAAGTTGCGTGTTCCAATACACATACTTACACGAGTACACTCCCTTGTACACACACACGAGTGGACATACACAGCGGTGGAGAAAAATGCACGAATGTGCATCCACCCCGCTTTGTACACACAAAGATAAAGATCTCCCTATAGCCTTAACAGACTGTAGGGGCAAGTTAGCGAGCACCTATGAAGGCCGCAACGGTACACGAGGGGGTGGGTGGCCAGCACCACGCCCGACCGCCTTTGTCTCCCCACCAGGTACTCATTTGAGGCTGAGTCGACCAAGATGGAGGCCCGGGACCGGTTCAGATAATCGTCACTGGTGTTGGCCGTGAGCGGGAATCGAACCCGTGTTGCCGGGTTCACAGCGCAGCGCGCTAACCGCTGCACCACCGCTCCCCACATATACACTCCCTTGTACACACACCCACACACGAGTGGACATACACAGTGCTGTAGGAAAAATTCACGAATGTGCATAGACACCGCTTTGTACATACACACACGGGTGCACATGCATATGTAGTGGTGGTGTTGACGTGCGCCGACAGTGATGGATCACGGGGCGGCACGAGGTGCGGGGTTGGGCACGCGATGTGGGCGTGGTGTGGACGCGCGCGCCGGGAGTGAGGGATGACGGGCGGCGCGGCGTGGGTGTTGAGGCGCGCTGACACGAGGTGGGGAAAAGAGGATCGTAGCCAGCGCCCGGTGATTGGTCGAATGGGATAGGTGCTCTCAGCGACGTCCGCAGGAGGGGTATAAAGGGTGACGCGCGAGAGCACTCGTGGTTGTTTAACCAGTTGAAGATCGAAGACGGAGTGGAAGGAGTAGGGCCCGAGACCCCTAGTCCCGCCGTCCTTATCGGGACCGGGGCCCTGTGTGGCTCGAAGGCGAGATTGTGGGACCCGTGGTCCGACGCCCATGTGGGTCGGGACTGTGGGACCCAGGGTCGAGACGGACACCCCGGCTGGGTGTGTTCCGAGAGGCTACGGGGCGTAAGAGCCCGTGTCGGTGTAGCCCGGAGGACTGGGTAGGGTTAGGCTGGTGTTAGCCACCCGAGAAACTGAGTGGGTGTTGGTCACCCGAGTAGCTAAGTGGGCGTTGGTCGCCCGAGTAGCTAAGTGGGTGTTGGTCACCCGAGTAACCCAGTGGGTGTTGGTCACCCGAGTAGCTAAGTGAGTGTTGGTCACCCGTGTTGCTAAGTGGGTGTTGGTCACCCGTGTAGCTAAGTGGGTGTTGGTCACCCGTGTAAATATAGTTGGTTCAATAAAAGAGTGTGCTACCCGTGAAGTCGTCTCCCGCCGAGTTACTACATTACACATGCACAGTGTAATTGCACACAGCAATGTTTATAAACACATGTGCACGTATACAGCAGTGTGCATGCTCAGGGATTGCGTTTTAACACACACAAATATGCGAGCACACACGATTGTACATACATACACACGTGTACAGACCCACACGTGTCCATGAACGAGTGTAAATACACACACGAGTGCACATGCACACGAATGTACCCACAGAGAAGTACACACCCATGTACATACACATGGCTACAGTTCCCTGCTGTAATGGCTGGTGCTTATGCTAGAAGGTGGCATGTGTTGTAATTGTTGCACAGCAAATGATGTGAGCGTGCTGTCTTGTTTATTCCAAACTTTGTCACGTAAAGGTGGTGCTTCGTAGTCCTATCGGATTACTTGTTGATGTGGTGTGATGCGCATTGGTTGTGAGGTGTTTCAATTGCTGATTTTACTCTCGTTGTTAAGTGGTCTTGTTGAGCTAAAGTTGGAGAAAGACATTGCTCACACACGCTTACAAGCGATACCATTTCGATTATCAATAAAAGTGTTTGACAGCAATCGTAATAATTGTCGTGAATTAAATTAAACAAATCACATTGATTTACTGACGCGCTCATATCAACACAAATACTTAAATATGTTTTTATAAAACAAAGTCAGTACAGTATGCATTTGCACCTCTTAGTCCAAATCGAACTGGACATCAGCATTTTGATACTTCAGACTCTATGTCGATGTTAAATTCTCTAAACTTGCATCAGTTTAAAGGACATTGTCGGGTGAATGTTGGCAAATTAACACGAAGCACGGAATTATGCATGGATATGTAAATCTTTATTCAAACGGAAGTGTACAATTATGCAGTGCGAAGTACATACATATTAAGGTTCAATTACAATGGCCAGATTCGCTAAGCTATGTTGCTACATATGCGGATTGTTAATGTAAAAATTAACAATTGAATGCAAAGTCCATGATATGCCCAGACGAGAACAAAGGATTTGTATGCTAGAGGGGAGTTATAAGGGGCTTAAAATCAGACCTCAAGACCATTTCGAGAGGGATTTCGCTGAGGATAGACGCGCAACTCCTCGCTCTGCAGATTATCCTTCTCCTGCGAGACCCAGCCTGGCGAGCCCGATTGCCTGGCGACTGGGAGAGTTCGTGGCGATCTCTTCAGACGGGTTACAGGGACATCGACACGCCGTGCATCAACAAGTAAGTGTCTTCGTTAGTGGATAAAACTGGTAGTCGCGTGTAGCCCGACTTACGAGACGTTAATGTGTGTCGGTTAGACGTTAGTGAGAGTTTGCCTTTTGGCGATTTGAGCCAGACATTCACGCAGCTTAGAGGGTGCCTTTAACTCTCAACAACACCGCGACTGTTACTCTGCTCTGAAGAATCAGTCACATGGAGCAGATAAACTCTCCACAGCGCCACGCACACACGGGCCAGAAGCCGTTCAATTGCTCTGTTTGTTTGAAGGCATTTTTATGGAAGTCATATCTTCAAAGGCACCAGAAAACACACACGGGCGAGAAGCCGTTCAATTGCACTGTTTGTTTGAAGGCATTTGCATGGAAGTCATCTCTTCACAGTCACCAGAAGACACACTCGGGCGAGAAGCCATTCAATTGCGCTGTGTGTGGGAAGGCATTTGCGGATAAATTAAATCTTAACACTCACCAGAAAACACACACGGGCGAGAAGCCATTCAAGTGCGCTGTTTGTGGGAAGGCATTTGCTCAGAAATCCAATCTTAACACTCACCAGAAAACACACACGGGCGAGAAGCAATTCAAATGCTCTCTTTGTGGGAAGGCATTTGCATGGAAGTCAGCTCTTCACAGGCACCAGAAAACGCACTCGTGTGAAAAGCCATTAAATTGCTCTACGAGGAAGAGGACATGTTCACAGTCATCACCCCGAAACAAGCATCAGAAAATCCGCAATGATAGGGAAGTGAAATCAAATAGTGAAATTCAAAGTGCTGCAATGAGTCCTGAAAAAAATGCATCTTTCGAACCGAGGCAGGCGGATCCTGAGAGATCGTTGAATGTAGCGGATATAATGAGTCCTGACGACAATTCATCTTTCGACCCCATGCAGTTGGATCCTGAGAGACGGCTAGATGTAGTGGATGTAATCAGCGCTAACGACAATTCCACTTTCGACCCCATGAAGTTGGATCCGGAGAGATGGCTGGATGTAGTGGAGTGGCTGAAGACTCAAACGTATTGAGTACATCTGTTAACTGTTGCCCTGTGTATATTCGTGTCTCTTAGATATATTTTTCAGTGATTTCCAGTACTCCGAGCTGGAGTGATGTTATGAATGCTCTATAATGTGTTCAGATGAACGTATTCCTTTTAAGTTCAAGAAGTGTTCACTTATTTCAGGATGACAACAATGTTATACTTCTATAGATGCGTTGCTTCGTCTGGTGGTTGTATCATCGGGACTGTTAAATGTGTGGTGTTTATGGTAGAAGGTGCCATGTCATCTTCTCACAGCTAATTGCGTGTTAAAGTTTATTCTAGACTTCGTCACGTTAAGGTGGTGCTTTGTAGTCCTATCGGACTACTTGTTGATGTGTTGTGAAGCGCAGTGGTTGTGTGGTGGTTCAATTTCTAATTTTACTCTCGTGGTTAAGTGGTTTTGTTGAGCTAAAGGTGGAGAAATACTGTGATCACAACTTTGCTCAATATTTTAATTTTTTTTTTATCAATGTTTAATAAGTAAAATAACTTAAAATAATAGGTTTCAGAGTGTGCGTGGATTGCACGTTCGTTGTTCTTGTGTTTAATGGCTTGGACTTCTGGCTTCAGTCGAAAAGGACGTTACGTGTTAGATTTTAAGAATATGTTTTAACTGTTGAAATTGGGAAATAATTTGCCCAGTTCCTTCCTGTTTGAGCAAGCGTATTAATAAAGATTTCGATACGAGTATTAACGTGAATTTTCTTGCAGATTAATAAAGAACTGACATGTTAAAGCTGACTAATCGTCCCTTATTGCTACAATGTTCATAGCGAACACGTGTGGAGGCGAGTTTCAGGTGAAGCATCTCCAGCACACAAGTTTACCCTCACCTGGCAGCATCGTGGCTGTCCGCTGATCACACTCATGACGTCACACTCATGACGTCACACGCACGAGCTGTAGGGGCGGGGCTCTGTCCGCTCAGTGGCGCTGTTTTCATTAATTTAGCACCACGAGCGGGGAGTCTCATCCCTGTAGTTCCCTGTTGTGGTGCCGCATTCATCACCACGTTGCCCTCAATTCTTTGTACGAAACACACACCCACACACGAGTGGACATAGCAGTGTATATACATAGACGAATGTGCATACACACCGCTTTGTACAAACAAACAGCTACACTACTGTTCTCCAAGTGTACTTACACAGCAGTGTAAATACACACACGCTTACAAGCGATACCATTTCGATTATCAATAAAAGTGTATGACAGCAATCGTAATAATTTTCGTGGATTAAATTAAACAAATCACCTTGATTGTTCTGACGCGCTCATATCAACACAAGTACTTCAATATTTTTATAAAACAAAGTCAGCACGGTATAAATTTGCACCTCAAAGTCCAAATCACAATTTTAATACTGCATTTCCCTGGTAACGCCTTTGAACTGGCATCAGTTTGCAGCAAATTGCAGGGTGAATATTAGCAAATTAACGCGAATTATGCGTTGAGATGAATATACGTATTCAGGATTAAGCTCAAAAGCCAGAATCCACAAGTAATGACTAATCCCCTATATGCATTTCCCATAAATATGCTAAATTCCTATTGATATGCAAACTCTTGGAACCTCCGAGTTCAACCAGTCTACACAACAGAGGCTCATTCCTAACAGCGTTATTCAGCCGCACCGAACCTCACAATAATAATATCCTCCCACCCTCAACCAGTATATATGCAAGGACTGTTTTCTTGAAATTTCTCTTACTTGATACAGCGATCGTGCTGTGACGGTTCCACCTGAAGTCGGAAGCTTGTGTTGCCTCCGAAACGTCGTGAGAATTATTTTATTATGTTTTATTTTTTTATTTTATTATTTCCCTTCTACGTGACTTTACCGAAAGAACCAAGAAGATAGAGAAGCTCTGTTGCTAGATATGCAGATTGTAATTTCAAAAATAACAATTGAATGTAAAGTTCATGAAATGCAACGTCGGTTGTTTAGTTACTGCAGCTACATATATACAGTAGGGTGGATAGAATAATAAATAGTGTAATATTACACTATGTATTATTATAATATTCTATTATTCTAGGGTATAGGGTGGTGTATAGTAATACAGTATATAATTTAATGTTGGGTTTGTCTATGGCAGCATATAGTACGGGGTAGACCTGTGTGCTGTAAGGGAAAAAAGTTTAGCTGGAAGCATATTATATTTTTTGCGACGTAGAATTGTTATGTATTACTTACTGTTAGTAGCTCAGCGTATTGGAGAGTATATTTAGTATACTGATGATACTATGAAGTTTATACTTTATTTTTTTACGTGGTTGTTTAGTTACTGCAGCTACATACTATTAACATTCCTTCCCTTTATTAATGCTACCCCTACCCCCTCCCTTTGATGATGCTAGTCCTGCATAATGCACGGGCATAAGTACAACTAATCACATACCTGCATTTCCCATAAATATGCCCATAAATATGCTAAATCCCTCTTGATATGCAAATTATTTTGTCAAGGCGACCTTCCCCCCCTTCCAACCCAGCTTAAATATACGCTCCAAGCATTGTGCTGTTTCATTCAGACGCTGTCTCCCCGACAGACCTGGTCTTCACCTGATGACGGCTGCTTGCGTTGTGGCCGAAACGTCGTGAGAATTATTTTATTATATTTTATTTTATTATTTTTTATTGTTTCCATTCGACGTGACTTTACCGAAAGAACCAAGAAGATGAATCCCTGCAGTCACGAAAGCTTTAAATCGAAATTTAACTGATCGTTCGTTATATCCTTTCTTTCAAAAAAACTCGGACGAGTAGACATAAACACACGAGTGTGCATATACAGGGGTGTACATACAGATATCCAACGCAGTGTACATAAACACACGAGTGTACATACAAAGCATTGTACATACACTAGGATTGCGTTCCACTGCGAACACGCACGTTTGTTCCTACATACAAATGCACACAAACGCATGTACATGCACACACGAGTGCTCGTCTTGTTGTAGTGTTTCCTATGTAATGGTTTATGGTATACGCAGAAGTACATTGGAACAATACATTTACTCAACGAGTTTTGATTAGGATGGTGCGGTTAAATAGCTATTCCAATCCATTGAGATTGCACATTCAGCAAATTATAATGCGACCACAATGCGATCATAATAATTATAGTGCAATTCTAATCCCGCACCCCCAGATCCGTCCCTAGTTTCGAAAATAAATATCTGCATACATATGCATACATCTGAGTATAGTTGGATTATAATGTAGGAGGACATAGAAGGAACCTAACTCGACTTATATGCATCTTCGGTGGATATGAGTCGAGTTAGATTCCTTCTATGTCCTCCTACATTATAATCCCACTATACTCGGATGAGCAACCACCACTCCTCGACTCCCGTTGATTGGGAGGTGAGCCCACGGTAGCCTGGCGCTTACAGCTTTCCACACCTTACGCCACGCTCCCACGTCCCCTTGATTCGTTTGTTTTTCTCTGAAGAAGAGCCCCCTGTTGTTTGGCATTCCCCTGCCACGAGTAAAGTTCTGTAAAAAGAATCCGCTACTTCATCCGCGGTGACGGACGGTAACGCTGTGGTGGATGTGAGCAATGTCCTGGGAGGGAAGGCTCGTAGCCACCACAGAGGCCCACGTTGTCTCTGGGCGTGTGCGAGGCGCTGGTAATCTCTCCATATTCAATGAAATTACCATAAAAACACGTCCAAAATATTAAACACATGCACTCGAGTTTAACACGTCGGATTTCGGGACCAATATCATCCATAATAGAGGTTTTGGGATTAGATCGCGGAAGTAAATGAATGTGTCGTTAAAATTATACATTAGATTACTTGTTGATGTGGTGTGATGCGCAGTGGTTTATGGTGGTTCAATTTCTAATTTTTCTCTCGTGGTTAAGTGGTTTTGTTGAGCTAAAGTTGGAGAAATACTGTGATCACAACTTTGCTCAATATTTTAAACATGTTCTTGAACTTTTTTTAATCAATGTTTAATAAGTAAAATAATTTAAAATAATAGGTTTCAGAGTGTGCGTGGATTGCACGTTCGTTGTTCTTGTATTTGATGGCTTGGACTTCTGGACGAATGGCTTCAGTCGAAAAGGACGTCAATGGGGAAATCGACGTTTACGTGTTAGATGTTAAGAATATGTTTTAACTGTTGAATTCATATTGGGAAATATTTGCCTAGTCCCTTCCTGTTTGAGCAAGCGTTTTAATAAAGATTTCAATACGAGTATTAACGTGAATTTTCTTGCAGATTAATAAAGACCTGAATTGTTTTTAAGATGACTGACGTTACGTTATTTCAACCATATCCTTCCTTAAAAAAACACGGACGAGTAGAAATACACACACAAGTGTGCTTATAAACACGACTGTCTACAGCGGTGTGCATTCACACACGAGTGTGCATGTGTTTCTACGAGTTTTAACTTTAATTTACTTGCAGAACAATAAATACCTGACATGTTAAAGATGACTAATCGTCCCTTATTGAAAAAGGGAAATAAAAAATATAATAAAAATAAAAAAAAAATATAAAAATTTTTTAATTGGTTTATTTTTATTAAATAATAAAATAAATAATTTGAAACAGAAAAAAATAACTTTACAAAATTATTTATTTTATTTTATTATTTCCCTTCTTCGTGACTTTACCGAAAGAACCAAGAAGGTTAATTTACTTGCAGAACAATAAAGACCTGACATATTAAAGATGACTAATCGTCCCTTATTGCTACAATGTTCATAGCGAACACGTGTGGAGGCGAGTTTCAGGTGAAGCATCTCCAGCACACAAGTTGACCCTCACCTGGCAGCATCGTGGCTGTCCGCTGATCACACTCATGACGTCACACTCATGACGTCACACGCACGAGCTGTAGGGGCGGGGCTCTGTCCGCTCAGTGGCGCTGTTTTCATTAATTTAGCACCACGAGCGGGGAGTCTCATCCCTGTAGTTCCCTGTTGAGGTGCCGCATTCATCACCACGTTGCCCCTCAATTATTTGTACGACACAATATGAAAATAAGTTGTGTGTTCCAATACACATACTTACACGAGTACACATACACACTCCCTTGTACACACACCCACACACGAGTTGACATACACAGTGCTGAAGAAAAATGAACGAATGTGCATCCACCCCGCTTTATACACACAAAGATTAAGATCCCCCGTATAGTCTTAACAGACGGTATGGGCAAGTGCTGTTAGCGAGCACCTATGAAGGCCGCAACGGTACACGAGGGGGTGGGTGGCCAGCACCACGCCCGACCGCCTTTGTCTCCCCAGTGGCAATGTTTACACACCGCACCAGGTACTCATTTGAGGCTGAGTCTACCTAGGGGAGGCCCGGGACCGGTTCAGATAATCGTCACTGGTGTTGGCCGTGAGCGGGAATCGAACCCGTGTCGCCGGGTTCATAGCTCAGCGCGCTAACCGCTACACTACCGCTCCCCACATATACACTCCCTTGTACACACACCCACACACGAGTGGACATACACAGTGCTGGAGGAAAATGCACGAATGTGCATACACAAGGCTTTGTACATAAACACACGGGTGCACATGCATACACGAGTGCGTACACCCATTTGTGCATCTATACATACAACACATATGTATAGATGCACAAATGAGTGTAAATGCATCGGGGTGTAGATACATGCACAGTGTAATTGCACACAGCAATATACATAAACACATGTGCACGTATACAGCAGTGTGCATGCTCAGGGATTGCGTTCCAATACACACACAAATGTGCGAACACGCACTATTGTACATACATACACACGTGTACAGACCCACACGTGTCCATGAACGAGTGTAAACACACACACGAGTGCACATGCACACGAATGTACACACACAGCAGTACGCACCCATGTACATACACATGGCTACAATTCCCTGTTGTGATGCCGCATCCATTAACACGTTGCCCCTCAATTCTTTGTACGACACAATATTATAACAATAATACACGAGTACACATATACACTCCCATGTACACACACCCACACACGAGTGGACTTACACAGAGGTGTAGATACATACACGAATGTGCATACACACCGCTTTGTACATACACACACGGGTGCACATGCATACACGAGTGTGCATACACACACGAGTATACATACACAGCAGTGTACGTACACAGGGATTGCGTTTGACATCACAAATAAATGGGCGAACAAATGATTGTACATACCTTTACACACACATACACGCAGGTACATAGCCACATGAACAAGTGTAACTATACACACGAGTGGACATACACAGCAGTACAGATCCATGTGCATACACACAGTAGCAGACTAGGGTAGCGGGGTTTTGTGATTATTTTCACAGGTTTACCTGACGATACAATCTTAGATGCCCCACAACACTGAAGTACGTTATACTTTTGAAAAAATACGCATTCAATTCTAATTCCCTCTGTTTCCACTCCAAACTATTGGAATTATTAATATTATTTAAAATAGTGGCCCCATGTTTAATGAGTGTAGTGAAGACATTAGTTTCGTTTATTTCATTCTATTTGTTTGCATTTGCTACGCACACTGGTTGAGATTATTTTTCCCATTTATGAAATCAAACTAGAATCATTTGCATTTTCTTCATAAACTTCCTTGCATTCAATTTTTATTCTCGGATGTAACGCTCCTCATATCTAAAAGACCTAATTTCATGTGGCCATTGTGCTTAAGCCTCAATAGTAATGTGCATTTCACTGCATCATTGTTCGCGTGCGTTTGAATACGGATAGGCATCTCCTTGCATAATAATGTGCATGTTGTTAGTTTGCACATTTACAATGGCCTGTAAATTGCTATCAATGTGTAGGGGTGTTAGAGAGAGAGCCCGTTATGCATGGCAGCTTATGGCAAACAAACACAGTGGGCGGGGCTACGAGAGTGCACGGGGAGGTGCTCTCTACGACGTCCGCGCCAGGCACCCGGGGGGGCCCCACCCCTCAGCGGGGGGCTGGGTATAAAAGGGGATGTATCGGAGGGCTCGGGGTTCTTGTTAAGCTAACCAGTGAAGACTGAAGACGTCTTAGCTAGAGCCCTGGACTCCCCTGGTTCGCCGTCCTTATCAGGGCCGAACAGGACCGAGCCAGCGGCGTGGTCCCGAGATCCAGAGCCGGTGCTCTTGTCAGCGCTGGTCTGGGACTCAGGGTACCGGGCCCGACTTACCAGTGTCGGGCCAGATAGCCTCCCCTAGCCCGTTAGAGGAGGACTAGGAGGCAGGCTAGGAAGTAGCTAGCGCGTGTATCCCCAGCTAGCCGGGTGAGGGGGCCGACACCCCCTCTAGTGTTGTATGCCACAACTGTGCTGTGTGAATAAACCCGTGTGCCTCCAACTCCGGCGTCCAAGAGTCGTGAACTCTATTACATCTGTATCGGCCTTAGCTGTGAAATACCGTCTAAGATATCACAATGTTGATCGAGATATACTTTAACTAAGAGGTGCATGCTTCATAGCGTGTTGATGTGGTTTTATGAATATGTTTAAGGACACTTGCTGATCAGCGTGTGTCTCGACAACGAAGGTGAATTGTTATATTCGATCAATTAAAATCGTTACAATTGCCGTGGATACCCATCTGGATGGTATAGTTTGTAAGCGTTGTTTATTATATTGAAACGCAGCCATTATCACATTTCAGTCTATAGCAGAAAGTCTCGTGTGTATTTAGACCTTTGTGTATTACAGTGCTGTGTGTGCGAATGTGTTGAAACATTTTCCACGTGTTTTCACGGTAAGTGCATTGAATGTGGAGGGGTAACCAGCGCCTCGCAACAGTCCGGAGACCTCGAGGGCCGCTGTGATCGCTATGAGCATTCCTTCCGGGACATTGCTCACAGTTACCACAGCTTTTTAGTCCGCCGATGCGGTAGGGGGTTGTTTTTACAGAACTTGACTCGTGGAAGGGGAATGCCAAACAACAGGGAGAGTGGCTCTTCTTCTTGATTCTTTCGGTAAAGTCACGTAGAAGGGAAGTAATAATATAATTAAAATAAAACATAATAAAATAATTCTCACGACGTTTCGGCTACAACGCAAGCAGCCTTCTTCAGGTGAAGAATGAAACACTGCCAAGCTTGGAGCGTATATATAATCTGGGTTGGAGGTGGAAGAAGAGCGCCTTGACAAAATAATTTGCATATCAAGAGGAATTTAGCATATTTATGGAAAATGCGTAGGCGGTGGGCTGGGGGTTTCAAAGTCATATTATGCCCGTGCATTATTCAGGATTAGCAGCATCAAAGGGAGGGGATAGCATTAACAAAGGGAGGGAATGTTAATAGTATGTAGAAGCATGAGACCCGCAGTGGAGCAAACAATGCATTCCCTGTGGAGAACACAAGATACACAGTCAATGCCAGTGAGTGGACTGCGGTCTGAAAGTCACCGTAAACGTGAACAACAATCAGTTAAGATCCGAAATGGTTTATTACGTCCTGGCGGTGAGCTGTGAGAAGCTGTATGCCCCAGGCGAGGAGTGGTGGTTGCTCATGCCTACGCCGAAGGTGAACATCAGTGCAGGGATGCAGGCAAGACCGATTAGTCATATGCCTTTCGTAATATCCCGTATTATAATCACACTGTGCTCGAATGAATACATTGTGTATGTATCTATATGCGAACTGCGGGCTGCGGGCTGCGGGATTTGAATGGCATTATAATTACTAGTATCACATTGTGGTCGATTTAGAATCACACTATTCACTACTGGATCTGCCCTCTCAATGGATTCATATATATACACAGTATGATTATTTGACGTTTACGTATTGATCTTTTAACTGTTGAATTTCTGAAAGCTTCCTGCTGTAAGTAGCAGCTCGGCAGTACTGTGGGGTTAGAGCGGGGATATAAACGCGGCGCTTTTGGTTCGTGACCACTTTTCCAGGCTCCACTTTATCGCCACCACTATTTTATTTTTTATCAGCCAAAACTTCAGGCATGAGTAGTACTAATCACATACCTGCATTTCCCATATCCCCTCCCTTTGATGCTGCTAATCCTGCATAATGCACGGGCATAAGTAGTACTAATCACATACCTGCATTTCCCATAAATATGCTAAATTCCTCTTGATATGCATATTCATTTGTCAAGGCGCCCTTTCCCCCCCCTTCCAACCCAGCTTATATAAATGCTCCAAGCACGTGTGCTGTTTCATTCAGACGTTGTCGCCTCGACAGACCTGGTTATCACCTGAGGACAGCTACTTGCGTTGTGGCCGAAACGTCGTGAGAATTGTTTTATTATGCTTTGTTTTTATTATTTTATTACTTCCCTTCTACGTGACTTTACCTATAGAACCAAGAAGAAGAAAAAACTTCAGGCATTTCAAGAGGGTGTGGTTTGTTTTGAATAGTTTAGATCACCCACCCTGCGTGTCTCTGGGACCACCCGATACGCTCGCGATCCACCGCAGGATGACCCCTTCATCCCGACATTCACACCTGAGCCTCCGCGTTCCCGAACACTCGCACACACTGAAGGCACTTGTCGCCTTACATGGCGTCTGCCACCGACTGTTGGGCCACATTCCCTGGTGTTGGCCGTGAGCTTGAATTTAACGTGACCGAGAATTGAGCTGGGCGCTAACCACTACACTACCTCTACACACACGCGAGTGTGCATGCACAGCAATATTAACGTAATCATTTTTTTTGCAGATGAATAAAAATCGGATTTTTTAAAGTTATCTGAGCGTTCGTTAACTGTACAATGCTTACAACAAACACGTGCACACACACACAGGAGTCAAAGTCAAGTGTACTTACACAGCAGTGTAAATACACACACGCTTACAAGCGATACCATTTCGATTATCATTAAAAGTGTATGACAAAAATACTTCAGTCTGCATTTCCCTGGTAACGCCTTTGAACTGGCAGCAGTTTGCAGCACATTGCAGGGTGAATATTAGCAAATTAACGCGAATTTTGCGGTGACATGAATATACGTATTCAGGATTAAGCTTAATAGCCAGATTACAGAAGCTAATAGCTAGATATGCAGATTGTAAATTCAAAAAATAACAATTGAATGTAAAGTTCATGAAATGCAACGTCGGAGAACTTCATCTTTCATCAATGCAACATCATTCCAAACGACCCCACCATTCGTGTGCTGGTGTCATTGACCCAATTCGATTGATACCTGTGACTTACAGCTTTCCACACCTTACACCACGCTCCCACGCCCCTTCATTCGTTTTTTGTTTATCAGAAGGAGGCACTCCCTGTTGTTTATCAATCCCCTGCCAGGAGTAAAGTTTTGAAAAAACAACCCCCTTCCTTCATTGACGGTGTCGGACGGTGACGCTGTGTTGGATGTGAGCAATGTCCCGGAGGGAAGGCTCGTAGCCACCACAGTGGCCCACGAGGTCTTTGGACGGGTGCGAGGGGCTGGTAACCCCTCAATAGTCAATGGAATAACCATATAACACGTCCAAAATATTAAACACGTGCAAAATATTGAACATTAACAAAATATTGAACACATTCACACTGGTGTATATACACACCGAAGGTCGTATGTTACAGACTATAAGGTGACGATTGTTTTTTTGCGTTACTTTATTATAAACCACGCTTACAAGCTAAACCATTCAGATGATTATTCAAAGTTTACGACAGAAATTATAACAAAACACACTCGTTTGCTAAAAGCACCATGCTCAACACGAGTGTCCTTAAATATGTTTAATAAACAGGTTCAGAACAGTATTCTCTCCGGGGGGGGAACCATGTGGTGTGTGTGTGACGTGTATCACGGGGTGTGTGGGTGTGTGCCTGGGATGTGTCACGGGGTGGGTGGGTAGTCTGGTGATAGTGGTCATGGTTGGCAGCGATCCACGACCACAACAACCACCCCTACTGTGTGGTGGACATGCCACCACAAAGCAGCACGCGGCGGAGGAGTGAGGTGATCGCTCTCGCCACGCGAGCAAGGCCCCCTCGCTTCCTCTTCTTTCCCTGCATCACCACCTCCACCACCTGCACCTCCTCCGCCTCCTCCTTTGTCTCGTCCTCCATCTCTTCCGTCGTGAGAATTATTTTATTATGTTTTATTTTTATTATTTTATTACTTCCCTTCTACGTGACTTTACCGAAAGAACCATGAAGATGAATCCCTGCAGTTTAGAGGACATTGTCGGGTGAATATTAGAAAATTCACAGGAAGCACGGAATTATGCATGGAGATGTATGTAATTATTCAAACAGAAGTGTACAATTACGCAGTAGGATGTACATACGTATTAAGGTTAAATTACAATGGCCAGATTCGCTAAGCTATGTTGCTACATATGCGAATTGTTAATGTAAAATTAACAATTGAATGCAAAGTCCATGATATGCCAAGTCGAGAACAAAGGATTTGGATGCTAGAGGGGAGTTATAAGGGGCTTAAATTTAGGCCTCACGACCATTTCGAGAGGGATTTCACTGAGGATAGACGCGCAACTCCTCGCTCTGCAGATTATCCTTCTCCTGCGAGACCCAGCCTGGCGAGCACGATTGCCTGGCGACTGGGAGAGTTCGTGGCGATCTCTTCAGACGGGTAACAGGGACATCGACACGCCGTGCATCAACAAGTAAGTGTCTTCGTTAGTGGATAACACTGGTAGTCGCGTGTAGCCCGACTTACGAGACGTTACTGTGTCTCGGTTGGACGTTAGTGAGAGTTTGCTTCTTGGCGATTTGAGGCAGACATCCACGCAGCTTAGAGGGTGCCTTTAACGCTAAACAACACCCGCGACTGTTACTCTGCTCTGAAGAATCAGTCACATGGAGCAGATACTCTCTCCACATCGCCACGCACACACGGGCGAGAAGCCGTTCAATTGCTCTGTGTGTGGGAAGGCATTTTTACAGAAATCACATCTTAACACTCACCAGAAGACACACACAGGCGAGAAGCCATTCAAATGCTCTGTTTGTGGGAAGGCATTTTTACTTAAATCAAATCTTAACACTCACCAGAAAACACACTCGGGCGAGAAGCCATTCAAGTGCTCTGTTTGTTTGAAGGCATTTGCAAGGAAAGCAATTCTTCACAGTCATCAGAAGACACACACCGGCGAGAAGCCATTCAAGTGCTCTATTTGTGGTAAAACATTTTCACAGAAATCACATCTTCACAGTCACCAGAAAACACACTCGGGCGAGAAGCCATTCAAGTGCTCTGTGTGTGGGAAGTCATTTGCATGGAAGTCAGATCTTCACAGGCACCAGAAAACACACACGGGCGAGAAGCAGTTCAATTGCTCTGCATGTGGGAAGGAATTTGCATGGAAGTCATCTCTTCACAGGCACCAGAAAACACACTCGGGTGAAAAGCGAATCAATTGCTCTACGAGGGAGAGGACATGTTCACGGTCATCACCCCGAAACAAGCATCAGAAGATCCGCAATGATAGGGAAGTGAAATCTAAAGGTGTAATGCAAAGTGCTGCAATGAGTCCTGAAAAAAATGCATCTTTCGAACCTATACAGGCGGATCCTGAGAGATCGTTGAATGTAGCGGATTTAACGAGTCCTGACGACAATTCATCTTTCGACCCCATGCAGTTGGATCCTGAGAGATGGCTAGATGTAGTGGATCTAATCAGCGCTGAAGACAATTCCACTTTCGACCCCATGCAGTTGGATACTCAAAAATGGCTGCTGGAGTGGCTGGAAAATCAAAGTTTTGAGCACTTATTTTAGCTGTTGAAGTCCTGGAACGTGCATGTCTGTATCTCTGTAAGATTAATTAATAACGTACAATTTATTAAATCAGAAATTTACAGCAATACTCCAAGCTAGTGTGATCATTTGAACAAATATGTTTGATTGCTCTGTGTGTTTGAAGCATTTTCACGGTTAGAATAAAGGCTGAATTCGAAAGTGATGTAATGAGTTCTAAAGGAAATTCCACTTTCGACCCCATGCAGTTGGATCCTGAGAGATGGCTGGATGTAGTGGAGTGGCTGGAGACTCAAACGTATTGAGTACATCTGTTAACTGTTGCCCTGTGTATATTCGTGTCTCTTAGATAATTTTTTCAGCGATTTCCATTACTCCGAGCTAGAGTGATGTTGTGAATGCTCTATAATGTGTTCAGATAAAAGTCTTCCTTGTAAGTTCCAGAAGTGTTTACTTATTTCAGAATGACAACAATGTTATACTTCTATAGATGCCTTGCTTCGTCTGGTGGTTGTATCATCGGGACTGGTAAATGTGTGGTGTTTATGGTAGAAGGTGCCATGTCATCTTCTCACAGCTAATTGCGTGTTAAAGTTTATTCTAGACTTCGTCACGTTAAGGTGGTGCTTTGTAGTCCTATCGGACTACTTGTTGATGTGTTGTGAAGCGCAGTGGTTGTGTGGTGGTTCAATTTCTAATTTTTCTCTCGTGGTTAAGTGCTTTTGTTGAGCTAAAGTTGGAGAAATACTGTGATCACAACTTTGCTCAATTTTTTATTTTTTTTATCAATGTTTAATAAGTAAAATAACTTAAAATTATAGGTTTCAGAGTGTGCGTGGATTGCACGTTCGTTGTTCTTGTGTTTGATGGCTTGGACTTCTGGACGAATGGCTTCAGTCGAAAAGGACGTCAATGGGGAAATCGACGTTCACGTGTTAGATTTTAAGAATATGTTTTAACTGTTTAATTCCTATTGGGAAATCATTTGCCTAGGTCCTTCCTGTTTGAGCATGCGTATTAATACAGATTTCGATACGAGTATTAACGTGAATTTTCTTGCAGATTAATAAAGACCTGAATTGTTTTTAAAGATGACTGATCGTACGTTATTTCAACCATATCCTTCCTTTAAAAAAACACGGACGAGTAGACATACACAAGTGTGCTTATAAACACGACTGTCTATACAGCGGTGTGCATTCACACACGAGTGTGCATGTGTTTCTACGCGTTTTAACTTTCATTTTCTTGCAGAACAATAAAGACCTGACATGTTAAAGATGACTAATCGTCCCTTATTGAAGAAGGGAAATAATAAAATAATAAAAATAAAACTATAATTTTTTTATTAAATAATTTTATTATGTTTTATTTTAATTAAATAATAAAATATTACATTTTAAACATAATAAAATGACTTCATAAATTTATTTTATTATTTTAATATTTCCCTTCTACATGACTTTACCGAAAGAACCAAGAAGATGAAGAAGAAAATAAAAAGAATAACAAAATAATTGTATTATGTTTTATTTTAATTATTTTATTATTTCCCTTCTTCGTGACTTTACCGAAAGAACCAAGAAGGTTAATTTACTTGCAGAACAATAAAGACCTGACATGTTAAAGATGACTAATCGTCCCTTATTGCTACAATGTTCATAGCGAACACGTGTGGAGGCGAGTTTCAGGTGAAGCATCTCCAGCACACAAGTTTACCCTCACCTGGCAGCATCGTGGCTGTCCGCTGATCACACTCATGACGTCACACTCATGACGTCACACGCACGAGCTGTAGGGGCGGGGCTCTGTCCGCTCAGTGGCGCTGTTTTCATTAATTTAGCACCACGAGCGGGGAGTCTCATCCCTGTAGTTCCCTGTTGTGGTGCCGCATTCATCACCACGTTGCCCTCAATTCTTTGTACGAAACACACACCCACACACGAGTGGACATAGCAGTGTATATACATAGACGAATGTGCATACACACCGCTTTGTACAAACAAACAGCTACACTACTGTTCTCCAAGTGTACTTACACAGCAGTGTAAATACACACACGCTTACAAGCGATACCATTTCGATTATCAATAAAAGTGTATGACAGCAATCGTAATGATTTTCGTGGATTAAATTAAACAAATCACCTTGATTGTTCTGACGCGGTCATATCAACACAAGTACTTCAATATTTTTATTAAACAAAGTCAGCACGGTATAAACTTGCACCTCAAAGTCCAAATCACAATTTTAATACTGCATTTGGCTGGTAACGCCTTTGAACTGGCAGCAGTTTGCAGCACATTGCTTGGTGAATATTAGCAAATTAACGCGAATTATGCGGTGAGATGAATTTATGTATTCAGGATTAAGCTCAATAGCCAGATTCCACAAGTAATGACTGATCCCATATCTGCATTTCCCATAAATATGCTAAATTCCTCTTGATATGCAAACTATTGGAACCTCCGAGTTCAATCAGTCTACACAACAAAGGCTCATTCCTAACAGCGTGTTTCAGACGCACCGAACCTCACCATAATAATATCCAGGGCCTACCTTGGCTCCTCCCACCCTCAACCAGTATATATACAAGAACTGTTTTCTTGGAATGTATCTTACTTGATACAGCTATCGTGCTGTGACGGTTCCACCTGAAGACGGAAGCTTATGTCTTTAAATCCTCTAAACTTGGAGCAGTTTAGAAGACATTGCCGGGTGAATATTAGCAAATTCACAGGAAGCACGGACTTATGCATGGAGATGTAAATCTTTATTCAAACGGAAGCGTACAATTATGCAGTGCGAAGTACATACATATTAAGGTTTAATTGCAATGGCCAGATTTGCTAAGCTATGCTGCGACATATGCGAATTGTTAATGTAAAAATTAACAATTGAATGCAAAGTCCATGAAAGGCCAGGACGAGAACAAAGGATTTGGATGCTAGGGGCTTAAAATCAGACCTCAAGACCATTTCGAGAGGGATTTCACTGAGGATAGACGCTCGACTCCTCTCTCTGCAGATTACCCTTCTCCTGCGAGACCCAACCTGGCGAGCACGATTGCCTGGCGACTGGGAGAGTTCGTGGCGATATCTTCAGACGGGTTACAGGGACATCGACACGCCGTGCATCAACAAGTAAGTGTCTTCGTTAGCGGATATAACTGGTAGTCGCGTGTAGCACGACTTACGAGACGTTACTGTGTGTCGGTTAGACGTTAGTGAGAGTTTGCTTCTTGGCGATTTGAGCCAGACATCCACGCAGCTTAGAGGGTGCCTTTAACTCTCAACGACACCCGCGACTGTTACTCTGCTCTGAAGAATCAGTCACATGGAGCAGATACTCTCTCCACAGCGCCACGCACACACGGGCGAGAAGCCATTCAAATGCTCTGTTTGTTGGAAGGCATTTTCACAGACATCACATCTTCAGAGTCATCAGAAAACACACTCGGGTGAGAAGCCATTCAATTGCTCTGTGTGTGGGAAGGCATTTGGATGGAAGTCAGCTCTTCACAGGCACCAGAAGACACACTCGGGTGAAAAGCGAATCAATTGCTCTCCGAGGGAGAGGACATATTCACGGTCATCACCCCGAAACAAGCATCAGAAGATCCGCAATGATAGGGAAGTGAAATCAAAAGGAGAAATTCAAAGTGCTGCAATGAATCCTGAAAAAAATGCATCTTTCGATCCTATACAGGTGGATCCTGAGAGATGCCTGGATGTAGTGGATGTCATGAGTCCTGACAACAATTCCTCTTTCGATCTCATGCAGTTGGATCCTGAGAGGTTGCTGGATGTAATGAGCCCTGACGACAATTCCTCTTTCGACCCCATGCAGGTGGATACTGAGAGATGGCTGCTGGAATGGCTGGAGAGTCAAAGTTTTGAGTACTTCTGTTAACTCTTGAAGTCCTGGAATGTGCATGTTTGTGTCTCTGTTAGATCAGTTAATAAGGTACGAAATATTATTTCCGTGATTTCCAGTACTCCAAGCTAGAGTGATGTTTCGGCCACAACTCTGTCTAATTGACAGACCTGTTCTCCACCTGAAGATGGCTGCTTGCGTTGTGGCCGAAACGTCGTGAGAATTATTATATAATTTTTTATTATTATTTTATTATTTTCCTTTTACGTGACTTTACCGAAAGAACCAAGAAGATTAATCCCTGCAGTCACGAAAGCTTTAAATCGAAATAGAGTGATGTTGTGAATGCTCTATAATATGTTCAGATGAAAGCCTTCCTTTTAAGTTCTAGAAGTGTTCACTTATTTCAGGATGACAACAATGTTATACTTCTATAGATGCGTTTCTTCGTCTGGTGGTTGTATCATCGGGACTGGTAAATGTGTGGTGTTTATGGTAGAAGGTGCCATGCCATCTTCTCACAGCTAATTGCGTGTTAAAGTTTATTCTAGACTTCGTCACGTTAAGGTGGTGCTTTGTAGTCCTATCGGACTACTTGTTGATGTGTTGTGAAGCGCAGTGGTTGTGTGGTGGTTCAATTTCTAATTTTTCTCTCGTGGTTAAGTGCTTTTGTTGAGCTAAAGTTGGAGAAATACTGTGATCACAACTTTGCTCAATTTTTTAATTTTTTTATCAATGTTTAATAAGTAAAATAACTTAAAATTATAGGTTTCAGAGTGTGCGTGGATTGCACGTTCGTTGTTCTTGTGTTTGATGGCTTGGACTTCTGGACGAATGGCTTCAGTCGAAAAGGACGTCAATGGGGAAATCGACGTTCACGTGTTAGATTTTAAGAATATGTTTTAACTGTTTAATTCCTATTGGGAAATCATTTGCCTAGGTCCTTCCTGTTTGAGCATGCGTATTAATACAGATTTCGATACGAGTATTAACGTGAATTTTCTTGCAGATTAATAAAGACCTGAATTGTTTTTAAAGATGACTGATCGTACGTTATTTCAACCATATCCTTCCTTTAAAAAACACGGACGAGTAGACATACACACACAAGTGTGCTTATAAACACGACTGTCTATACAGCGGTGTGCATTCACACACGAGTGTGCATGTGTTTCTACGCGTTTTAACTTTCATTTTCTTGCAGAACAATAAAGACCTGACATGTTAAAGATGACTAATCGTCCCTTATTGAAGAAGGGAAATAATAAAAGAATAAAAATAAAAAAAAATTATTTTTATAAAATGTTTTATTACGTTTTATTTTTATTAAATAATAAAATAATAAAACATTTTAATTAAAATTTTACTTTATAAAATTATTATTTTATTATTTCCCTATTACGTGACTTTACCGAAAGAACCAAGAAGATGAAGAAGAAAATAAAACATAATAAAATAATTGTATTATGTTTTATTTTTATTATTTTATTATTTCCCTTCTTCGTGACTTTACCGAAAGAACCAAGAAGGTTAATTTACTTGCAGAATAATAAAGACCTGACATGTTAAAGATGACTAATCGTCCCTTATTGCTACAATGTTCATAGCGAACACGTGTGGAGGCGAGTTTCAGGTGAAGCATCTCCAGCACACAAGTTGACCCTCACCTGGCAGCATCGTGGCTGTCCGCTGATCACACTCATGACGTCACACTCATGACGTCACACGCACGAGCTGTAGGGGCGGGGCTCTGTCCGCTCAGTGGCGCTGTTTTCATTAATTTAGCACCACGAGCGGGGAGTCTCATCCCTGTAGTTCCCTGTTGTGGTGCCGCATTCATCACCACGTTGCCCTCAATTCTTTGTACGAAACACACACCCACACACGAGTGGACATAGCAGTGTATATACATAGACGAATGTGCATACACACCGCTTTGTACATACATACCGCTACACTACCGCTCCCCAAGTGTACTTACACTGCAGTGTAAATACACACACGCTTACAAGCGATACCATTTCGATTATCATTAAAAGTGTATGACAGCAATCGTAATAATTTTCGTGGATTAAATTAAACAAATCACCTTGATTGTTCTGACGCGCTCATATCAACACAAGTGCTTCAATATTTTTATAAAACAAAGTCAGCACGGTATAAACCTGCACCTCAAAGTCCAAATCACAATTTTAATACTACAGTCTGCATCTGCCTGGTAACGCCTTTGAACAGGCAGCAGTTTGCAGCACATTGCAGGGTGAATATTAGCAAATTAACGTGAATTATGCGGTGACATGAATATACGTATTCAGGATTAGGCTCAATAGCCAGATTCCACAAGTAATGACTAATCCCATATCTGCATTTCCCATAAATATGCTAAATTCCTCTTGATATGCAAACTCTTGGAACCTCCGAGTTCAACCAGCCTACACAACAAAGGCTCATTCCTCACAGTGTGTTTCAGCCGCATCGAACCTCACAATAATAATATCCTCTCAAACTCTACCAATATATACACAAGGACTGTTTTCTTGGAAGTTCTCTTACTTCTACGAGACTTTACCGAAAGAACCAAGAAGATGAATCCCTGCAGTCACGAAAGCTTTAAATCGAAATGTATTTTTATTATTTTATTATTTCCCTTTTATGTGACTTTACCGAAAGAACCAAGAAGATAGAGAAGCTCTGTTGCTAGATATGCAGATTGTAAATTCCAAAAATAACAATTGAATGTAAAGTTAATAAATTGCAAAGTCGAGAACGTCATCTTTCATCAATGCAACATCATTCCAAACGACCCCACCATTCGTGTGCTGGTGTCATTGACCCAATTCGATTGATACCTGTGACCTACAGCTTGCCACACCTTACGCCACGCTCCCACGCCCCCTTCATTCGTTTTTTGTTTATCAGAAGGAGGCACTCCCTGTTGTTTGCCAATCCCCTGCCACGAGTAAAGTGTTGAAAAAACAACCCCCTTCCTTCATTGAAGGTGTTGATCGGTAACGCTGTGGTGGATGTGAGGAATGTCCCGGAGGGAAGGCTCGTAGCCACCACAGTGGCCCACGAGGTCTTTGGACGGGTGCGAGGGGCTGGTAACCCCTCAATAGTCAACGCAATTACCAAAAAAACTCGTCACAAAATTTAAACACTTGCAAAATATTAAACACATACACACTGGTGTATATACACACGGAAGGTCGTATGTTACAGACTAGAAGATGACGATTTTTTTTTTGCGTAACGTTATTATGAACCACGCTTACAAGCTAAACCATTCAGATGATTATTCAAAGTTTATGACCGAAATTATAACAAAACACACTCGTTTGCTAAAAGCACCATGCTCAACACGAGTGTCCTTAAATATGTTTATTAAACAGGTTCAGAACAGTATTAACTTGCACCTATTAGTCCAAGATTGGGCCGGCTAGTTTTTTTAGGCTAGTCCCGTGTGTGTTTGTTGTGTGAGGTGTCTTGATAGCAGTCGTTCTCCACTGTAGTCCTGGCATCTGCTGCTCAGATTCCTTCCACAGCTGTGGTCCCAGTGGCATCGTCTCTCCGGGGGGAGAACCATGTGGTGTGTGTGTGTGACGTGTATCACGGGGTGTGTGGGTGTGTGCCTGGGATGTGTCACGGGGTGGGTGGGTAGTCTGGTGATAGTGGTCATGGTTGGCAGCGATCCACGACCACAACAACCACCCCTACTGTGTGGTGGACATGCCACCACAAAGCAGCACGCGGCGGAGGAGTGAGGTGATCGCTCTCGCCACGCGAGCAAGGCCCCCTCGCTTCCTCTTCTTTCCCTGCATCAACAACAACAATAACCGCCATTCGCCACTAAGTGGCGGTGACGTCACCACGACGCTTGTGCCAGGCCATGTGCACCTTGAGGCTACCACGTGAAGTGTCGAACGCCCGCTGGCAGGAGGTCACGGGGCAGACCCAGCAGGTGCCACGGGTCGACTGACCGAGATGACCGAGATGACTGGCTGAAGCACCACCTGTGCCCCCTACTGTACCAACTTGCTGTGCTTTAGCCACCCGTTGTTGTGAGCGTCGCTCCTCTGCCCTCCGTTGTTGTTGGAGGGCGACTGCCTCCAACTGCCCAGTAGCGTCCTTCACGAGCCTGCATCACCACCTCCACCACCTACACCTCCTCCACCTCCTCCTTTGTTTCGTCCTCCATCTCTTCCGTCGTGAGAATTATTTTATTATGTTATATTTTTATTATTTTATTACTTCCCTTCTACGTGACTTTACCGAAAGAACCATGAAGATGAATCCCTGCAGTTTAGAGGACATTGTCGGGTGAATATTAGGAAATTCACAGGAAGCATGGATTTATGCATGGAGATGTATGCAATTATTCAAACAGAAGTGTAGAATTACGCAGGAGGATGTACATACGTATTAAGGTTAAATTACAATGGACAAATTCGCTAAGCTATGTTGCTACATATGCGGATTGTTAATGTAGAAATTAACAATTGAATGCAACGTCCATGATAGGCCAAGTCGAGAACAAAGGATTTGGATGCTAGAGGGGAGTTATAAGGGGCTTAAATTTAGGCCTCAAGACCATTTCGAGAGGGATTTCACTGAGGATAGACGCGCAACTCCTCGCTCTGCAGATTACCCTTCTCCTGCGAGACCCAGCCTGGCGAGCCCGATTGCCTGGCGACTGGGAGAGTTCGTGGCGATCTCTTCAGACGGGTTACAGGGACATCGACACGCCGTGCATCAACAAGTAAGTGTCTTCGTTAGTAGATAAAACTGGTAGTTGCGTGTAGCCCCACTTACGAGACGTTACTGTGTGTCGGTTAGACGTTAGTGAGAGTTTGCTTTTTGGCGATTTGAGACAGACATCCACGTAGCTTAGAGGGTGCCTTTGACTCTCAACAACACACGCGACTGTTACTCTGCTCTGAAGAATCAGTCACATGGAGCAGATACTCTCTCCACAGCGCCACGCACACACGGGCCAGAAGCCGTTCAATTGCTCTGTGTGTGGGAAGGCATTTTCACTGAAATCCAATCTTAACACTCACCAGAAAACACACTCTGGTGAGAAGCCATTCAAGTGCTCTGTGTGTGGGAAGGCATTTTCACAGAAATCACATCTTAACACTCACCAGAAAACACACTCTGGTGAGAAGCCATTCAATTTCTCTGTGTGTGGGAAGACATTTTCACAGAAATCCAATCTTAACACTCACCAGAAGACACACACGGGCGAGAAGCCATTCAAGTGCTCTGTGTGTGGGAAGGCATTTTCACAGAAATCAAATCTTAACACTCACCAGAAAACACACTCTGGTGAGAAGCCATTCAATTGCTCTATGTGTGGGAAGACATTTTCACTGAAATCCAATCTTAACACTCACCAGAAAACACACTCTGGTGAGAAGCCATTCAAGTGCTCTGTGTGTGGGAAGGCATTTTCACAGAAATCACATCTTAACACTCACCAGAAAACACACTCTGGTGAGAAGCCATTCAATTTCTCTGTGTGTGGGAAGACATTTTCACAGAAATCCAATCTTAACACTCACCAGAAGACACACACGGGCGAGAAGCCATTCAAGTGCGCTGTGTGTGGGAAGACATTTTCACTGAAATCCAATCTTAACACTCACCAGAAGACACACACGGGCGAGAAGCCATTCAATTGCTCTGTGTGTGGGAAGACATTTTCACTGAAATCCAATCTTAACACTCACCAGAAAACACACTCTGGTGAGAAGCCATTCAAGTGCTCTGTGTGTGGGAAGACATTTTCACAGAAATCACATCTTAACACTCACCAGAAAACACACTCTGGTGAGAAGCCATTCAATTTCTCTGTGTGTGGGAAGACATTTTCACTGAAATCCAATCTTAACACTCACCAGAAGACACACACGGGCGAGAAGCCATTCAATTGCTCTGTGTGTGGGAAGACATTTTCACTGAAATCCAATCTTAACACTCACCAGAAAACACACTCTGGTGAGAAGCCATTCAATTGCTCTGTGTGTGGGAAGACATTTTCACTGAAATCCAATCTTAACACTCACCAGAAAACACACTCTGGTGAGAAGCCATTCAATTTCTCTGTGTGTGGGAAGACATTTTCACAGAAATCCAATCTTAACACTCACCAGAAGACACACACGGGCGAGAAGCCATTCAAGTGCGCTGTGTGTGGGAAGACATTTTCACTGAAATCCAATCTTAACACTCACCAGAAGACACACACGGGCGAGAAGCCATTCAATTGCTCTGTGTGTGGGAAGACATTTTCACTGAAATCCAATCTTAACACTCACCAGAAAACACACTCTGGTGAGAAGCCATTCAAGTGCTCTGTGTGTGGGAAGGCATTTTCACAGAAATCACATCTTAACACTCACCAGAAAACACACTCTGGTGAGAAGCCATTCAATTTCTCTGTGTGTGGGAAGACATTTTCACTGAAATCCAATCTTAACACTCACCAGAAGACACACACGGGCGAGAAGCCATTCAATTGCTCTGTGTGTGGGAAGACATTTTCACTGAAATCCAATCTTAACACTCACCAGAAAACACACTCTGGTGAGAAGCCATTCAAGTGCTCTGTGTGTGGGAAGGCATTTTCACAGAAATCACATCTTAACACTCACCAGAAAACACACTCTGGTGAGAAGCCATTCAATTTCTCTGTGTGTGGGAAGACATTTTCACTGAAATCCAATCTTAACACTCACCAGAAGACACACACGGGCGAGAAGCCATTCAATTGCTCTGTGTGTGGGAAGACATTTTCACTGAAATCCAATCTTAACACTCACCAGAAAACACACTCTGGTGAGAAGCCATTCAAGTGCTCTGTGTGTGGGAAGGCATTTTCACAGAAATCCAATCTTAACACTCACCAGAAGACACACACGGGCGAGAAGCCATTCAAGTGCGCTGTGTGTGGGAAGACATTTTCACTGAAATCCAATCTTAACACTCACCAGAAGACACACTCGGGCGAGAAGCCATTCAAGTGCTCTCTTTGTGCGAAGGCATTTGTAAGGAAGTCAGATCTTCACAGGCACCAGAAAACGCACTCGGGTGAAAAGCCATTAAATTGCTCTCCGAGGGAGAGAACATGTTCACGGTCATCTCCACGAAACAAGCATCAGAAGATCCGGAATGATAGGGAAGTGGAATCAAAAGGTGTAATGCAAAGTGCTGCAATGAGTCCTGAAAAAGATGCATCTTTTCATCCTATACAGGTGGATCCTGAGAGATGCCTAGATGTAGTGGATGTCATGATTCCTGACAACAATTCCTTTTTAGACCTCATGCAGTTGGATCCTGAGAGGTTGCTGGATGTAATGAGCCCTGACGACAATTCCTCTTTCGACCCCATGCAGGTGGATACTGAGAGATGGCTGCTGGAATGGCTGGAGAGTCAAAGTTTTGAGTACTTCTGTTAACTCTTGAAGTCCTGGAATGTGCATGTTTGTGTCTCTGTTAGATCAGTTAATAAGGTACGAATTATTATTTCCGTGATTTCCAGTACTCCAAGCTAGAGTGATGTTTCGGCCACAACGCAAGCAGCCGTCTTCAGGTGGAGAACAGGTCTGTCAAGTAGACAGAGTCATTCAGACTCTGAGTCATTCAGACTCTGTCTACTTGACAGACCTGTTCTCCACCTGAAGACGGCTGCTTGCGTTGTCGCCGAAACGTCGTGAGAATTATTTATTATGTTTTATTTTTATTATTTTCCTTTTACGTGACTTTACCGTAAGAACCAAGAAGATTAATCCCTGCAGTCACGAAAGCTTTAAATCGAAATACAGTGTTGTTGTGAATGCTCTATAATGTGTTCAGATGAAAGCCTTCCTTTTAAGTTCCAGAAGTGTTCACTTATTTCAGGATGACAACATTGTTATACTTGTATAGATGCGTTGCTTCGTCTGGTGGTTGTATCATCGGGACTGGTAAATGTGTGGTGTTTATGGTAGAAGGTGCCATGTCATCTTCTCACAGCTAATTGCGTGTTAAAGTTTATTCTAGACTTCGTCACGTTAAGGTGGTGCTTTGTAGTCCTATCGGACTACTTGTTGATGTGTTGTGAAGCGCAGTGGTTGTGTGGTGGTTCAATTTCTAATTTGACTCTCGTGGTTAAGTGGTTCTGTTGAGCTAAAGTTGGAGAAATACTGTGATCACAACTTTGCTCAATATTTTAAACATGTTCTTTAATTTTCGATTTAAAGCTTTCGTGACTGCAGGGATTCATCTTCTTGGTTCTTTCGGTAAAGTCACATATAATGGAAATAATAAAATAATAAAATTTTATTATGTTTCATTTTTATTATTTTATTATTTCCATTCTACGTGACTTTACTGAAAGAACTAAGAAGATGTTCTTAAAAATGTTTTATCATTGTGTAATAACAAAAAAAATAGTTTCAGAGTGTGCGTGGATTGCACGTTCGTTGTTCTTGTGTTTGATGGCTTGGACTTCTGGACAAATGGCTTCAGTCGAAAAGGACGTCAATGGGGAAATCGACGTTTACGTGTTCGATTTTAAGAATATGTTTTAACTGTTGAAATTTGGAAATAATTTGCCTAGTCCCTTCCTGTTTGAGCATGCGTATTAATAAAGATTTCAATACGAGTATTAACGTGAATTTTCTTGCAGATTAATAAAGACCTGAATTGTTTTTAAAGATGACTGATCGTACGTTATTTCAACCATATCCTTTCTTAAAAAACACGGACGAGTAGACATACACACACAAGTGTGCTTATAAACACGACTGTCTATACAGCGGTGTGCATTCACACACGAGTGTGCATGTGTTTCTACACGTTTTAACTTTAATTTACTTGCAGAACAATAAAGACCTGACATGTTAAAGATGACTAATCGTCCCTTATTGCTACAATGTTCATAGCGAACACGTGTGGAGGCGAGTTTCAGGTGAAGCATCTCCAGCACACAAGTTTACCCTCACCTGGCAGCATCGTGGCTGTCCGCTGATCACACTCACGACGTCACACTCACGACGTCACACTCACGACGTCACACTCACGACGTCACACTCACGACGTCACACTCACGACGTCACACTCACGACGTCACACTCACGACGTCACACTCACGACGTGACACTCACGACGTCCCACTCACGACGTCACACTCATGACGTCACACGCACAAGCTGTAGGGGCGGGGCTCTGTCCGCTCAGTGGCGCTGTTTTCATTAATTTAGCACCACGAGCGGGGAGTCTCATCTCTGTAGTTCCCTGTTGTGGTGCCGCATTCATCACCACGTTGCCCCTCAATTCTTTGTACGACACAATATGAAAATAAGTTGTGTGTTCCACTACACATACTTACTCGAGTACACATATACACTCCCTTGTACACACACCCACACACGAGTGGGCATAGCAGTGTATATACATAGACGAATGTGCATACATATACACACGAGTGTGCATATACAGCGGTGTACATACAGATATGCAACGCAGTGTACATAAACACACGAGTGTACATACAAAGCATTGTACGTCAACTAGGATTGCGTTCCACTGCGAACACGCACGTTTGTTCCTACATACATATGCACACAAATACATGTACATGCACACACGAGTGCTCGTCTTGTTGTAGTGTTTCCTTTGTTATGGTTTATGGTATACGCAGAAGTACAAAATGTGCACTGCACACCTACGCGCCCTTTGCCCATTGATCGTGATGATGATGATGAATAACATGTTACGTGATCTAACAGAGAAACGAATGCATACAATTGGAACAATAAATTTACTCAACGAGTTTTGATTAGGATGGTGCGGTTAAATAGCTATTCCAATCCATTGAGATTGCACATTCAGCAAATTATAATGCGACCACAATGCGATCCTAATAATTATAGGGCAATTTAATCCCCCCAGTTCGCATATCCGTCCCTAGTTTCGTAAATAAATATATCTTGATACATCTGAGTATAGTTGGATTATAATGTAGGAGGACATAGAAGGAATCTAACTCGAATTATATGCATCTTCGGTGGATGCATGAGCAACCACCACTCCTCGACTCCCGTTAATTGGGAGGTGAGCCCACGGTAGCCTGGCGCTTACAGCTTTCTACACCTTACGCCACGCTCCCACGTCCCCTTGATTCGTTTGTTTTTCTCTGAAGAAGAGCCCCCTGTTGTTTGGCATTCTCCTGCCAGGTAGACACTCAGTGGCGCTGTTTTCATTAATTTAGCACCACGAGCGGGGAGTCTCATCCCTGTAGTTCCCTGTTGTGGTGCCGCATTCATTACCACGTTGCCCTCAATTCTTTGTACGACACAATATGAAAATAAGTTGCGTGTTCCAATACACATACTTACACGAGTACACTCCCTTGTACACACACACGAGTGGACATACACAGCGGTGGAGAAAAATGCACGAATGTGCATCCACCCCGCTTTGTACACACAAAGATAAAGATCTCCCTATAGCCTTAACAGACTGTAAGGGCAAGTTAGCGAGCACCTATGAAGGCCGCAACGGTACACGAGGGGGTGGGTGGCCAGCACCACGCCCGACCGCCTTTGTCTCCCCACCAGGTACTCATTTGAGGCTGAGTCGACCAAGATGGAGGCCCGGGACCGGTTCAGATAATCGTCACTGGTGTTGGCCGTGAGCGGGAATCGAACCCGTGTTGCCGGGTTCACAGCGCAGCGCGCTAACCGCTGCACCACCGCTCCCCACATATACACTCCCTTGTACACACACCCACACACGAGTGGACATACACAGTGCTGTAGGAAAAATTCACGAATGTGCATAGACACCGCTTTGTACATACACACACGGGTGCACATGCATATGTAGTGGTGGTGTTGACGTGCGCCGACAGTGATGGATCACGGGGCGGCACGAGGTGCGGGGTTGGGCACGCGATGTGGGCGTGGTGTGGACGCGCGCGCCGGGAGTGAGGGATGACGGGCGGCGCGGCGTGGGTGTTGAGGCGCGCTGACACGAGGTGGGGAAAAGAGGATCGTAGCCAGCGCCCGGTGATTGGTCGAATGGGATAGGTGCTCTCAGCGACGTCCGCAGGAGGGGTATAAAGGGTGACGCGCGAGAGCACTCGTGGTTGTTTAACCAGTTGAAGATCGAAGACGGAGTGGAAGGAGTAGGGCCCGAGACCCCTAGTCCCGCCGTCCTTATCGGGACCGGGGCCCTGTGTGGCTCGAAGGCGAGATTGTGGGACCCGTGGTCCGACGCCCATGTGGGTCGGGACTGTGGGACCCAGGGTCGAGACGGACACCCCGGCTTGGTGTGTTCCGAGAGGCTACGGGGCGTAAGAGCCCGTGTCGGTGTAGCCCGGAGGACTGGGTAGGGTTAGGCTGGTGTTAGCCACCCGAGAAACTGAGTGGGTGTTGGTCACCCGAGTAGCTAAGTGGGCGTTGGTCGCCCGAGTAGCTAAGTGGGTGTTGGTCACCCGAGTAACCCAGTGGGTGTTGGTCACCCGAGTAGCTAAGTGAGTGTTGGTCACCCGTGTTGCTAAGTGGGTGTTGGTCACCCGTGTAGCTAAGTGGGTGTTGGTCACCCGTGTAAATATAGTTGGTTCAATAAAAGAGTGTGCTACCCGTGAAGTCGTCTCCCGCCGAGTTACTACATTACACATGCACAGTGTAATTGCACACAGCAATGTTTATAAACACATGTGCACGTATACAGCAGTGTGCATGCTCAGGGATTGCGTTTTAACACACACAAATATGCGAGCACACACGATTGTACATACATACACACGTGTACAGACCCACACGTGTCCATGAACGAGTGTAAATACACACACGAGTGCACATGCACACGAATGTACCCACAGAGAAGTACACACCCATGTACATACACATGGCTACAGTTCCCTGCTGTAATGGCTGGTGCTTATGCTAGAAGGTGGCATGTGTTGTAATTGTTGCACAGCAAATGATGTGAGCGTGCTGTCTTGTTTATTCCAAACTTTGTCACGTAAAGGTGGTGCTTCGTAGTCCTATCGGATTACTTGTTGATGTGGTGTGATGCGCATTGGTTGTGAGGTGTTTCAATTGCTGATTTTACTCTCGTTGTTAAGTGGTCTTGTTGAGCTAAAGTTGGAGAAAGACATTGCTCACACACGCTTACAAGCGATACCATTTCGATTATCAATAAAAGTGTTTGACAGCAATCGTAATAATTGTCGTGAATTAAATTAAACAAATCACCTTGATTTACTGACGCGCTCATATCAACACAAATACTTAAATATGTTTTTATAAAACAAAGTCAGTACAGTATGCATTTGCACCTCTTAGTCCAAATCTAACTGGACATCAGCATTTTGATACTTCAGACTCTATGTCGATGTTAAATTCTCTAAACTTGCATCAGTTTAAAGGACATTGTCGGGTGAATGTTGGCAAATTAACACGAAGCACGGAATTATGCATGGATATGTAGATCTTTCTTTAAACGGAAGCGTGCAATTATGCAGTGAGATATGCATATGTATTAAGGTTAAATTACAATGGCCGGATTAGCTAAGCTATGTTACTACATATGCGGATTGTTAATGTAAAAATTAACAATTGAATGCAAAGTCGATGATAGGCCAGGACGAGAACAAAGGATTTGTATGCTAGAGGGGAGTTATAAGGGGCTTAAATTCAGACCTCAAGACCATTTCGAGAGGGATTTCACTGAGGATAGACGCGCAACTCCTCGCTCTGCAGATTACCCTTCTCCTGCGAGACCCAGCCTGGCGAGCCCGATTGCCTGGCGACTGGGAGAGTTCGTGGCGATCTCCTCAGACGGGTTACAGGGACATCGACACGCCGTGCATCAACAAGTAAGTGTCTTCGTTAGTGGATAAAACTGGTAGTCGCGTGTAGCCCGACTTACGATACGTTACTGTGTGTCGGTTAGACGTTAGTGAGAGTTTGCTTTTTGGCAATTTGAGCCAGACATGCACGCAGCTTAGAGGGTGCCTTTAACTCTCAACAACACCCGCGACTGTTACTCTGCTCTGAAGAATCAGTCACATGGAGCAGATAAACTCTCCACAGCGCCACGCACACACGGGCGAGAAGCCGTTCAATTGCTCTGTTTGTTTGAAGGAATTTTCATGGAAGTCATATCTTCACAGGCACCAGAAGACACACACGGGCGAGAAGCCATTCAAGTGCTCTGTGTGTGGGAAGGCATTTTCACTGAAATCAAATCTTAACACTCACCAGAAAACACACTCTGGTGAGAAGCCATTCAAGTGCTCTGTGTGTGGGAAGGCATTTTCACAGAAATCACATCTTAACACTCACCAGAAAACACACTCTGGTGAGAAGCCATTCAATTTCTCTGTGTGTGGGAAGACATTTTCACAGAAATCCAATCTTAACACTCACCAGAAGACACACACGGGCGAGAAGCCATTCAAGTGCGCTGTGTGTGGGAAGACATTTTCACTGAAATCCAATCTTAACACTCACCAGAAGACACACACGGGCGAGAAGCCATTCAATTGCTCTGTGTGTGGGAAGACATTTTCACTGAAATCCAATCTTAACACTCACCAGAAAACACACTCTGGTGAGAAGCCATTCAAGTGCTCTGTGTGTGGGAAGGCATTTTCACAGAAATCACATCTTAACACTCACCAGAAAACACACTCTGGTGAGAAGCCATTCAATTTCTCTGTGTGTGGGAAGACATTTTCACAGAAATCCAATCTTAACACTCACCAGAAGACACACACGGGCGAGAAGCCATTCAAGTGCGCTGTGTGTGGGAAGACATTTTCACTGAAATCCAATCTTAACACTCACCAGAAGACACACACGGGCGAGAAGCCATTCAATTGCTCTGTGTGTGGGAAGACATTTTCACTGAAATCCAATCTTAACACTCACCAGAAAACACACTCTGGTGAGAAGCCATTCAAGTGCTCTGTGTGTGGGAAGGCATTTTCACAGAAATCACATCTTAACACTCACCAGAAAACACACTCTGGTGAGAAGCCATTCAATTTCTCTGTGTGTGGGAAGACATTTTCACAGAAATCCAATCTTAACACTCACCAGAAGACACACACGGGCGAGAAGCCATTCAAGTGCGCTGTGTGTGGGAAGACATTTTCACTGAAATCCAATCTTAACACTCACCAGAAGACACACACGGGCGAGAAGCCATTCAATTGCTCTGTGTGTGGGAAGACATTTTCACTGAAATCCAATCTTAACACTCACCAGAAAACACACTCTGGTGAGAAGCCATTCAAGTGCTCTGTGTGTGGGAAGACATTTGCACAGAAATCACATCTTAACACTCACCAGAAAACACACTCTGGTGAGAAGCCATTCAATTTCTCTGTGTGTGGGAAGACATTTTCACAGAAATCCAATCTTAACACTCACCAGAAGACACACACGGGCGAGAAGCCATTCAATTGCTCTGTGTGTGGGAAGACATTTTCACTGAAATCCAATCTTAACACTCACCAGAAAACACACTCTGGTGAGAAGCCATTCAAGTGCTCTGTGTGTGGGAAGACATTTTCACAGAAATCACATCTTAACACTCACCAGAAAACACACTCTGGTGAGAAGCCATTCAATTTCTCTGTGTGTGGGAAGACATTTTCACAGAAATCCAATCTTAACACTCACCAGAAGACACACACGGGCGAGAAGCCATTCAAGTGCGCTGTGTGTGGGAAGACATTTTCACTGAAATCCAATCTTAACACTCACCAGAAGACACACACGGGCGAGAAGCCATTCAAGTGCGCTGTGTGTGGGAAGACATTTTCACTGAAATCCAATCTTAACACTCACCAGAAGACACACTCGGGCGAGAAGCCATTCAAGTGCTCTCTTTGTGCGAAGGCATTTGTAAGGAAGTCAGATCTTCACAGGCACCAGAAAACGCACTCGGGTGAAAAGCCATTAAATTGCTCTCCGAGGGAGAGAACATGTTCACGGTTATCTCCACGAAACAAGCATCAGAAGATCCGGAATGATAGGGAAGTGGAATCAAAAGGTGTAATGCAAAGTGCTGCAATGAGTCCTGAAAAAGATGCATCTTTTCATCCTATACAGGTGGATCCTGAGAGATGCCTAGATGTAGTGGATGTCATGATTCCTGACAACAATTCCTTTTTAGACCTCATGCAGTTGGATCCTGAGAGGTTGCTGGATGTAATGAGCCCTGACGACAATTCATCTTTCGACCCCATGCAGGTGGATACTGAGACATGGCTGCTGGAATGGCTGGAGAGTCAAAGTTTTGAGTTGGATTTACGTGAAAATGCCTTCCCACACACAGCGCACTTGAATGGCTTCTCGCCCGTGTGTGTCTTCTGGTGCCTGTGAAGATCTGACTTCCATGAAAATGCCTTCAAACAAACAGAGCAATTGAACGGCTTCTCGCCCGTGTGTGCGTGGCGCTGTGGAGAGAGTATCTGCTCCATGTGACTGATTCTTCAGAGCAGAGTAACAGTCGCGGGTGTGAGTTAAAGGCACCCTCTAAGCTGCGTGGATGTCTGTCTCAAATCGCCAAAAAGCAAACTCTCACTAACGTCTAACCGACACACAGTAACGTCTCGTAAGTCGGGCTACACGCGACTACCAGTTTTATCCACTAACGAAGACACTTACTTGTTGATGCACGGCGTGTCGATGTCCCTGTAACCCGTCTGAAGAGATCGCCACGAACTCTCCCAGTCGCCAGGCAATCGGGCTCGCCAGGCTGGGTCTCGCAGGAGAAGGGTAATCTGCAGAGAGAGGAGTCGAGCGTTTATCCTCAGTGAAATCCCTCTCGAAATGGTCTTGAGGCCTAAATTTCAGCCCCTTATAACTCCCCTCTCGCATACAATTCCTTTGTTCTCGACGTGGCCTATCATGGACTTTGCATTCAATTGTTAATTTTTACATTAACAATCCGCATATGTAGCAACATAGCTTAGCGAATCTGGCCATTGTAATTTAACCTTAATACGTATGTACATTATACTGCGTAATTGTACACTTCTGTTTGAATAATTACATACATCTCCATGCATAATTCCGTGCTTCCTGTGAATTTGCTAATATGTACCCGACAATGTCCTCTAAACTGCAGAGATTCATCTTCATGGTTCTTTCGGTAAAGTCACGTAAAGGACGGCTGCTTGCGTTGTGGCCGAAACGTCGTGAGAATTATTTTATTATGTTTTATTTTTATTACTTTATTACTTCCCTTTTACGTGACTTTACCGAAAGAACCAAGAAGATGAAAAGAACCTTGGCAAAGGAAGATGCACCATGGAAGAGGAGCGCCTCTTTGAGGTGCAGCGCATTGCCAGGGCGACGTGCCGCACAGAAGAGAAGTGCTTCCGAGACTTTCTTCTCAAGAAACGCCTCATTCAAGTGAAGTTCTTCACTGATGAGAAGCATCATCTCGAGATGAAGTGTGCTGACGAGAAGCGTCTGGAGGAAGAGGAGGAGAAGTGTCTCGCCAACGTGAAACGCGTCGAGGAGGAGAAGCGCCTTGCGCAGGAGCAGCGCCTCGCCAGCATTGCTACCATCATCACCACCACCGCCGGCACCTCCACCACCACCCCTGCCGCCACCACCACCGCCGCTACCATCACCACGGCCGCCGCCACCACCACCACCCCTGCCGCCACCACCACCGCCAGCACCACCGCCAGCATGCATTTGCACACAAATACATGTACATGCACACACGAGTGCTCGTCTTGTTGTAGTGTTTCCTTTGTTATGGTTTATGGTATACGCAGAAGTACAAAATGTGCACTGCACACCTACGCGCCCTTTGCCCATTGATCGTGATGATGATGATGATGAATAACATGTTACTTGATGTAACAGAGAAACGAATGCTGACAATTGGAACAATAAATATACTCAACGAGTTTTGATTAGGATGGTGCGGTTAAATAGCTATTCCAATCCATTGAGATTGCACATTCAGCAAATTATAATGCGACCACAATGCGATCCTAATAATTATAGTGCAATTCTAATCCCGCACCCCCAGTTCGCATATCCGTCCCTAGTTTCGAAAATAAATATCTTCATACATATGCATACATCTGAGTATAGTTGGATTATAATGTAGGAGGACATAGAAGGAATCTAACTCGACTTATATGCATCTTCGGTGGATGCATGAGCAACCACCACTCCTCGACTCCCGTTGATTGGGAGGTGAGCCCACGGTAGCCTGGCGCTTACAGCGTTCTACACCTTACGCCACGCTCCCACGTCCCCTTGATTCGTTTGTTTTTCTCTGAAGAAGAGCGCCCTGTTGTTTGGCATTCCCCTGCCACGAGTAAAGTTCCGTAAAAAGAATCCGCTACTTCATCCGCGGTGTCGGACGGTAACGCTGTGGTGGATGTGAGCAATGCCCTGGAGGGAAGGCTCGTAGCCACCACAGAGGCCCACGAGGTCTCTGGACGTGTGCGAGGCGCTGGTAACCTCTCCATATTCAATGAAATTACCATATAAACACGTTCAAAATATTAAACACGTGCACGCGATTTTAACAAGTCGGATTTTGGGACCAATATCATCGATAATAGAGGTTTTGGGGTTAGATAGCGGAAGTATATGAATGTGTCGCTAAAATTATACATTAGATAAATGCATACTCACAAAGGGAAGCGTACTTCAACAGGGATTACCATTGGTAGGGCGATTTTAATAAACACAATAGACAGGAAGGACACGTTCAAAGGGCTCGCATAATGCACACGCATAATGTACGTTGCCTCAGTAATCCGCCCCCCCCCCCCACCCCCACATTGTGCAAGAGCGCAGCTGCGTGGTCAACACATCTACGCTTCTATATGAGTGTAATTAAGGACTCCGTCACACGATGTCGATCTCCGTCGGTCCTTTATTTGTGTTCGTCTTCCGCTCACCCCGCTGGCCTCCTCCTCGGTCCAGCGTCGTCTCTCCTTGCGCCCCGCGCACTCTGCAGCTCCCCTGCTGCTCCGCTCTGCAGCTACTCTGCTGCTGATGCAACCTCGCACGCCCTGCTAGTCCTCCGCTAGCTCTGCAGCTACTCTGCTGCTGATGCAACCTCGCACGCCCTGCTAGTCCTCCGCTAGCTCTGCAGCTACTCTGCTGCTGATGCAACCTCGCACCCCCTGTGCTAGTCCTCCGCTAGCTCTGCAGCTACTCTGCTGCTGATGCAACCTCGCACGCCCTGCTAGTCCTCCGCTAGCTCTGCAGCTACTCTGCAGCTGGTGCAACCTCGCACGCCCTGCTAGTCCTCCGCTAGCTCTGCAGCTACTCTGCTGCTCCGTGCAACCCCTGCACGCCCCGTGCACCCCGCGCACTCTGCTCTCTCCTCACCCCGCTGGCTGGCGCCGTCCGATGAGCCCCTCAGCCACCAGGCTGAGGCACGGCGACCACCCAACGTGGTCTACCCTCTTCACTCCCTCGACTGCCCCCGATGTCTTCCTGTCTCCCCCGCTATAACTTCTCCCCCACGTGACCCTGACTCCTCCCTCTCCCACGTGACCCTGACTCCTCCCTCTCGGATCGTCACATCCGGCCTCCCCATTTACGCTCGCATTACATATGTATGCATTTATCTAATGTATAATTTTAACGACACATTCATATACTTCGGCTATCTAACCCCAAAACCTATATTATGGATGATGTTAGTCCCGAAATCTGACGTCTTAAACTCGAGTGTATGTGTTTAATATTTTGGACGTGTTTTTATGGTAATTTTATTGAATATGGAGAGGTTACCAGCGCCTCGCACACGTCCAGAGACCTCGTGGGCCTCTGCGGTGGCTACGAGCCTTCCCTCCAGGACATTGCTCACATCCACCACAGCGTTACCGTCCGGCACCGCCGATGAAGTAGCGGATTATTTTTATGGAACTTTACTCGTGGCAGGGGAATACCAAACAACAGGGGGCTCTTCTTCAGAGAAAAACAAATCAAGGGGACGTGGGAGCGTGGCGTAAGGTGTAGAAAGCTGTAAGCGCCAGGCTACCGTGGGCTCACCTCCCAATCAACGGGAGTCGAGGAGTGGTGGTGCATATCAAGATGAATTTAGCATATTTATGGGAAATGCAGATATGGGATTAGTCATAACTTGTGGAATCTGGCTATTGAGCTTAATCCTGAATACGTATATTCATCTCACCGCATAATTCGCGTTAATTTGCTAATATTCACCCTGCAATGTGCTGCAAACTGCTGTCAGTTCAAAGGCGTTACCAGGGAAATGCAGTATTCAAATTGTGATTTGGACTTTGAGTTTCAACTTTATACCGTGCTGACTTTGTTTTATATATATTTAAGTACTTGTGTTGCTATGAGCGCGTCAGAACAATCAAGGTGTTTTTTTGAATTTAATCCAGGAAATTTATTACGATTGCTGTCATACACTTTAAAATGATAATCGAAATGGTATCGCTTGTAAGCGTGTGTGTATTTACACTGCTGTGTAAGTACACTTGGGGAGCGGTAGTGTAGCGGTTTGTTTGTACAAAGCGGTGTGTATGCACATTCGTCTATGTATATACACTGCTATGTCCTCTCGTGTGTGGGTGTGTGTTGCGTACAAAGAATTGAGGGCAACGTGGTGATGAATGCGGCACCACAACAGGGAACTACAGGGATGAGACTCCCCGCTCGTGGTGCTAAATTAATGAAAACAGCGCCACTGAGCGGACAGAGCCCCGCCCCTACAGCTCGTGCGTGTGACGTCATGAGTGTGACGTCATGAGTGTGATCAGCGGACAGCCACGATGCTGCCAGAAGACCAAGCCATCAAACACAAGAACAACGAACGTGCAATCCACGCACACTCTGAAACCTATAATTTGAAGTTCTTTAACTTATTAAACATTGATAAAAAAAATTAAAATATTGAGCAAAGTTGTGATCACAGTATTTCTCCAACTTTAGCTCATCAAAACCACTTAACCACGAGAGTAAAATTAGAAATTGAACCACCACACAACCACTGCGCTTCACAACACATCAACAAGTAGTCCGATAGGACTACAAAGCACCACCTTAACGTGACAAAGTCTGGAATAAACAAGACAGCACGCTCACATCATTTGCTGCCAGAAGATTACAACACATGCCACCTTCTAGTATAAGCACCAGCCATTTAACATCCCCGATGATCCAACTACCAGACAAAGCAATGTATCTTTCGAAGTATAAAATTGTTGCCATCCTAAAGTGAACACTTCTGGAACTTAAACGGAAGACTTTCATCCGAACACATTAAAGAGCATTCACATCACTCTAGCTCGGAGAAATGGAAATGACTGAAAAAATATATCTAAGAGACACGAATATACACAGGGCAACAGTTAACAGATGTACTCAATACGTTTGAGTCTTCAGCCACTCCACTACATCCAGCCATCTCTCCGGATCCAACTTCATGGGGTCGAAAGTGGAATTTCCTTTAGAACTCATTACATCACTTTCGAATTCAGCTTTTTATTCCTGATGACTTGTGAAGTGTTTTCTAACCGTGAAAATGCTTCAAACACACAGAGCAATCAAACATATTTGTTCAAATGATCACACTAGCTTGGAGTACTGCTGCAAATCACTGATTAAAAAAGAGTTGTACGTTATTAATTGATCTTACAGAGATACAGACATGCACGTTCCAGGACTTCAACAGCTAAAAGAAGTGCTCAAAACTTTGATGTTCCAGCCACTCCAGCAGCCATTTTTGAGTATCCAACTGCATGGGGTCGAAAGATGCAATTTTTTCAGGACTCATTGCAGCACTTTGAATTTCACCGTTTGATTTTACTTCCCTATCATTGCGGATCTTCTGGTGCTTGTGTCGGGGTGATGGCCGTGAACATGTCCTCTCCCTCGTAGAGCAATTAAATGGCTTCTAGCCCGAGTGTGTTTTCTTGTGATTGTTAAGAGCTGACTTCCATGCAAATGCATTCCCACAAAGAGAGCACTTGAATTGCTTCTCGCCCGAGTGTGTTTTCTGGTGACTGTGAAGATTTTATTTCCGTGAAAATGCCTTCCCGCACACAGCGCAATTGAATGGCTTCTCGCCCGTGTGTGTCTTCTGGTGAGTCTTAAGATGTGATTTCCGTGAAAATGCCTTCCCACACACAGAGCAATTGAACGGCTTCTCGCCCGTGTGTGTTTTCTGGTGACTGTAAAGAATAGATTTCCAAGCAAATGCCTTCCCACACACCGAGCACTTGAATGGCTTCTCGCCCGAGTGTGTTTTCTGGTGTTTGTTAAGATTTGATTTCTGTGAAAATGCCTTCCCACACACAGCGCAATTGAATAGCTTCTCGCCCGTGTGTGTCTTCTGGTGTCTGTTAAGAGTTGATTTCTCCGCAAATGCCTTCCCACACACAGCGCAATTGAATGGCTTCTCGCCCGTGTGTGTTTTCTGGTGACTGTTTAGAGTTGATTTCTGCGCAAATGCCTTCGAACAAACAGAGCACTTGAATGGCTTCTCGCCCGTGTGTGTTTTCTGGTGAGTGTTAAGATTTGATTTATCCACAAATGCCTTCCCACACACAGCGCACTTGAATGGCTTCTCACCCGTGTGTATCTTCTGGTGAGTGTTAAGATTGGATTTACGTGAAAATGCCTTCCCACACACAGCGCACTTGAATGGCTTCTCGCCCGTGTGTGTCTTATGGTGCCTGTGAAGATCTGACTTCCATGAAAATGCCTTCAAACAAACAGAGCAATTGAACGGCTTCTCGCCCGTGTGTGCGTGGCGCTGTGGAGAGAGTATCTGCTCCATGTGACTGATTCTTCAGAGCAGAGTAACAGTCGCGGGTGTTGTTGAGAGTTAAAGGCACCCTCTAAGCTGCGTGGATGTCTGTCTCAAATCGCCAAAAAGCAAACTCTCACTAACGTCTAACCGACACACAGTAACGTCTCGTAAGTCGGGCTACACGCGACTACCAGTTTTATCCACTAACGAAGACACTTACTTGTTGATGCACGGCGTGTCGATGTCCCTGTAACCCGTCTGAAGAGATCGCCACGAACTCTCCCAGTCGCCAGGCAATCGGGCTCGCCAGGCTGGGTCTCGCAGGAGAAGGGTAATCTGCAGAGAGAGGAGTCGAGCGTTTATCCTCAGTGAAATCCCTCTCGAAATGGTCTTGAGGCCTAAATTTCAGCCCCTTATAACTCCCCTCTCGCATACAATTCCTTTGTTCTCGACGTGGCCTATCATGGACTTTGCATTCAATTGTTAATTTTTACATTAACAATCCGCATATGTAGCAACATAGCTTAGCGAATCTGGCCATTGTAATTTAACCTTAATACGTATGTACATTATACTGCGTAATTGTACACTTCTGTTTGAATAATTACATACATCTCCATGCATAATTCCGTGCTTCCTGTGAATTTGCTAATATGTACCCGACAATGTCCTCTAAACTGCAGAGATTCATCTTCATGGTTCTTTCGGTAAAGTCACGTAAAGGACGGCTGCTTGCGTTGTGGCCGAAACGTCGTGAGAATTATTTTATTATGTTTTATTTTTATTACTTTATTACTTCCCTTTTACGTGACTTTACCGAAAGAACCAAGAAGATGAAAAGAACCTTGGCAAAGGAAGATGCACCATGGAAGAGGAGCGCCTCTTTGAGGTGCAGCGCATTGCCAGGGCGACGTGCCGCACAGAAGAGAAGTGCTTCCGAGACTTTCTTCTCAAGAAACGCCTCATTCAAGTGAAGTTCTTCACTGATGAGAAGCATCATCGCGAGATGAAGTGTGCTGACGAGAAGCGTCTACCACACAGTAGGGGTGGTTGTTGTGGTCGTGGATCGCTGACAACCATGACCACTATCACCAGACTACCCACCCACCCCGTGACACATCCCAGGCACACAACCACACACCCCGTGATACACGTCACACACACACACACCACATGGTTCCCCCCCGGAGAGACGGTGCCACTGGGACCACAGCTGTGGAAGGAATCTGAGCAGCAGATGCCAGGACTACAGTGGAGAACGACTGCTATCATAACACCTCACACAACAAACACACACGGGACTAGCCTAAAAAAACTAGCCAGTCCCTGCTTGGACTAATAGGTGGAAGTTAATACTGTTCTGAACCTGTTTAATAAACATATTTAAGGACACTCGTGTTGAGCATGGTGCTTTTAGCAAACGAGTGTGTTTTGTTATAATTTCTGTAATAAACTTTGAATAATCATCTGAATGGTTTAGCTTGAAAACATGGTTCATAATAACGTTACGCAAAAAAAAAAACAATCGTCATCTTCTAGTCTGTAACATACGACCTTCGGTGTGTATATACACCAGTGTGCATGTGTTCAATATTTTGCACGTATTTAAAATTTGTGACGAGTTTTTTTGCTAATTGCATTGAGTATTGAGGGGTTACCAGCCCCTCGCACCCGTCCAAAGACCTCGTGGGCCACTGTGGTGGCTACGAGCCTTCCCTCCGGGACATTGCTCACATCCACCACAGCGTTACCGTCCAACACAGTCAATGAAGGAAGGGGGTTGTTTTAGCAAAATTTTTCTCGTGGCAGGGGATTGACAAACAACAGGGAATGCCTCCTTCTGAGAAACAAAAAACGAATGAAGGGGGCGTGGGAGCGTGGCGTAAGGTGTGCAAAGCTGTAGGTCACAGGTATCAATCGAATTGGGTCAATGACACCAGCACACGAATGGTGGGGTCGTTTGGAATGATGTTGCATTGATGACATATGAAGCTCTCGACGTTGCATTTCATGAATTTTACATTCAATTGTTATTTTTGGAATTTACAATCTGCATATCTAGCAACAGAGCTTCGCTAATCTGGACATTGAGCTTAAGCCTGAATACATATATTCATCTCACCGCATAATTCGCGTTAATTTGCTAATATTCACCCTGCAATGTGCTGCAAACTGCTGTACTGACTTTGTTTTCTAAATATATTTAAGGACACTCGTGTTGAGCGGGGTGCTTCTAGAAAACGAGTGTGTTCAATCATAATTTATTTAATAAACTTTGAATAATCATCTGAATGTTAAAGCTTCTAAGCATGGTTTTGGTAATTGTCCATATTAGAGGTTTTTGGGTTAGATCGCGTAAATATATAAATGTGTCGTTGAAACCCACCACCACCCTACACAGCCAACTAGTAAGGGTTGTCACGTAAACAGAACGTGGAAATGCGTCACTAGTACAGCACTAACCGGTGTGTTGGAGAGCCAAGCCACAACATTTACAATCTGAGTACGACGTTTCGCCAGTAATTACAACTAGCTTCATCAGGCGACAGACAGATTTGTGAAGTCTTACTGTTTTGTTAGGGAACCGGTTCCCATGGGAAGTCTTGGGGGCAATGTTAAGAGATAGGGGACCGGTTCCCATAGGAAGTCTATGGGGCAATGTTGAGAGATAGGGAACCGGTTCCCATAGAAAGTCTATGGGGCAATGTTAAGAGATAGGGAACAGGTTCCCATAGGAAGTCTATGGGGCAATGTTAAGAGATAGGGAACCGGTTCTCATAGAAAGTCTATTGGGCAATGTTAAGAGATAGGGAACAGGTTCCCATAGGAAGTCTATGGGGCAATGTTAAGAGATAGGGAACCGGTTCCCATAGGAAGTCTATGGGGCAATGTTGAGAGATAGGGAACCGGTTCCCTTAGGAAGTCTATGGGGCAATGTTAAGAGATAGGGAACCGGTTCCCATAGAAAGTCTATTGGGCAATGTTAAGAGATAGGGAACAGGTTCCCATAGGAAGTCTATGGGGCAATGTTAAGAGATAGGGAACCGGTTCCCATAGGAAGTATATGGGGCAATGTTGAGAGATAGGGAACCGGTTCCCATAGAAAGTCTATGGGGCAATGTTGAGAGATAGGGAACCGGTTCCCATAGGAAGTCTATGGGGCAATGTTGAGAGATAGGGAACCGGTTCCCATAGGAAGTCTATGGGGCAATGTTGAGAGATAGGGAACCGGTTCCCATAGAAAGTCTATGGGGCAATGTTGAGAGATAGGGAACCGGTTCCCATAGGAAGTCTATGGGGCAATGTTGAGAGATAGGGAACCGGTTCCCATAGAAAGTCTATGGGGCAATGTTGAGAGATAGGGAACCGGTTCCCATGGGAAGTCTATGGGGCAATGTTAAGAGATAGGGGACCGGTTTAAAACTAAACAAACTAAATTATATAGAAGCGTAGATGTGTTGACCACGCAGCTGCGCTCTTGCACAATGTGGGGGTGGGGGGGCGGATTACTGAGGCCACGTACATTATGCGTGTGCATTATGCGAGCCCTTTGAACGTGTCCTTCCTGTCTATTGTGTTTATTAAAATAGCCCTACCAATGGTAATCCCTGTTGAAGTACGCTTCCCTTTGTGAGTATGCATTTATCTAATGTATAATTTTAACGACACATTCATATACTTCCGCGATCTAACCCCAAACCTCTATTATGGATGATATTGGTCCCGAAATCCGACGTGTTAAACTCGAGTGCATGTGTCTTCTTGGTTCTTTCGGTAAAGTCACGTAGTAGGGAAATAATAAAATAACAAAAATATTAAAACATAATAAAAATCATTCTCACGACGTTTCGGCCACAACGCAAGCAGCCGTCCTCAGGTGAAGACCAGGTCTGTCGGGGAGACAGCGTCTGAATGAAACACCACCACGCTTGGCAGCGTATATTTAAGCTGGGTTGGAAGAGGGGAAGGGCGCCTTGACAAAATAATTTACATATCAAGAGGGAATTAGCATATTTATGGGAAATGCAGGTATGTGATTAGTACTACTTGTTAAATGCATAGGAGGTGGGCGGGGGGTTTCAAAGTCATATTATGCCCGTGCCTTATGCAGGATTAGCAGCATCAAAGGGAGGGGGTAGGGGTAGCATTAATAAAGGGAAGGAATGTTAATAGTATGTAGCTGCAGTAACTAAACAACCGACGATGCATTTCATGAACTTTACATTCAATTGTTATTTTTGGAAATAACAATTTGCATATCTAGCAACAGAGCTTCTCTATCTTATTGGTTATTTCGGTAAAGTCACGTAGAAGGGAAATAATAAAATTTAAAAAATTAAACATAATAAAATAATTCTCACGACGTTTCGGAGGCAACACAAGCTTCCGTCTTCAGGTGGAACCGTCACAGCACGATACCTGTATCAAGTAAGATAAATTCCAAGAAAACAGTCCTTGTGTATATACTGGTTGAGGGTGGGAGGATATTATTATTGTGAGGTTCGGTGCGGCTGAAACACGCTGTTAGGAATGAGCCTTTGTTGTGTAGACTGGTTGAACTCGGAGGTTCCAAGAGTTTGCATATCAATAGGAATTTAGCATATGTGGTGCTAAATTAATGAAAACAGCGCCACTGAGTGGACAGAGCCCCGCACCTACAGCTCGTGCGTGTGACGTCATGAGTGTGACGTCATGAGTGTGATCAGCGGACAGCCACGATGCTGCCAGGAGAGGGTCAACTTGTGTGCTGGAGATGCTTCACCTGAAACTCGCCTCCACACGTGTTCGCTATGAACATTGTAGCAATAAGGGACGATTAGTCATCTTTAACATGTCAGGTCTTTATTGTTCTGCAAGGATATTAACCTTCTTGGTTCTTTCGGTAAAGTCACAAAGAAGGGAAATAATAAAATAATAAAAATAAACACAATACAATTATTTTATTATGTTTTATTTTATTCTTCATTTTCTTGGTTCTTTCGGTAAAGTTACGTAGAATGTAAATAATAAATAATAAAACATCATAAAATAATTTCATAAAGTAATTTTATTATGTTTTAAATGTATTATTTTATTAAAATAAAACATAATAAAATTCATTTAGAATTTTTTTTTATTGTTTTATTTTTATTATTTTTTTATTTCCCTTCTTCAATAAGGGACAATTAGTCATCTTTAACATGTCAGGTCTTTATTGTTCTGCAAGTAAATTAAAGTTAAAACTCGTAGAGACACATGCACACTCGTGTGTGAATGCACACCGCTGTATAGACAGTCGTGTTTATAAGCACACTTGTGTGTGTATGTCTACTCGTCCGTGTTTTTTAAAGGAAGGATATGGTTGAAATAAAGTACGATCAGTTATCTTTAAAAACAATTCAGGTCTTTATTAATCTGCAAGAAAATTCACGTTAATACTCGTATCGAAATCTTTATTAATACGCTTGCTCAAACAGGAAGGAACTAGGCAAATTATTTCCCAAAAGGAATTCAACAGTTAAAACATATTCTTAAAATCTAACACGTAAACGTCGATTTCCCCATTGACGTCCTTTTCGACTGAATCCATTCGTCCAAAAGTCCAAGCCATCAAACGCAAAAACATCGAACGTGCAATCCACGCACACTCTGAAACCTATTATTTTAAGTTATTTTATTTATTACACAATGATAAAAAATTAAAGAACATGTTTAAAATATTGTGCAAAGTTGTGATCACATTATTTTTCCAACTTTAGCTCAACAAAACCACTTAACCACGAGAGTAAAATAAGAAATTGAACCACCACACAACCACTGCGCTTCACAACACATCAACAAGTAGTCAGATAGGACTACAAAGCACCACCTTAACGTGACGAAGTCTAGAATAAACTTTAACACGCAATTAGCTGTGAGAAGATGACATGGCACCTTCTACCATAAACACCACACATTTACCAGTCCCGATGATACAACCACCAGACGAAGCAACGCATCTATTGAAATATTACATTGTTGTCATCCTGAAATAAGTGAACACTTCTGGAACTTAAAAGGAAGGCTTTCATCTGAACACATTATAGAGCATTCACAACATCACTCCAGCTCGGTGTACTGGAAATCACTGAAAAATATATCTTAGAGACGCGAATATACACAATGCAACAGTTAACAGATGTACTCAATACACTTGAGTCTCCAGCCACTCCATTCCATCCAGCCATCTCTCAGGATCCACCTGCAAAGGTTAGAAAGATGCATTTTTATCAGGACTCATTGCAGCACTTTAAATTCTACATTTTGATTTCAATTCCCTATCATTGCGGATCTTCTGGTGCTTGTTTCGGGGTGATGACCGTGAACATGACCTCTCCCTCGTAGAGCATTTAAATGGCTTCTCGCCCGAGTGTGTTTTCTGGTGACTGTGAAGATTTTATTTCCGTGAAAATGCCTTCCCGCACACAGCGCAATTGAACGGCTTCTCGCCCGTGTGTGTTTTCTGGTGTCTGTAAAAATTTGATTTATCCGCAAATGCCTTTCCACAAATAGAGCACTTGAATGGCTTCTCGCCCGTGTGTGTCATCTGGTGAGTATCAAGATGTGATTTTCGTGAAAATTCCTTCCCACACACAGAGCAATTGAACGGCTTCTGGCCCATGTGTGCGTGGCGCTGTGGAGAGTTTATCTGCTCCATGTGACTGATTCTTCAGAGCAGAGTAACAGTCGCGCGTGTTGTTGAGAGTTAAAGGCACCCTCTAAGCTGCGTGGATGTCTGCCTCAAATCGCCAAAATGCAAACTCTCACTAACGTCTAACCGACACACAGTAACGTCTCGTAAGTCGGGCTACACGCGACTACCAGTTGTATCCACTAACGAAGACACTTACTTGTTGATGCACGGCGTGTCGATGTCCCTGTAACCCGTCTGAAGAGATCGCCACGAACTCTCCCAGTCGCCAGGCAATCGTGCTCGCCAGGCTGGGTCTCGCAGGAGAAGGGTAAACTGCAGAGAGAAGAGTTGCGCGTCTATCCTGAGTGAAATCCCTCTCGAAATGGTCTTGAGGCCTAAATTTAAGCCCCTTATAACTCCACTTTAGCATCCAAATCATTTGTTCTCGTCTTGGCCTATCATGGACTTTGAATTCAATTGTTAATTTTTACATTAACAATACGCATATGTAGCAACATAGCTTAGCGAATCTGGCCATTGTAATTTAACCTTAATACGTATGCACATCCTACTGCGTAATTGTACACTTCTGTTTGAATAATTACATACATCTCCATGCATAATTCCGTGCTTCCTGTAAATTTGCTAATATTCACCCGACAATGTCCTCTAAACTGCAGGGATTCATCTTAATGGTTCTTTCGGTAAAGTCACGTAAAAGAGAAGTAATAAAATAATAAAAATAAAACATAATAAAATAATTCTCACGATGGAAGAGATGGAGGACGAGACAAAGGAGGAGGTGGAGGAGGTGCAGGTGGTGGAGGTGGTGATGCAGGCTCGTGAAGGACGCTACTGGGCAGTTTGAGGCAGTCGCCCTCCAACAACAACGGAGGGCGGAGGAGCGACGCTCACAACAACGAGCGGAGCGCCGGGTGGCTAAAGCACAGCACGTTGGTACAGTAGGGGGCACAAGTGGTGCATCAGCCAGTCATCTCGGTCATCTCGGTCAGTCGACCCGTGGCACCTGCTGGGTCTGCCCCGTGACCTCCTGCCAGCGGGCATTCGATACTTCACGTGGTAGCCTCAAGGTGCACTTGGCCTGGCACAAGCGTCGCGGTGACGTCACCGCCACTTAGTGGCGAATGGCGGTTATTGTTGTTGTTGATGCAGGGAGAGAAGAGGAAGTGATGGGGCCTTGCTCGCGTGGCGAGAGCGATCACCTCACTCCTCCGCCGCGTGCTGCTTTGTGGTGGCATGTCCACCACACAGTAGGGGTGGTTGTTGTGGTCGTGGGTCGCTGCCATCCATGACCACTATCACCAGACTACCCACCCACCCCGTGACACAAAGATCCCCCGTATAGCCTTAACAGACTGTAGGGGCAAGTGCTGTTAGCGAGCACCTATGAAGGCCGGAACGGTACACGAGAGGGTGGGTGGCCAGCACCACGCCCGACCGCCTTTGTCTCCCTAGTGGCGATATTTACACACCTCACCAGGTACTTATTTGAGGCTGAGTCGACCTAGGGGAGGCCAAGGACCGGTTCAGATAATCGTCACTGGCGGTGTTGGCCGTGAGCGGGAATCGAACCCGGGTCGCCAGGTTCATAGCGCAGCGCGCTAACCGCTGCACTACCGCTCCCCACTTACCCCGTGACACATCCCAGGCACACACCCACACACCCCGTGATACACGTCACACACACACTCCACATGGTTCCCCGTAGAGACGGTGCCACTGGGACCACAGCTGTGGAAGGAATCTGAGCAGCAGATGCCAGGACTACAGTGGAGAACGACTGCTATCAAGACACCTCACACAACAAACACACACGGGACTAGCCTAAAAAAACTAGCCAGTCCCTGCTTGGACTAATAGGTGGAAGTTAATACTGTTCTGAACCTGTTTAATAAACATATTTAAGGACACTCGTGTTGAGCATGGTGCTTTTAGCAAACGAGTGTGTTTTGTTATAATTTCTGTAATAAACTTTGAATAATCATCTGAATGGTTTAGCTTGAAAACATGGTTCATAATAACGTTACGCAAAAAAAAAACAATCGTCATCTTCTAGTCTGTAACATACGACCTTCGGTGTGTATATACACCAGTGTGCATGTGTTCAATATTTTGCACGTATTTAAAATTTGTGACGAGTTTTTTTGCTAATTGCATTGAGTATTGAGGGGTTACCAGCCCCTCGCACCCGTCCAAAGACCTCGTGGGCCACTGTGGTGGCTACGAGCCTTCCCTCCGGGACATTGCTCACATCCACCACAGCGTTACCGTCCAACACAGTCAATGAAGGAAGGGGGTTGTTTTAGCAAAATTTTTCTCGTGGCAGGGGATTGACAAACAACAGGGAATGCCTCCTTCTGAGAAACAAAAAACGAATGAAGGGGGCGTGGGAGCGTGGCGTAAGGTGTGCAAAGCTGTAGGTCACAGGTATCAATCGAATTGGGTCAATGACACCAGCACACGAATGGTGGGGTCGTTTGGAATGATGTTGCATTGATGACATATGAAGTTCTCGACGTTGCATTTCATGAATTTTACATTCAATTGTTATTTTTGGAATTTACAATCTGCATATCTAGCAACAGAGCTTCGCTAATCTGGACATTGAGCTTAAGCCTGAATACATATATTCATCTCACCGCATAATTCGCGTTAATTTGCTAATATTCACCCTGCAATGCGCTGCAAACTGCTGTACTGACTTTGTTTTCTAAATATATTTAAGGACACTCGTGTTGAGCGGGGTGCTTCTAGAAAACGAGTGTGTTCAATCATAATTTATTTAATAAACTTTGAATAATCATCTGAATGTTAAAGCTTCTAAGCATGGTTTTGGTAATTGTCCATATTAGAGGTTTTTGGGCTTCTCGCCCGAGTGTGTTTTCTGGTGACTGTGAAGATTTTATTTCCGTGAAAATGCCTTCCCGCACACAGCGCAATTGAATGGCTTTTCGTTCTTGTGTGTTTTCTGGTGTCTGTTAAGATTTGATTCATCCGCAAATGCCTTTCCACAAATAGAGCAATTGAACGGCTTCTCACCCGTGTGTGTTTTCTGGTGACTGTGAAGAATAGATTTCCAAGCAAATGCCTTCCCACAAACAGAGCACTTGAATGGCTTCTCGCCCGAGTGTGTTTTCTGGTGACTGTAAAGATCTGACTTCCTTGCAAATGCCTTACCGCACACAGCGCAATTGAACGGCTTCTCGCCCGTGTGTGTTTTCTGGTGACTGTGAAGAATAGATTTCCAAGCAAATGCCTTCCCACAAACAGAGCAATTGAACGGCTTCTCGCCCGTGTGTGTTTTCTGGTGACTGTGAAGAATAGATTTCCAAGCAAATGCCTTCCCACAAACAGAGCACTTGAATGGCTTCTCGCCCGAGTGTGTTTTCTGGTGACTGTAAAGATCTGCCTTCCTTGCAAATGCCTTACCGCACACAGCGCAATTGAACGGCTTCTCGCCCGTGTGTGTTTTCTGGTGCATGTGAAGATGTGATGTCTGTGCAAATGCCTTACCACAAACAGAGCACTTGAATGGCTTCTCGCCTGTGTGTGTTTTCTGGTGTCTGTTAAGATGTGATTTACGTGAAAATGCCTTCCCACACACAGAGCACTTGAATGGCTTCTCGCCTGTGTGTGTTTTCTGGTGACTGTTGAGAGTTGATTTCTGTGCAAATGCCTTCTCACAAACAGAGCAATTGAACGGCTTCTCGCCCGTGTGTGTCTTCTGGTGATTGTGTAGAATTGTTTTCCTTGCAAATGCCTTCCCACAAACAGAGCACTTGAATGGCTTCTCACCCGTGTGTGTCATCTGGTGAGTATCAAGATGTGATTTTCGTGAAAATTCCTTCCCACACACAGAGCAATTGAACGGCTTCTGGCCCGTGTGTGCGTGGCGCTGTGGAGAGAGTATCTGCTCCATGTGACTGATTCTTCAGAGCAGAGTAACAGTCGCGGGTGTTGTTGAGAGTTAAAGGCACCCTCTAAGCTGCGTGCATGTCTGTCTCAAATCGCCAAAAAGCAAACTCTCACTAACGTCTAACCGACACACAGTAACGTCTCGTAAGTCGGGCTACACGCGTCTACCAGTTGTATCCACTAACGAAGACACTTACTTGTTGATGCACGGCGTGTCGATGTCCCTGTAACCCGTCTGAAGAGATCGCCACGAACTCTCCCAGTCGCCAGACAATCGTGCTCGCCAGGCTGGGTCTCGCAGGAGAAGGGTAAACTGCAGAGAGAGGAGTCGAGCGTCTATCCTCAGTGAAATCCCTCTGGAAATGGTCTTGAGGCCTAAATTTAAGCCCCTTATAACTCCCCTCTAGCATCCAAATCCTTTGTTCTCGACTTGGCCTATCATGGACTTTGCATTCAATTGTTAATTTTTACATTAACAATCCGCATATGTAGCAACATAGCTTAGCGAATCTGGCCATTGTAATTTAACCTTAATACGTATGTACATTATACTGCGTAATTGTACACTTCTGTTTGAATAATTACATACATCTCCATGCATAATTCCGTGCTTACTGTGAATTTGCTAATATTCACCCGACAATGTCCTCTAAACTGCAGAGATTCATCTTCATGGTTCTTTCGGTAAAGTCACGTAAAGGACGGCTGCTTGCGTTGTGGCCGAAACGTCGTGAGAATTATTTTATTATGTTTTATTTTTATTACTTTATTACTTCCCTTCTACGTGACTTTACCGAAAGAACCAAGAAGATGAAAAGAACCTTGGCAAAGGAAGATGCACCATGGAAGAGGAGCGCCTCTTTGATGTGCAGCGCATTGCCAGGGCGACGTGCCGCACAGAAGAGAAGTGCTTCCGAGACGTTCTTCTCAAGAAGCGAATCATTCAAGTGAAGTACTTCATTGATGAGACGCATCATCGCGAGATGAAGTGTGCTGAGGAGAAGCGTCTGGAGCAGGAGGAGGAGAAGTGTCTCGCCAACGTGAAACGCGTCGAGGAGGAGAAGCGCCTCGTGCAGGAGCAGCGCCTCGCCAGCATTGCTACCATCATCACCACCGCTACCGCCGGCACCTCCACTACCACCACTGCCGCCACTACCATCACCACCACAGCCGCCACCGAAACCACCGCCACCACCGCCGCCACCATCACCGCCACCACCGCCACCGCCGCCACCACTACCGCCGCCACCACCACCACTACCGACGGCACCATCACCACCGCTACCATCACCACCACCACTACCGCCGGCACCTCCACCAACACCCCTGCCACCACCACCACAGCTGCCACCACCACCGCCACCGCTACCACCACCGCCACCATCACCGCCGCCACCGCCACTGCCGCCACCACCACCATCACCGCCACCACCACCGCCACCACCATCACCGCCGCCACCATCACCGCAGTAACCACTGCCACCGCCACCACCGCTGCCACCACCACCATCACCACCACCACTCCAGTGCAGGGCCCGATTGCTCCAAGCTTTGGAGAAGAGGACTTCCAAGCAGAGAAGATGGAGAAGAAGACAGAGTTGGAACAAGAAGAGGAGAAGGTGGAGGTGGTGGAGGACGAGGAGGTTGAGGAGGAACAGGAGGAGGAGAAGGTGGAGGTGGTGGAGGACGAGGAGGTTGAGGAGGAACAGGAGGAGAGAATGGAGAACACAGAGAAGGGAGAAAAGATGGTGGTGGACGACGAAGAGGTAGAGATGGAGGACGAGACAAAGGAGGAGGTGCAGGTGGTGGAGGTGGTGATGCAGGCTCGTGAAGGACGCTACTGGGCAGTTGGAGGCAGTCGCCCTCCAACAACAACGGAGGGAGGAGGAGCGACGCTCACAACAATGAGCGGAGCGCCGGGTGGCCAAAGCACAGCAAGTTGGTACAGTAGGGGGCACAGGTGGTGCATCAGCCAGTCATCTCGGTCATCTCGGTCAGTCGACCCGTGGCACCTGCTGGGTCTGCCCCGTGACCTCCTGCCAGCGGGCGTTCGGCACTTCACATGGTAGCCTCAAGGTGCACTTGGCCTGGCACAAGCGTCGTGGTGGAGTCACCGCCACTTAGTGGCGAATGGCGGTTGTTGTTGTTGTTGTTGATGCAGGGAAAGAAGAGGAAGCGAGGGGGCCTTGCTCGCGTGGCGAGAGCGATCACCTCACTCCTCCGCCGCGTGCTGCTTTGTGGTGGCATGTCCACCACACAGTAGGGGTGGTTGTTGTGGTCGTGGATCGCTGCCAACCATGACCACTATCACCAGACTACCCACCCACCCCGTGACACATCCCAGGCACACACCCCGTGATACACGTCACACACACACACACCACATGGTTCCCCAGAGAGACGGTGCCACTGGGACCACAGCTGTGGAAGAAATCTGAGCAGCAGATGCCAGGACTACAGTGGAGAACGACTGCTATCAAGACACCTCACACAACAAACACACACGGGACTAGCCTAAAAAAAACTAGCCGGCCCCATCTTGGACTAATAGGTGCAAGTTAATACTGTTCTGAACCTGTTTAATAAACATATTTAAGGACACTCGTGTTGAGCATGGCGCTTTTAGAAAACGAGTGTGTTTTGTTATAATTTCTGTCATAAACTTTGAATAATCATCTGAATGGTTTAGCTTGAAAGCGTGGTTTATAATAACGTTACGCAAAAAAAAACAATCGTCATCTTCTAGTCTGTAACATACGACCTTCGGTGTGTATATACACCAGTGTGTATGTGTTCAATATTTTGCACGTATTTAAAATTTTCGACGAGTTTTTTTGCTAATTGCATTGACTATTGAGGGGTTACCAGCCCCTCGCACTTTCCAAAGACCTCGTTGGGCCACTGTGGTGGCTACGAGCCTTCCCTCCGGGACATTGCTCACATCCACCACAGCGTCACCGTCCGACACCGTCAATGAAGGAAGGGGGTTGTTTTGTCAAAACTTTACTCCTGGCAGGGGATTGATAAACAACAGGGAGTGCCTCCTTCTGATAAACAAAAAAACGAATGAAGGGGGCGTGGGAGCGTGGCGTAAGGTGTGGAAAGCTGTAAGTCACAGGTATCAATCGAATTGGGTCAATGACACCAGCACACGAATGGTGGGGTCGTTTGGAATGATGTTGCATTGATGAAAGATTAAGTTCTCCGACGTTGCATTTCATGAACTTTACATTCAATTGTTATTTTTTGAATTTACAATCTGCATATCTAGCTATTAGCTTCGCTAATCTGGCTATTGAGCTTAATCCTGAATACGTATATTCATGTCACCGCAAAATTCGTGTTAATTTGCTAATATTCACCCTGCAATGTGCTGCAAACTTCTGCCAGTTCAAAGGCGTTACCAGGGAAATGCAGACTGAAGTATTTTTGTCATACACTTTTAATGATAATCGAAATGGCATCGCTTGTAAGCGTGTGTGTATTTACACTGCTGTGTAAGTACACTTGACTTTGACTCGTGTGTGTGTGTACACGTGTTTGTTGTAAGCATTGTACAGTTAACGAACGCTTAGATAACTTTAAAAAATTAGATTTTTATTAATCTGCAAAACACTATTGACGTTAATATTGCTGTGCATGCACACTCGCGTGTGTGTAGAGGTAGTGTAGTGGTTAGCGCACAGCTCAATTCTCGGTCACGTTAAATTCATGCTCACGGCCAACACCAGGGAATGTGGCCCAACAGTCGGTGGCAGACGCCATGTAAGGCGACAAGTGCCTTCAGTGTGTGCGAGTGTTCGGGAACGCGGAGGCTCAGGTGTGAATGTCGGGATGAAGGGGTCATCCTGCGGTGGATCGCGAGCGTATCGGGTGGTCCCAGAGACACGCAGGGTGGGTGATCTAAACTATTCAAAACAAACCACACCCTCTTGAAATGCCTGAAGTTTTTTCTTCTTCTTCTTGGTTCTTTTGGTAAAGTCACGTAGAAGGGAAGTAATAAAATAATAAAAATAAAGCATAATAAAACAATTCTCACGACGTTTCGGCCACAACGCAAGTAGCCGTCCTCAGGTGATAACCAGGTCTGTCGAGGCGACAGCGTCTTGTTGAAACAGCAAACGTGCTTGGAGCATTTATATAAGCTGGGTTGGAAGGGGGGGGGGAAGGGCGCCTTGACAAACTAATTTGCATATCAAGAGGAATTTAGCATATTTATGGGAAATCCAGGTATGTGATTAGTACTACTTATGCCCGTGCATTATGCAGGATTAGCAGCATCAAAGGGAGGGGCTATGGGAAATGCAGGTATGTGATTAGTACTACTTATGCCCGTGCATTATGCAGGATTAGCAGCATCAAAGGGAGGGGATATGGGAAATGCAGGTATGTGATTAGTACAACTCATGCCTGAAGTTTTGGCTGATAAAAAATAAAATAGTGGCGGCGATAAAGTGGAGCCTGGAAAAGTGGGCACGAACCAAAAGCGCCGCGTTTATATCCCCGCTCTAACCCCACAGTCTTGCCGAGCTGCTACTTACAGCTGGAAGCTTTCAGGAATTCAACAGTTAAAAAATCAATACGTTAACGTCAAATAATCATACTGTGTATATGTAATGTAGTAACTCGGCGGGAGACGACTTCACGGGTAACACACTCTTTATTTTATCAAACTCGTTCACAGGTGACTAACACCTACTTTGTATCTCGGGTGACAAACACCCACTTAGTATCTCGGGTGACAAACACCCACTTAGTATCTCGGGTGACAAACACCCACTTAGCTACTTGGCGACTAACGCCCACTGAGCTACTCGGATGACCAACATCCACTTAGTATCTCGGGTGACAAACACCCACTTAGCTACTCGGCGACAAACGCCACTGAGCTACTCGGATGACCAACATCCACTTAGCTACTCGGCGACTAACGCCCCTGAGCTACTCGGGACACTCCCTGCCCGGGGTATCCGTCTCGACTGTGGGTCCCCAGCCCGACCCACGGGGGCGTCGGACCCCGGGTCCCACAGCCTCGCCTCCGAGCCACACAGGGCCCCGGTCCCCACAAGGACGGCGGGACTAGGGGTCTCGTGGCACTAGGTCTTCAGCTCCGTCTTCGGGTCTTCAACTGGGTAACTCTCCCCGAGTGCTTTCGCGCGTCCCCCTTTATACCCCACCTGCGGACGTCGCTGCGAGCACCCACTTATTCGACCAATCGCCGGGCGCTGGCTACGATCCTCGTGCCTCACCACTCACGCCGCGCCGCCCCGTCATCTGTCACTCCCGGCGCGCGCGTCCACACCACGCCCACAACGCGTGCCCAACCCCGCACCCCGCGCCGCCCCGTGATCCATCACTGTCACAGTCGGCGCACGTCAATACCACCACTACATCACCCCCTACCACATAGCTCGCAGCCGACCCGGCTGCTATAAAAATATACAAACCCCCCTGTGTGCCCCGTAACACAACACAACAACAAGAACAACAACTAACCTAACAACACAACACGACGCGAACACTACCATCCGCAACCCTCAACCAATGCCACCGCGACAATAGAACAATATATACAAACCGGCGAGTGACAATAGCAATGTGTATGCAAAACGGAAAATAAATGGAATTTTTTTTTTTTTCTTCCGACTCGTGCAGTGTCCCCTTTTTCTTCCGAGCGTCCCTACAACGGGACATTACCCCGGCAGAGGGGAACACCGGGCGAGCTCGGTGTAGAGAAAAAACGTCTTCATGAAAATTGTTGAGACCTAGCCCGAGTCCGCCTTGCCGGTCCGTCGTACGGCACCAGACGCGGTTGAACGTCCGGTGGTGCCGGCGGTTCAGGAAGACATCGGCCAGGCATCGAGGACTCGTGCGTGCCCCGGGGTTCAGGCTCTCGATGGTCAGCAGCCGTCAAGCCCGAGGCACCGGGTTTTGTTGGGATGACTTGTGGCCCTGGTCGTCGTCCCGACGTGGTCCTGCGGCGCGCTGACGCGGGGCCCGGCACCCGGCTGCGACGTGACCCCGAAGGCCGCAGTTGTAGCAGACGACGGACGTCGTAGGTTTCGGTTGCTCCAGCTTGCGGGGCGAACGTGTGGGCGAACGACCTCCCGTTCTCCACTCCCCCGGACGCGATGCAGCGAAGGCCTGCTCCTGCACCGCAGCTGGCTGAGGTTCGGCGATCGTGGCGGCCAGTGCCGCGTTCCCCGCCCATTTGCAGACGACCCGCGGCTTGCGTTTGAGGACCTCGTACGCGTGAATGCTCGTGGCGATCGCCAGGGAGCAGATATCCATCTCGTCTGCCACGTTGATGGGGACCCCCAACTCGTGGGCCAACACCAGCAGCTGCTCCATCACCATGGCGTCCTTCCCCTCCTTATCCATGCGGGGAAAAGCTGCGTCCGCCAAGGCGAGTAGTGCCGTGCGGTAGGCTAGCGTCGTTTCCCCAGCCACCTTCCGCCGATCGTAGAACTGGTGGCGACACGTGGAGGGCGGCCCGAACACCTTCGCCATCAGGTGTAGTGCGGCCTGGAGCGTAGAGCGGGACGACCTTGCAGCAGATGTGAAGGCTGCAAGCGCGTCGTCGTCAAGCATCGCTGGCAACGCACGCAGGGCAGTGGTGTCGGACCACCCCGACATCTCCTGATGAGCGAGGAACCTTCGTTGGAAGGCTCCCCAGTCGCCCCCATCCGCCTTGAACGCCGACAGCGCGGGCAATCTTTGCTGGAGGACCCGATCGTCGTCGACGTCGGAGAGATTTTCCCGCGCTCCGCTGGAGTTGTGTAAAATGTCGGCTCGGTTGTCAGGCGCAAAATGGAGGGCTCCGGCGCGCGCTGATGACGTGGGCTGCGCTGCGCGGAGGTGTCCGGCCACGTGGCGTCCGTCTTTCCCGCCAATCGGTGGCGGCCCCCCAAAAACGGCGGCAACTTCCAGACTTTTGGCGCGAAGCGCCTTTTGGCGGGAATCCTCCAACGTCGCTTCCTCCACCAACCCCGCAGCCGTTTTTCCGCTCGCCGGAACGGAGATGTCGGCCAAGACAGCGGCGGCGGCGAGTAGCAACTCCGCCAACCGGGAGTGCGCGTCCTGGAGGCTGGTGTCGGAGGCAAGCGGAGCGTCGGCCATCACCGCGAAGTGCTGCATCGGCGGCAACTCCTCGTCCTCTCCCGAGGTCGGTGTCCCCGGTACGCCGTCGTCATCCCGACCTCGCTCGTGGGTACGGGTAGTCTTCCTTGTGTCCATACTTCTTGAAGACAGGTTTACTTCTGACGCCAGTTGTAATGTAGTAACTCGGCGGGAGACGACTTCACGGGTAACACACTCTTTATTTTATCAAACTCGTTCACAGGTGACTAACACCTACTTTGTATCTCGGGTGACAAACACCCACTTAGTATCTCGGGTGACAAACACCCACTTAGTATCTCGGGTGACAAACACCCACTTAGCTACTTGGCGACTAACGCCCACTGAGCTACTCGGATGACCAACATCAACTTAGTATCTCGGGTGACAAACACCCACTTAGCTACTCGGCGACTAACGCCACTGAGCTACTCGGATGACCAACATCCACTTAGCTACTCGGCGACTAACGCCCCTGAGCTACTCGGGACACTCCCTGCCCGGGGTATCCGTCTCGACTGTGGGTCCCCAGCCCGACCCACGGGGGCGTCGGACCCCGGGTCCCACAGCCTCGCCTCCGAGCCACACAGGGCCCCGGTCCCCACAAGGACGGCGGGACTAGGGGTCTCGTGGCACTAGGTCTTCAGCTCCGTCTTCGGGTCTTCAACTGGGTAACTCTCCCCGAGTGCTCTCGCGCGTCCCCCTTTATACCCCACCTGCGGACGTCGCTGCGAGCACCCACTTATTCGACCAATCGCCGGGCGCTGGCTACGATCCTCTTTTCCCACATCTCATCGTGCTTCACCACTCACGCCGCGCCGCCCCGTCATCTGTCACTCCCGGCGCGCGCGTCCACACCACGCCCACAACGCGTGCCCAACCCCGCACCCCGCGCCGCCCCGTGATCCATCACTGTCACAGTCGGCGCACGTCAATACCACCACTACATATATATGAATCCATTGAAAGGGCAGATCCAGCAGTGGATAGTGTGATTTTAATACGACCACAATGTGATACTAGTAATTATAATGCAATTCAAATCCCGCGGCCCGCAGTTGTCATGTCTGTTTTCCATATCGATACATACTGCGGTAAATGTGAGCAATGTCCTAGAGGGAAGGCTCATAGCCATCACAGCGGCCAACGAGGTCTCCCGACTGTTGCGTGAAAACACGTGGAAAATATATAGACACATGAGTGCACACAGCACTGTACATACACAGCAGCGTTACAACACACGGGACTTTCTGCTATAGACTGAAATGTGATAATAGTTGCGTTACATTATAATAAACAACGCTTACAAACTATACCATCCAGATGGGTATCCACGGCAATTGCAACCATTTTAATTGAGCGAATATAACAATTCACCTTCGTTGTCTAGACACACCCTCATCAACAAGTGTCCTTAAACATAGTTATAAAACCACGTCAACACGCTATGAAGCATGCACCTCTTAGTTAAAGTATATATCGATCAACATTGTGATATCTTAGGCGTTATTTCACAGTTAAGGCCGATACATTGATAGACGTTTACAGGCCATTGTTAATGTGCAAACTAACAACATGCACATGATTATGCAAGGAGATGCCCATCCGTATTCAAAAGCATGCGAACAATTATGCAGTGAAATGCAAAATTCAACTTAGGCTTGAGCACAATGGCCACATGAGATTAGGTTTGTTAGATATGAGGAGAGTTACTTCCGAGAATAACAATTGCATGCAAGGAAGTTCATGAAGAAAATGTAAATTATTCTAGAGAAATTTCATAAATGGGAAGAATAATCTCAACCAGTGTGCCGTAGCAAATGCAAACAAATGGAATGAAAAAAACTAAACTAATTTCTTCACTACACTCATTAAACATGGGGCAACCATTTAAAATATTATTAATGATTCCAATCGTTTGGAGTCGAAACAGAGGGAATTAGAATTGAATGCGTATTTTTTCAAAAGTATAACGTACTTCAGTGTTGTGGGGCATCTAAGATTTATATCGTCAGTTTAACCTGTGAAACTTTGAATAATCATCTGAATGGTTTAGCTTCATAATAAAGAAACGCAACAAAAACAATCACCTTTTAGTCTGTAACATACTACTTTCGGTGTGTATATACAGCAGTGTGTATGTGTTCAATATTTTGCACGTGTTTAAATTTTGTGACGAGTTTTTTTGGTAATTGCATTGACTATTGAGGGGTTACCAGCCCCTCGCACCCGTCCAAAGACCTCGTGGGCCACTGTGGTGGCTACGAGCCTTCCCTCCGGGACATTGCTCACATCCACCACAGCGTTACCGTCCGACACCGTCAATGAAGGAAGGGGGTTGTTTTTTCAAAACTTTACTCGTGGCAGGGGATTGGCAAACAACAGGGAGTGCCTCCTTCTGAGAAACAAAAAAATTAACCCGTAAAAACAAAGTTTTTCACTATAAATCCATTATATGCGTGGCGTCTAGAGTCCTCTCGTCCTCTGGCTTGAGATGGCTGCCACATATGGGTCAGATGATTGCCTACCACCATTAAGCAATTGGTAAATAAATATATAAAAAAATTCCCCTAAAAAGTGTAAAATTTTGGAAATATTTTGTTCAAGAAATACATTGTCACGCACAACGAGTCTGTGTGCAAAATGTCAGCTCGATTGGATCTCGGGAAGTGGGTTAAAAAACGACCGAAAGATTTGCACGGTCGTAAGCGCGCAAGCAAGCAAGTGAACTTAATATAAAGGATTTAAAAACGAATGAAGGGGGCGTGGGAGCGTGGCGTAAGGTGTGTAAAGCTTAAAGTCACAGGTATCAATCGAATTGGGTCAAGACACCAGCACACGAATGGCGGGGTCGTTTGGAATGATGTTGCATTGATGAAAGATGAAGTTCTCCGACGTTGCATTTCATGAACTTTACATTCAATTGTTATTTTTGGAAATTACAATCTGCATATCTAGCAACAGAGCTGCTCTATCTTCTTGGTTCTTTCGGTAAAGTCACGTAGAAGGGAAATAATAAAATAAAATAAATAAAACATAATAAAATAATTCTCACGACGTTTCGGAGGCAACACAAGCTTCCGTCTTCAGGTGGAACCGTCACAGCACGATAGCTGTATCAAGTAAGAGAAATTCTAAGAAAACAGTCCTTGTATATATGCTGGTTGAGGGTGGGAGGATATTATTATTGTGAGGTTCGATGCGGCTGAAACACGCTGTTAGGAATGAGCCTTTGTTGTGTAGGCTGGTTGAACTCGGAGGTTCTAAGAGTTTGCATATCAAGAGGAATTTAGCATATGTATGGGAAATGCAGATATGGGATTAGTCATTACTTGTGGAATCTTTTCTATTGAGCTTAATCCTGAATACGCATATTCATCTCACCGCATAATTCGCGTTAATTTTCTAATATTCACCCTGCAATGTGCTGCAAACTGCTGCATGTTCAAAGGCGTTACCAGGGAAATGCAGACTGAAGTATTAAAATTGTGATTTGAACTAAGAGGTGCAAATTTATACTGTACTGACGTTGTTTTCTAAATATATTTACGGACACTCGTGTTGAGCGGGGTGCTTCTAGACAACGATTGTGTTATATCATTATTTATTTAATAAACTTTGAATAATCATCTGAATGTTAAAGCTTGTAAGCATGTTTCTTTTTAAAATGTCCATATTAGAGGTTTTTGGGTTAGATCGCGTAAATATATAAATGTGTCGTTGAAACCCGCCACCACCCTACACAGCCAACTAGTAAGGGTTGTCACGTAAACAGAACGTGGAAATGCGTCACTAGTACAGCACTAACCGGTGTGTTGGAGAGCCAAGCCACAACATTCACAATCTGAGTACGACTTTTCGCCAGTAATTACAACTAGCTTCATCAGGCGACAGACAGATTTGTGAAGTCTTACTGTTTTGTTAGGGGACCGGTTCCCATAAAAAGTCTATGGGGCAATGTTAAGAGATAGGGAACCGGTTCCCATAGGAAGTCTACGGGCAATGTTAAGAGATAGGGAACCGGTTCCCATAGGAAGTCTATGGGGCAATGTTAAGAGATAGGGAACCGGTTCCCATTGGAAGTCTATGGGGCAATGTTAAGAGATAGGGAACCGGTTCCCATAGGAAGTCTATCGGGCAATGTTAAGAGATAGGGAACCGGTTCCCATAGGAAGTCTATGGGGCAATGTTAAGAGATAGGGAACCGGTTCCCATAGAAAGTCTATGGGGCAATGTTAAGAGATAGGGAACCGGTTCCCATAGGAAGTCTATCGGACAATGTTGAGAGATAGGGAACCGGTTCCCATAGGAAGTCTATCGGGCAATGTTGAGAGATAGGGAACCGGTTCCCATAGGAAGTCTATGGGGCAATGTTAAGAGATAGGGAACCGGTTCCCATACGAAGTCTATGGGGGAATGTTAAGAGATAGGGAACCGGTTCCCATACGAAGTCTATGGGGCAATGTTAAGAGATAGGAGACCGGTTTAAAACTGAACAAACTAAATTATATAGAAGCGTAGATGTGTTGACCACGCAGCTGCGCTCTTGCACAATGTAGGGGTGGGGTGGGGGCGGATTACTGAGGCCACGTACATTATGCGTGTGCATTATGCGAGCCCTTTGAACGTGTCCTTCCTGTCTATTGTGTTTATTAAAATAGCCCTACCAATGGTAATCCCTGTTGAAGTACGCTTCCCTTTGTGAGTATGCATTTATCTAATGTATAATTTTAACGACACATTCATATACTTCCGCGATCTAACCCCAAACCTCTATTATGGATGATATTGGTCCCGAAATCCGACGTGTTAAACTCGAGTGTACGTGTCTTCTTGGTTCTTTCGGTGAAGTCACGTAGAATGGAAACAATAAAAATAATAAAATAAAACATAATAAAATAACATAATGTTTTATTTTATTATTTTTATTGTTTCCATTCCACGTGACTTTACCGAAAGAACCAAGAAGATGAATCCCTGCAGTCACGAAAGCTTTACATCGAGTGCATGTGTTTAATATTTTGGACGTGTTTTTTATGGTAATTTTATTGAATATGGAGAGGTTACCAGCGCCTCGCACACGTCCAGAGACCTCGTGGGCCTCTTTGGTGGCTACGAGCCTTCCCTCCAGGGCATTGCTCACATCCACCACAGCGTTACCGTCCGGCACCGCCGATGAAGTAGCGGATTCTTTTTACAGAACTTTACTCGTGGCAGGGGAATGCCAAACAACAGGGGGCTCTTCTTCAGAGAAAAACAAACGAATCAAGGGGACGTGGGAGCGTGGCGTAAGGTGTAGAAAGCTGTAAGCGCCAGGCTACCGTGGGCTCACCTCCCAATCAACGGGAGTCGAGGAGTGGTGGTTGCTCATGCATCCACCGAAGATGCATATAAGTCGAGTTAGATTCTTTATATGTCCTCCTACATTATAACCCAACTATACTCAGATGTATGCATATGTATGCACATATATTTATTTTCGAAACTAGGGACGGATATGTGAACTGGGGGTGCGGGATTAGAATTGCCCTATAATTATTAGGATCGCATAGTGGTCGCATTATAATTTGCTGAATGTGCAATCTCAATGGATTGGAATAGCTATTTAACCGCACCATCCTAATCAAAACTCGTTGAGTATATTTATTGCTCCAATTGTAAGCATTCGTTTCTCTGTTACATCACGTAACGTGTTATTCATCACCATCATCATCACGATCAATGGGCAAAGGGCGCGTAGGTGTGAAGTGCACATGTTGTACTCCTGCGTTTACCATAAACCATAACATAGGAAACACTACAACAAGACGAGCACTCGTGTGTGCATGTACATGTATTTGTGTGCATATGTATGTAGGAACAAACGTGCGTGTTCGCAGTGGTACGCAATCCTAGTTGACGTACAATGCTTTGTATGTACACTCGTGTGTTTATGTACACTGCGTTGCATATCTGTATGTACACTGCTGTATATGCATACTCGTGTGTATATGTATGCACATTCGTCTATGTATATACACTGCTATGCCCACTCGTGTGTGGGTTTGTGTACAAGGGAGTGTATATGTGTACTGGTGTATGTATCTGGTAGAGTTTGGGAGGATATTATTATTGTGAGGTTCGATGCGGCTGAAACACGGTGTTAGGAATGAGCCTTTGTTGTGTAGACTGGTTGAACTCGGAGGTTCCAAAAGTTTGCATATCAAGATTAATTTAGCATATTTATGGGAAATGCAGATATGGGATTATGGTTGAGGGTGGGAGGATATTATTATTGTGAGGTTCGGTGTGGCTGAAACACGGTGTTAGGAATGAGCCTCTATTGTGTAGACTGGTTGAACTCGGAGGTTCCAAGAATTTGCATATCAAGAGGAATTTCGTATATTTATGGGAAATGCAGATATGGGATTAGTCATGACTTGTGGAATTTGGCTATTGAGCATAATCCTGAATACGTATATTCATCTGACAGTATAATTCGCGTTAATTTGCTAATATTCACCCTGCAATGTGCTGCAAACTGCTGCCACTTCAAAAGTGTTACCAGGGAAATGCAGTATTAAAAATGTGATTTGGACTTTGAGGTGCAAGTTTATACCGTGCTGACTTTATTTTATAATAATATTGAAGTACGTGTGTTGATATGACCGCGTCAGAACAATCAAGGTGATTTGTTTAATTTAATCCACGAAATTATTACGATTGCTGTCATACACTTTTAATGATAATCGGAATGGTATCGCCTGTAAGCGCGTGTGTATTTACACTGCTGTGTAAGTACACTTGGGGAACGGTAGTGTAGCGGTTTGTATGCACAAAGCGGTGTGTATGCACATTCGTCTATGTATATACACTGCTACGTCCACTCGTGTGTGGGTGTGTGTTTCGGACATAGAATTGAGGGCAACGTGGTAATGAATGCGGCACCACAACAGGGAACTACAGGGATGACTCCCCGCTCGTGGTGCTAAATTAATGAAAACAGCGCCACTGAGTGGACAGGGCCCCGCCCCTACAGCTCGTGCGTGTGACGTCATGAGTGTGACGTCATGAGAGTGATCAGCGGACAGCCACGATGCTGCCAGGTGAGGGTAAACTTGTGTGCTGGAGATGCTTCACCTGAAACTCGCCTCCACACGTGTAGCAATAAGGGACGATTAGTCATCTTTAACATGTCAGGTCTTTATTGTTCTGCAAGAAAATTAAAGTTAAAACGCGTAGAGACACATGCACACTCGTGTGTGAATGCACACCGCTGTTTCGACAGTCGTGTTTATAAGCACACTTGTGTGTGTTTGTCTACTCGTCCGTGTTTTTTTATGGAAGGATATGGTTGAAATAACGTACGATCAGTCATCTTTAAAAACAATTCGGGTCTATTAATCTGCAAGAAAATTCACGTTAAAACTCGTATTTGAAATCTTTAATAATACGCTTGCTCAAACAGGAAGGGACTAGGAAAACTATTTCCCAATAGGAATTCAACAGTTAAAACAAATTCTTAAAATCTTACACGTAAACGTCGATTTCCCCATTGACGTCCTTTTCGACTGAAGCCATTCGTCCAGAAGTCCAAGCCATCAAACACAAGAACAACGAACGTGCAATCCACGCACACTCTGAAACTAATTTTTTTGTTATTACACAATGATAAAACATTTTAAGAACATCTTCTTGGTTCTTTCAGTAAAGTATGTGACTTTACCGAAAGAACCAAGAAGATGAATCCCTGCAGTCACGAAAGCTTTAAATCGAAAATTAAAGAACATGTTTAAAATATTGAGCAAAGTTGTGATCACAGTATTTCTCCAACTTTAGCTCAACAAAACCACTTAACCACGAGAGTCAAATTAGAAATTGAACCACCACACAACCACTGCGTGACGAAGTCTAGAATAAACTTTAACACGCAATTAGCTGTGAGAAGATGACATGGCACCTTCTACCATAAACACCACACATTTACCAGTCCCGATGATACAACCACCAGACGAAGCAACGCATCAATATAAGTATAACATTGTTGTCATCCTGAAATAAGTGAACACTTCTGGAACTTAAAGGAAAGCTTTCATCTGAACACATTATAGAGCATTCACAACATCACTCCAGCTCGGTGTACTGGAAATCACTGAAAAAATATATCTCAGAGACGCGAATATACACAATGCATCAGTTAACAGATGTACTCAATACGCTTGAGTCTCCAGCCACTCCATACCATCCAGCAATCTCTCAGGATCCACCTGCAAAGGTTAGAAAGATGCATTTTTATCAGGACTCATTGCAGCACTTTAAATTCTACATTTTGATTTCAATTCCCTATCATTGCGGATCTTCTGGTGCTTGTTTCGGGGTGATGACCGTGAACATGTCCTCTCCCTCGTAGAGCAATTAAAAGTGACTGTGAATATTTTATTTCCGTGAAAATGCCTTCCCGCACACAGCGCAATTGAATGGCTTTTCGTTCTTGTGTGTTTTCTGGTGTCTGTTAAGATTTGATTTATCCGCAAATGCCTTTCCACAAATAGAGCAATTGAACGGCTTCTCACCCGTGTGTGTTTTCTGGTGACTGTGAAGAATAGATTTCCAAGCAAATGCCTTCCCACAAACAGAGCACTTGAATGGCTTCTCGCCCGAGTGTGTTTTCTGGTGACTGTAAAGATCTGACTTCCTTGCAAATGCCTTACCGCACACAGCGCAATTGAACGGCTTCTCGCCCGTGTGTGTTTTCTGGTGACTGTGAAGAATAGATTTCCAAGCAAATGCCTTCCCACAAACAGAGCACTTGAATGGCTTCTCGCCCGTGTGTGTTTTCTGGTGTCTGTTAAGATGTTGTTTATGTGAAAATGCCTTCCCACACACAGAGCACTTGAACGGCTTCTCGCCTGTGTGTGTTTTCTGGTGACTGTTGAGAGTTGATTTCTGTGCAAATGCCTTCTCACAAACAGAGCAATTGAACGGCTTCTCGCCCGTGTGTGTCTTCTGGTGATTGTGTAGAATTGTTTTCCTTGCAAATGCCTTCCCACAAACAGAGCACTTGAATGGCTTCTCACCCGTGTGTGTCATCTGGTGAGTATCAAGATGTGATTTTCGTGAAAATTCCTTCCCACACACAGAGCAATTGAACGGCTTCTGGCCCGTGTGTGCGTGGCGCTGTGGAGAGAGTATCTGCTCCATGTGACTGATTCTTCAGAGCAGAGTAACAGTCGCGTGTGTTGTTGAGAGTCAAAGGCACCCTCTAAGCTGCGTGGATGTCTGGCTCAAATCGCCAAAAAGCAAACTCTCACTAACGTCTAACCGACACACAGTAACGTCTCGTAAGTCGGGCTACACGCGACTACCAGTTGTATCCACTAACGAAGACACTTACTTGTTGATGCACGGCGTGTCGATGTCCCTGTAACCCGTCTGAAGAGATCGCCTCGAACTCTCCCAGTCGCCTGGCAATCAGGCTCGCCACGCTGGGTCTCGCAGGAAAAGGGTAAACTGCAGAGAGAGGAGTCGAGCGTCTATCCTCAGTGAAATCCCTCTGGAAATGGTCTTGAGGCCTAAATTTAAGCCCCTTATAACTCCCCTCTAGCATCCAAATCCTTTGTTCTCGACTTGGCCTATCATGGACTTTGCATTCAATTGTTAATTTTTACATTAACAATCCGCATATGTAGCAACATAGCTTAGCGAATCTGGCCATTGTATTTTAACCTTAATACGTATGTACATCTTACTGCGTAATTGTACACTTCTGTTTGAATAATTACATACATCTCCATGCATAATTCCGTGCTTCCTGTGAATTTGCTAATATTCACCCGACAATGTCCTCTAAACTGCAGAGATTCATCTTCATGGTTCTTTCGGTAAAGTCACGTAAAGGACGGCTGCTTGCGTTGTGGCCGAAACGTCGTGAGAATTATTTTATTATGTTTTATTTTTATTACTTTATTACTTCCCTTCTACGTGACTTTACCGAAAGAACCAAGAAGATGAAAAGAACCTTGGCAAAGGAAGATGCACCATGGAAGAGGAGCGCCTCTTTGATGTGCAGCGCATTGCCAGGGCGACGTGCCGCACAGAAGAGAAGTGCTTCCGAGACGTTCTTCTCAAGAAGCGAATCATTCAAGTGAAGTACTTCATTGATGAGACGCATCATCGCGAGATGAAGTGTGCTGAGGAGAAGCGTCTGGAGCAGGAGGAGGAGAAGTGTCTCGCCAACGTGAAACGCGTCGAGGAGGAGAAGCGCCTCGTGCAGGAGCAGCGCCTCGCCAGCATTGCTACCATCATCACCACCGCTACCGCCGGCACCTCCACTACCACCACTGCCGCCACTACCATCACCACCACAGCCGCCACCGAAACCACCGCCACCACCGCCGCCACCATCACCGCCACCACCGCCACCGCCGCCACCACTACCGCCGCCACCACCACCACTACCGACGGCACCATCACCACCGCTACCATCACCACCACCACTACCGCCGGCACCTCCACCAACACCCCTGCCACCACCACCACAGCTGCCACCACCACCGCCACCGCTACCACCACCGCCACCATCACCGCCGCCACCGCCACTGCCGCCACCACCACCATCACCGCCACCACCACCACCGCCACCACCATCACCGCCGCCACCATCACCGCAGTAACCACTGCCACCGCCACCACCGCTGCCACCACCACCATCACCACCACCACTCCAGTGCAGGGCCCGATTGCTCCAAGCTTTGGAGAAGAGGACTTCCAAGCAGAGAAGATGGAGAAGAAGACAGAGTTGGAACAAGAAGAGGAGAAGGTGGAGGTGGTGGAGGACGAGGAGGTTGAGGAGGAACAGGAGGAGGAGAAGGTGGAGGTGGTGGAGGACGAGGAGGTTGAGGAGGAACAGGAGGAGAGAATGGAGAACACAGAGAAGGGAGAAAAGATGGTGGTGGACGACGAAGAGGTAGAGATGGAGGACGAGACAAAGGAGGAGGTGCAGGTGGTGGAGGTGGTGATGCAGGCTCGTGAAGGACGCTACTGGGCAGTTGGAGGCAGTCGCCCTCCAACAACAACGGAGGGAGGAGGAGCGACGCTCACAACAATGAGCGGAGCGCCGGGTGGCCAAAGCACAGCAAGTTGGTACAGTAGGGGGCACAGGTGGTGCATCAGCCAGTCATCTCGGTCATCTCGGTCAGTCGACCCGTGGCACCTGCTGGGTCTGCCCCGTGACCTCCTGCCAGCGGGCGTTCGGCACTTCACATGGTAGCCTCAAGGTGCACTTGGCCTGGCACAAGCGTCGTGGTGGAGTCACCGCCACTTAGTGGCGAATGGCGGTTGTTGTTGTTGTTGTTGATGCAGGGAAAGAAGAGGAAGCGAGGGGGCCTTGCTCGCGTGGCGAGAGCGATCACCTCACTCCTCCGCCGCGTGCTGCTTTGTGGTGGCATGTCCACCACACAGTAGGGGTGGTTGTTGTGGTCGTGGATCGCTGCCAACCATGACCACTATCACCAGACTACCCACCCACCCCGTGACACATCCCAGGCACACACCCCGTGATACACGTCACACACACACACACACACCACATGGTTCCCCAGAGAGACGGTGCCACTGGGACCACAGCTGTGGAAGAAATCTGAGCAGCAGATGCCAGGACTACAGTGGAGAACGACTGCTATCAAGACACCTCACACAACAAACACACACGGGACTAGCCTAAAAAAAACTAGCCGGCCCCATCTTGGACTAATAGGTGCAAGTTAATACTGTTCTGAACCTGTTTAATAAACATATTTAAGGACACTCGTGTTGAGCATGGCGCTTTTAGCAAACGAGTGTGTTTTGTTATAATTTCTGTCATAAACTTTGAATAATCATCTGAATGGTTTAGCTTGAAAGCGTGGTTTATAATAACGTTACGCAAAAAAAAACAATCGTCATCTTCTAGTCTGTAACATACGACCTTCGGTGTGTATATACACCAGTGTGTATGTGTTCAATATTTTGCACGTATTTAAAATTTTCGACGAGTTTTTTTGCTAATTGCATTGACTATTGAGGGGTTACCAGCCCCTCGCACCCGTCCAAAGACCTCGTGGGCCACTGTGGTGGCTACGAGCCTTCCCTCCGGGACATTGCTCACATCCACCACAGCGTTACCGTCCGACACCGTCAATGAAGGAAGGGGGTTGTTTTTTCAAAACTTTACTCGTGGCAGGGGATTGGCAAACAACAGGGAGTGCCTCCTTCTGAGAAACAAAAAAATTAACCCGTAAAAACAAAGTTTTTCACTATAAATCCATTATATGCGTGGCGTCTAGAGTCCTCTCGTCCTCTGGCTTGAGATGGCTGCCACATATGGGTCAGATGATTGCCTACCACCATTAAGCAATTGGCAATTAAATATAAAAAAAAAATTCCCCTAAAAAGTGTAAAATTTTGGAAATATTTTGTTCAAGAAATACATTGTCACGCACAACGAGTTTGTGTGCAAAATGTCAGCTCGATTGGATCACGGGAAGTGGGTTAAAAAACGACCGAAAGATTTGCACGGTCGTAAGCGCGCAAGCAAGCAAGTGAACTTAATATAAAGGATTTAAAAACGAATGAAGGGGGCGTGGGAGCGTGGCGTAAGGTGTGGAAAGCTGAAAGTCACAGGTATCAATCGAATTGGGTCAATGACACCAGCACACGAATGGTGGGGTCGTTTGAAATGATGTTGCATTGATGAAAGATGAAGTTCTCCGACGTTGCATTTCATGAACTTTACATTCAATTGTTATTTTTGGAAATTACAATCTGCATATCTAGCAACAGAGCTGCTCTATCTTCTTGGTTCTTTCGGTAAAGTCACGTAGAAGGGAAATAATAAAATAAAATAAATAAAACATAATAAAATAATTCTCACGACGTTTCGGAGGCAACACAAGCTTCTGTCTTCAGGTGGAACCGTCACAGCACGATAGCTGTATCAAGTGAGAGAAATTCAAAGAAAACAGTCCTTGTATATATACTGGTTGAGGGTGGGAGGATATTATTATTGTGAGGTTCGATGCGGCTGAAACACGCTGTTAGGAATGAGCCTTTGTTGTGTAGGCTGGTTGAACTCGGAGGTTCCAAGAGTTTGCATGTCAAGAGGGATTTAGCATATTTATGGGAACTGCAGGTACGTGATTAGTACTACTTGTGAAATGCGTAGGAGGTGGGTGGGGGGTTTCAAAGTCATATTATGCCCGTGCATTTTGCAGGAATAGCAGCATCAAAGGGAGGGGGTAGGGGTAGCATTAATAAAGAGAAGGAATGTTAATAGTATGTAGCTGCAGTAACTAAACAACCGACGTTGCATTTCATGAACTTTACATTCAATTGTTATTTTTGGAAATTACAATCTGCATATCTAGGAAAATAGTTTTGCTAATCTTGCCATTGAGCTTAAGCCTGAATACTAATGTTCATGTCACCGCATAATTCGGGTTAGTCTGCAATGTGCTGCAAACAGCTGCCAGTTCAAAGGCGTTACCAAGGGAAATTACAGACTGTAGTATTAAAATTGTGATTTGGACTTTGAGGTGCAAGTTTATACCGTGCTGACTTTGTTTTAGAAAGTACTTGTGTTGATATGACCGCGTCAGAACAATCAAGGTGATTTGTTTAATTTAATCCACTTTAATAACAGCACTTGCCCCTACAGTCTGTTAAGGCTATACGGGGGATGCACATTCGTGCATTTTTCTACACCGCTGTGTACAAGGGAGTGTATATGTGTACTCGTGTAAGTATGTGTATTGGAACACACAACTTATTTTCATATTGTGTAGTACAAAGAATTGAGGGCAACGTGGTGATGAATGCGGCACCACAACAGGGAACTACAGGGATGAGACTCCCCGCTCGTGGTGCTAAATTAATGAAAACAGCGCCACTGAGCGGACAGAGCCCCGCCCCTACAGCTCGTGCGTGTGACGTCATGAGTGTGACGTCATGAGTGTGATCAGCGGACAGCCACGATGCTGCCAGGTGAGGGTCAACTTGTGTGCTGGAGATGCTTCACCTGAAACTCGACTCCACACGTGTTCGCTATGAACATTGTAGCAATAAGGGACGATTAGTCATCTTTAACATGTCAGGTCTTTATTGTTCTGCATCGGGGTGTAGATACATGCACATACACTGTGCATGTATCTACACCCCGATGCATTTACACTCATTTGTGCATCTATGCACAAATGGGTGTACGCGCTCGTGTATGCATGTGCACCCGTGTGTGTATGTGTAATAAAATACTTGACCACGATCTCTGGCTCAGTGTCCTTTATTCGGTCCGTACTGCGTTCCCACACGACTGTCTCTCTTATTCTCTCTGTGCTGGTTCCGATGTCACTCCAGTCCACATCAGCAGCCCCGCTGCTGTTCTTGTCGCTCTTGCAGCCCCACAGCAGCTCCGCTGCTGTACTCTCACACAGCTCCCTTGGCTGTTCCTGCTGCAGCTCTGACAGCCTCGTGCTGTCTCGCCTTCTCGTCGCTCCTGCGACTCTTGGCAGCCACCCCGCTGCCCCTCACACACAGCCTTACTGCCTATCTCTATCTGCAGCTTTACACCTCCCAGTAGCTCCCTACTGTTCCCAGGGTTGGCTCCCGCTTCTGGCGGTGCCCCCTCGGACCGTACGCCCGCGTGGCCCCACACCTTTCCATTTACTCCCCGACTGCCCTCTCTTTCCGGTTTACCCGCTTAAGGACTCCCTACCTTTCACCCACGTCACCTGGCTCCGCCTCCTCGTGACGTCACATCCGGAAGGTCGCTTTCGCCCGCATTACACCACCCTCCCCCATAGAAAAACCCAGCCGACCTCGGCTGAACAATACCAAAGCGTAATGCGGTGAACCGACCTTCCCCCTTAAAGGACACTAAGCATGCAATATAACAACAAGAACAACAACACAAGTAACATCGACGAACGTACGAAAGCATGCGATAAATACGACGGCAAGAACAAGAACAATAACAACATACAATCAACGAAACGTAAGCGATTTGGAACGAGTGCGGGTCGCCGGCCCGTCCCGGACGGTCGGCGGCCCACTTGTAGAACGGGGACGCGATGGAACACGAGGAATGACAGGGGGTAATTCCCCTGCTGCGATTGGAAGTCCACCGACGTCTCGTGTCCCTGACGAATCAGTCTTGGTCGTATTCCGCGAATGCGCCTGCAGCGGGGTCGGAAGGGTCGCCGGGCTTGAAGGTCCCGCAGCCCTGGCAGGCGCCCTCCGAACAGGCCCACTCCTGCCCCGCGGTGTCACGGTCGGCCTGTCTGGAACAGGTACGACAGGCGCTCTAGCAAGATCAATGGACGCAGGCGGGGAAGAGTCAGAGTCAGCAGCAACAGACCCCGGCAAGGCAACATTGGGAGATGACGCATCACGTAGGGGAGCAACATATGGTTTCAACCGCGACGTATGAACAAACCAACGGCGAGAACCAATCTGAACGCGCGCCGACTGTGGATTGGGAACCTCAATGAGGCGCACAGGACCATGCCAAGGTTTGTGCAATTTAGGAGAGGTCCCCGGCCGCACCTGCGGGCAATGGAGCCAGGCCAGGTCTCCCACCTTCCAGGGGCACTCCCCCTCAGACCGCCGAGCATACCGCTCGTTCCGGGCCTGGGCTTTGGCCGTAGCCACGCGGGCGTTTTCCCGCGCCTTCGTAACCCGGCGAACCGTGTCCTGAATGTATTCAGGGAGTGGTTTACGAGGTCCCTTCACCCCAGTACCCAATTGCACATCCACCGGAGGCACGTTTTCCCGACCATACATAAGGCAAAACGGCGAATACCCTGTAGCCGCATGGGGCGTCATCCTGTACGCCGAAAGCACTCCGGGGATGTGCAGATCCCAATCTGATTGCTGTTCACTCACAGTATGGCAAAGCATGGCAGACAATGTCCTGTTCAGCCGCTCAACCATACCATCCGTCTGCGGATGGTATGGAGATGTCCGTATCTTCTTAGTCCCAAGGCCTGCGCACACTTCAGCCAATAATTTAGAAGAGAAATTTCGGCCCTGGTCCGTGAGGAGTCTCTCAGGCGCCCCCTTGTCCATAATGTACCCAAACAAAAAGGCGTCGGTGATGGCCGCGGCCGACTGATTGGGCAACGGCCAGGCCATCGGCCAACGGGAGAGATACTCAACCCCTACCAGCAAATATTTATTTCCCCTCGCCGATGGTGGGAAGGGTCCCAATATGTCCAGTGCCACCAATTCATTGACTCGAGACACCTGAATCGACTGGAGAGGCGGCACGTAAGGATGTTTAGGCGGCTTACGCCGGGCGCATTCAGGGCACGCGCGCACGTGCCCTACGACATCTGTCGCCATGCCGTGCCAAAAATAATGACGTTGTAACGTCAACAGAGTCTTCTGCACCCCTAAATGCAATAGTGTGTCACAATGGAGAGTTCTAATCAACTCAAATCGCAAGGACGTTGGTACCACCACACGCCAGCTTTCGTGGAACCTTTCTTGCCACATAAGCAGACCATCTCGGAGAGCGGTTCACGGCCCCACAGCCGAACTCGGACTCCCATTGTCCCTCATAGACCGCTTCCGCATGGACAACAACGACTCGTCCATCATCTGTTCCCGAATCCAGACAGACCGCGGCAGATTCAAAACCCCGTCAGTCGGTCCCGGTTCCATCAGAGTATCCGACTTGTCGACGGCCAACGTAAGCGGCTGAGGGGGGTTTAGAATCGGCGAACACCTATGCGTCCCCGACGCACATTTACAAGGGGCGCGCCCTGGTAATCTGGAAAGTGCGTCAGCGTTCGCATGGCGCACTCCCTTCCGATGTTGAATTTGGAAGGAAAATTCCTGCAGCGTGTCCAACCAACGTGCCCACTGTCCCGATGGCTGGTCCATTTTGAGTGCGTATTGCAAGGCCGCATGATCCGTACGCACAATAAACGAACGACCGTAAAGGTACGGTCGAAATTGGCGTAGGAAAAAAACAACCGCCAAAAGTTCTCTACGAGTGACACAGTAGCGTGTTTCCGCAGGCGACAAGACTCGGCTACCATACGCCACGATGCGCTCTACGCCCCCTTTAGACTGTGATAATACTGCCCCAATACCTGTGTCACTCGCGTCCGTATCAAGAATGAAAGGGCGATCAAAATCGGGATAATCCAATGTCGGGGCCGTAGCCAATAGATCACGCAGACTCCGAAAGGCCGCCTCTTCCGGCTCTCCCCAAACAAATTTCCGTCCTTTACCCGTAAGGAGATGCAAGGGCCTCGCAATCGTCGCAAACCCCGGCACAAATCTTCGGTAATACGAGGCAAATCCCAAAAACCGCCGAACATCCCCCACGGAGGCCGGAGTCGGCCAATCCCGGACGCACGCCGTCTTTTCCGGATCCGTGGACACCCCCTCTGCACTCACAATGTGCCCCAAATAACGGACGGACCGTTGCAGTAGGTGGCATTTCTTTGGTTTGAATTTCAAATTGGCAGAGCGCATCCTCGTGAACACTGTCTCCAGCCGCGTTAAATGTTCCTCGAATGTGCGGCTGAACACAATAATATCGTCCAAATATATAAGACACGTCTCCCACTGCAACCCCGTCAAAACGAGCTCCATCAACCTTTGAAACGTAGCAGGGGCCGCATTCAATCCCATCGGGAGGCAGTTGAATTGAAATAACCCCTGCGGCGTACGGAATGCGGTTTTCTCCCGTGAGGACTCGTCAAGGGGAAGCTGCCAAAATCCCGAAGAGAGGTCCAGTGTGGAAAAGAACTTAGCCCCCGACAATGCGTCAAGGGAGTCGTCCATACGCGGCAGGGGGTACGCATCTGCCACCGATATCTTATTCAATTTCCGGAAATCGACACAAAAGCGCAAGTTGCCATCCTTTTTCTTAACCAAAACCACAGGAGCGCCCCATGGGCTGTTAGATGGCAATATAATGTCAGCAGCCAACATGTCTTCCACCGCCCCCCGAACGTGTTCTCGCTCCGCTGGACTCATCCGATGCGAATTTAACCGAATAGGGGCAGCGTCGCCCGTCTCAATGTGATGGGAAAGCAACGATGTGCGTCCCAAATCCAAATCGTCGGAGCTGAACACATCGGAATACGTCAGCAACAATTTACGCAGCGCATCACGTTGCCCCACGGACAGGGAAGAATTTTCGTCACATAAGGTAGCGATCCAACGATTATCCGAACCCCTTGGCTCGGAAACACCAGCGACCACTCCCCGGCGATGCGGACAATCGTGCGTCGCAAACGCCGTAGTGGCATGTGCCACAACCGTACCGGCCGGAACACGGATGTTTTCCACCCCCGCATTAAGCACCTGTAAAACCGGTAATTGATCCGGCCGGACGATGGTCTGTGCCCCAACTAACGCCAATCCCGTTGTTATCGTGGCGGATGGTGACAACAAGACCCCTAATGCTCCTAGCCGATTGGGCAGGGGCTTCCGATACCGCAAGGGTATAAGCATCTGTGAACCAGGTGGAATGTCCACAGATGCGACGGACAGCGCCTGCACCTGTACGGCCGAAGCAGGTCGCCCCCAGGGCGACGGCAAAAACGAGATTCGACGGCCCCCCGGCAATTCAATACAATTCTCATTGATTTTAATCAAAATGGGCATCTTAGCCAAAAAATCCGTGCCTAGTAAGCAAGGAACCGCCAAAGATCTCGATATTAACACAACGCCCGAAGCCGACACATCCCCTATAGATATCTTAGCATCCACCTGGCCACGATACCCATACTACCCCCGTTCGCAGCGACGCAAGACCCATAAACCGGACGCACAGCCCCCGGCGGAATGCCCAACAGATGGAAAATGACATCCGATATAATAGTCGCAGACGCTCCCGAGTCGACCAAAATGCGCACGTCCACACCTTGTATAGACCCCGGTACAGTGGACGAACCCGTAGCGGCCGCGACAACTCTCCGTGCCAATTTGCGCCACTGCGTAACTGAATGACAAGGCCCCGTCGATGGCCTTTCTTTAACAACAACAATAGGATCGCGCAACAAAGGTGGTGGGTGAGGTGTAAAGCCTTGCCGAGTGTCTGGTGCGTGCCGACATGCCTGTTTCGGAGGTTCCTTGGTCGGCTTGTCCGGTGTTGTGGGCTCCTGCTGCGGCGGACCCGGGAAGCGGGCCCAGCAATCTTTGGCGTAATGGCCCCTACGGCCGCAGCGGAAGCAATCGGCCTCGTTGCGCCGAAGCGCAGGTCTTGCATCCCGGCGGCCCCGTCCCGATGGCGTAGCGCGCGGCCCCGGCCTTCCGCGTCCCGACCATGGAGAGGAGGCGGCCGTCAGCTCCTGTGGACCCCGCTCATCTGGCACATAGATCGCCCTTGTGGGGTCCCACCCCATCGCGCCTCCTTCCTTGACGGGCCCACCCGTCCATGCCGCCACTTGCTTCCAGCGACGGAGATTAAACTGCGCATCCAGACACTTTGCTGCCGCCCGGGACGTGAGCTTCTCATGCCCACACACAGGCATGGGGATCCCCAGATCCCGAGACAGCTCCAGCATTTTTCCCAATATGAGAGGCTCGAGCAGATCCTGTGGCGTGTCAGGATATGCTGCCATGGCCAGCTCCAACACCGCACCCCTGAACGCCACGGGCGATTCTTCGGGTGCTCGTTGTCGTTGAGCGAATCGCCGATGCGCGTCGTCAGGTGGCTCATAGGCGTCGGCCATTTCCTCAAAAACTCCACATAAAGTCTTCTTCTTATCAGCCGTTATGGAATGGAAAAATCGAACAGATTCGTCGTCCAGTAGAGTCGGCAACACTTCCAAGGCCTCCGCATCGGTCCATCTTGCTGAACGAACCGCCGCCAAAAATCGGCAGGCGAAAGCGCTCCAATCGCCCCCGATAGAGAATTCCTTAACTGTAGTAAGGTGGCGACTCCGACTCCTCTTTACTCCGTCTTCCAATGATGGTTGTTCTGGAGGCAAATTCAAAATGGCGTCGGCCCGCGGCGTGGCCAAGATGGCGGTTTGGCGCCGCGGAGCGCGCAAGATGGCGTCTTCTTGCCGCGTGGCCAATGGCGGCGGCAGGGCAGGCAACATGGCGGCCCGTGGAGCACCTTCTCGTTCCATCGTCGTCCTTGGCGTAACGAGGTGACATAGATGCGCCAGGATGTCCTTGAGTGTCTCCAGTTGTTCTGCCACCTGTTGCCATCTTTGCTCAGCGTCCGATGTTGTTGACGGACCCGCCATCGCGCCGACATCTTCCACGTCCGTCCCCGTGCTCGCCTCAGCAGGGCTCTCCTCCACCACCCCAGCAGAATCCGTGGTCGGAGGGAATTCGTCGTCGTCGGACGAAGAAGCCGATGCTGGCGCCGGGGGAATTTTCTTCCTTACTTGCTTAGACATGCCGTTTCACTTCTGACCCCAGTGTAATAAAAGACTTGACCACGATCTCTGGCTCAGTGTCCTTTATTCGGTCCGTACTGCGTTCCCACACGGCTGTCTCTCTTATTCTCTCTGTGCTGGTTCCGATGTCACTCCAGTCCACATCAGCAGCCCCGCTGCTGTTCTTGTCGCTCTTGCAGCCCCACAGCAGCTCTGCTGCTGTACTCTCACACAGCTCCCTTGGCTGTTCCTGCTGCAGCTCTGACAGCCTCGTGCTGTCTCGCCTTCTCGTCGCTCCTGCGACTCTTGGCAGCCACCCCGCTGCCCCTCACACACAGCCTTACTGCCTATCTCTATCTGCAGCTTTACACCTCCCAGTAGCTCCCTACTGTTCCCAGGGTTGGCTCCCGCTTCTGACGGTGCCCCCTCGGACCGTACGCCCGCGTGGCCCCACACCTTTCCATTCACTCCCCGACTGCCCTCTCTTTCCGGTTTACCCGCTTAAGGACTCCCTACCTTTCACCCACGTCACCTGGCTCCGCCTCCTCGTGACGTCACATCCGGAAGGTCGCTTTCGCCCGCATTACATATGTACAAAGCGGTGTGTATGCACATTCGTGCATTTTCCTACAGCACTGTGTATGTCCACTCGTGTGTGGGTGTGTGTACAAGGGAGTGTATATGTGGGGAGCGGTGGTGTAGCGGTTAGCGCGCTGCGCTATGAACCCGGCGACACGGGTTCGATTCCCGCTCACGGCCAACACCAGTGACGATTATCTGAACCGGTCCCGGGCCTCCCCTAGGTCGACTCAGCCTCAAATGAGTACCTGGTGCGGTGTGTAAACATTGCCACTGGGGAGACAAAGGCGGTCGGGCGTGGTGCTGGCCACACACCCCCTCGTTTACCGTTGTGGCCTTCACAGGTGCTCGCTAACAGCACTTGCCCCTACAGTCTGTTAAGGCTATATGGGGGATCTTTATCTTTGTGTGTACAAAGCGGGGTGGATGCACATTCGTGCATTTTCCTACAGCACTGTGTATGTCGACTCGTGTGTGAGTGTGTGTACAAGGGAGTGTATATGTGTACTCGTGTAAGTATGTGTAGTGGAACACACAACTTATTTTCATATAGTGTCGTACCAAGAATTGGGGGGCAACGTGGTGATGAATGCGGCACCACAACAGGGAACTACAGGGATGAGACTCCCCGCTCGTGGTGCTAAATTAATGAAAACAGCGCCACTGAGCGGACAGAGCCCCGCCCCTACAGCTCGTGCGTGTGACGTCATGAGTGTGACGTCATGAGTGTGATCAGCGGACAGCCACGATGCTGCCAGGTGAGGGTCAACTTGTGTGCTGGAGATGCTTCACCTGAAACTCGCCTCCACGCGTGTTCGCTATGAACATTGTAGCAATAAGGGACGATTAGTCATGTCAGGTCTTTATTGTTCTGCAAGTAAATTAACCTGCTTGGTTCTTTCGGTAAAGTCACGAAGAAGGGAAATAATAAAATTATAAAACATAACAAAATAATTTTATGAAGTAATTTGATTCAGTAAAATTTTTAATATTTTATTATTTAATTAAAATAAAACATAATAAAGTTATTTTATTTAAAAAAATATTGCTTTATTTGTATTATTTTATTATTTCCCTTCTTCAATAAGGGACGATTAGTCATCTTTAACATGTCAGGTCTTTATTGTTCTGCAAGTAAATTAAAGTTAAAACTAGTAGAAACACATGCACACTCGTGTGTGAATGCACACCGCTGTATAGACAGTCGTGTTTATAAGCACACTTGTGTGTGTATGTCTACTCGTCCGTGTTTTTTAAAGGAAGGATATGTTTGAAATGACGTACGATCAGTCATCTTTAAAAACAATTCGGGTCTTCATTAATCTGCAAGAAAATTCACGTTAACACTCGTATTTGAAATTTTTATTAATACGCTTGCTCAAACAGGAAGGAACTAGGCAAATTATTTCCCAATTTCAACAGTTAAAACATATTCTAAAAATCTAACACGTGAACGTCGATTTCCCCATTGACGTCCTTTTCGACTGAAGCCATTCGTCCAGAAGTCCAAGCCATCAAACACAAGAACAACGAACGTGCAATCCACGCACACTCTGAAATGAATTATTTTAAGTTATTTTGTTTATTACAGAATGATAAAACATTTTTAAGAACATCTTCTTGGTTCTTTCAGTAAAGTCACGTAGAATGGAAATAATAAAATAATAAAAATAAAACATAATACAATAGTATTATTTTATTATTTCCATTATATGTGACTTTACCGAAAGAACCAAGAAGATGAATCCCTGCAGTCACGCTTTAAATCGAAAATTAAAGAACATGTTTAAAATATTGAGCAAAGTTGTGATCACAGTATTTCTCCACCTTTAGCTCAACAAAACCACTTAACCACGAGAGTAAAATTATAAATTGAACCACCACACAACCACTGCGCTTCACAACACATCAACAAGTAGTCCGATAGGACTACAAAGGACCACCTTAACGTGACGAAGTCTAGAATAAACTTTAACACGCAATTAGCTGTGAGAAGATGACATGGCACCTTCTACCATAAACACCACACATTTACCAGTCCCGATGATACAACCACCAGACGAAGCAACGCATCTATAGAAGTATAACATTGTTGTCATCCTGAAATAAGTGAACACTTCTGGAACTTAAAAGGAAGGCTTTCATCTGAACACATTATAGAGCATTCACAACATCACTCTATTTCGATTTAAAGCTTTCGTGACTGCAGGGATTAATCTTCTTGGTTCTTTCGGTAAAGTCACGTAAAAGGAAAATAATAAAAGAATAATAAAAAATAATATAATAATTCTCACGACGTTTCGGCCACAACGCAAGCAGCCATCTTCAGGTGGAGAACAGGTCTGTCAAGTAGACAGAGTTGTGGCCGAAACATCACTCTAGCTTGGAGTACTGGAAATCACGGAAATAATATTTCGTACCTTATTAACTGATCTAACAGAGACACACACATGCACATTCCAGGACTTCAAGAGTTAACAGAAGTACTCAAAACTTTGACTCTCCAGCCATTCCAGCAGCCATCTCTCAGTATCCACCTGCATGGGGTCGAAAGAGGAATTGTCGTCAGGGCTCATTACATCCAGCAACCTCTCAGGATCCAACTGCATGAGATCGAAAGAGGAATTGTTGTCAGGACTCATGACATCCACTACATCCAGGCATCTCTCAGGATCCACCTGTATAGGATCGAAAGATGCATTTTTTTCAGGATTCATTGCAGCACTTTGAATTTCTCCTTTTGATTTCACTTCCCTATCATTGCGGATCTTCTGATGCTTGTTTCGTGGTGATGACCGTGAACATGTCCTCTCCCTCGGAGAGCAATTGATTCGCTTTTCACCCGAGTGTGTTTTCTGGTGCCTGAGAAGAGCTGACTTCCATGTAAATGCCTTCCCACACACAGAGCACTTGAATGGCTTATCGCCCGAGTGTGTTTTCTGGTGACTGTGAAGATTTGATTTCTGTGAAAATGTCTTCCCACACACAGAGCACTTGAATGGCTTCTCGCCCGTGTGTGTTTTCTGGTGACGGTTTAGAGTTGATTTCTCTGCAAATGCCTTCCCACAAACAGAGCATTTGAATTGCTTCTCGCCCGAGTGTGTTTTCTGGTGACTGTGAAGAATTGTTTTCCTTGCAAATGGCTTCCCACACCCAGAGCAATTGAATGGCTTCTCACCCGTGTGTGTCTTCTGGTGTCTGTTAAGAGTTGATTTCTCTGCAAATTCCTTCCCACACACAGAGCAATTGAATGGCTTCTCGCCCGTGTGTGTCTTCTGGTGCCTGTGAAGATGTGATTTCAGTGAAAATGCCTTCCCACACACAGAGCATTTGAATGGCTTCTCGCCCATGTGTGCGTGGCACTGTGGAGATTTTATCTGCTCCATGTGACTGATTCTTCAAAGCAGAGTAACAGTCGCGGGTGTTGTTGAGAGTTAAAGGCACCCTCTAAGCTGCGTGGATGTCTGTCTCAAATCGCCAAAAAGCAAACTCTCACTAACGTCTAACCGACACACAGTAACGTCTCGTAAGTCGGGCTACACGCGACTACCAGTTTTATCCACTAACGAAGACACTTACTTGTTGATGCACGGCGTGTCGATGTCCCTGTAACCCGTCTGAAGAGATCGCCACGAACTCTTCCAGTCGCCAGGCAATCATGCTCGCCAGGCTGGGTCTCGCAGGAGAAGGGTAATCTGCAGAGCGAGGAGTTGCGCGTCTATCCTCAGTGAAATCCCTCTCAAAATGATCTTGAGGTCTGAATTTAAGCCCCTTATAACTCCCCTCTAGCATACAATTCCTTTGTTCTCGACTTGGCCTATCATGGACTTTGCATTCAATTGTTATTTTTTTACATTAACAATTCGCATATATAGCAACATAGCTTAGCTAATATGTCCATTGTAATTAAACATTAATACGTATGTACATCTCACTGCATAATTGTACGCATAATTCAGTGCTTCCTGTGAATCTGCTAATATTCACCCGGCTATGTCCTGTAAACTGCTGCAGGTTTAGAAGATTTAACAGCGACATACAGTTCGAAGTATAGAAATGAAGATGTCGAGTTTGATTTGGACTAAGAGGTGCAAGTTTATACTGTGCTGAACCTGTTTAATAAACCCATTTAAGGACATTCGTGTTGAACATGGTGCTTCTAACAAACAAGTGTGTTATATAATAATTTACGTCAAACTTTGAATAATCATCTGAATGGTTTAGTTTGTAAGCGTGGTTTATAATAAAGTAACGCAAAAAAAAACAATCGTCACCTTATAGTCTGTAACATACGACCTTCGGTGTGTATATACACCAGTGTGAATGTGTTCAATATTTTGTTAATGTTCAATATTTTGCACGTGTTTAAAATTTTCGTCGAGTTTTTTTGCTAATTGCATTGACTATTGAGGGGTTACCAGCCCATCGCACCCGTCCAAAGACCTCGTGGGCCATTGTGGTGGCTACGAGCCTTCCCTCCGGGACATTGCTCACATCCACCACAGCGTTACCGTCCGACACCGTCAATGAAGGAAGGGGGTTGTTTTTGCAAAACTTTAGTCGTGGCAGGGGATTGGCAAACAACAGGGAGTGCCTCCTTCTGAGAAACAAAAAACGAATGAAGGGGGCGTGGGAGCGTGGCGTAAGGTGTGGAAAGCTGTAAGTCACAGGTATCAATCGAATTGGGTCAATGACACCAGCACACGAATGGTGGGGTCGTTTGGAATGATGTTGCATTGATGACAGATTAAGTTCTCGACGTTGCATTTCATGAATTTTACATTCAATTGTTATTTTTGGAATTTACAATCTGCATATCTAGCAACAGAGCTTTGATAATCTTGCCATTGAGCTTAAGCCTGAATACATATATTCATCTCACCACATAATTCGCGTTAATTTGCTAATATTCACCCTGTAATGTGCTGCAAACTGCTGTACTGACTTTGTTTTCTAAATGTATTTAAGGACACTCGTGTTGAGCGGGGTGGTTATAGACAACGATTGTGTTATATCATAATTTATTTAATAAACTTTGAATAATCGTCTGAATGTTAAAGCTTGTAAGCATGTTTCTTTTTTTAAATGTCCATATTAGAGGTTTTTGGGTTAGATCGCGTAAATATATAAATGTGTCGTTGAAACCCGCCACCACCCTACACAGCCAACTAGTAAGGGTTGTCACGTAAACAGAACGTGGAAATGCGTCACTAGTACAGCACTAACCGGTGTGTTGGAGAGCCAAGCCACAACATTTACAATCTGAGTACGACGTATCGCCAGTAATTACAACTAGCTTCATCAGGCGACAGACAGATTTGTGAAGTCTTACTGTTTTATTAGGGGACCGGTTCCCATAGGAAGTCTATGGGGCAATGTTAAGAGATAGGGAACCGGTTCCCATACGAAGTCTACGGGGCAATGTTAAGAGATAGAGAACCGGTTCCCATAGGAAGTCTATGGGGCAATGTTAAGAGATAGGGAACCGGTTCCCATAAGAAGTCTATGGGGCAATGTTAAGAGATAGGAGACCGGTTTAAAACTAAACAAACTAAATTATATAGAAGCGTAGATGTGTTGACCACGCAGCTGCGCTCTTGCACAATGTGGGGGTGGGGTGGGGGCGGATTACTGAGGCAACGTACATTATGCGTGTGCATTATGCGAGCCCTTTGAACGTGTCCTTCCTGTCTATTGTGTTTATTAAAATCGCCCTACCAATGGTAATCCCTGTTGAAGTACGCTTTTCTTTGTGAGTATGCATTTATCTAATGTATAATTTTAGCGACACATTCATATACTTCGGCTATCTAACCCCAAAACCTCTATTATGGATGATATTGGTCCCGAAATCCGACGTGTTAAACTCGAGTGTACGTGTCTTCTTGGTTCTTTCGGTGAAGTCACGTAGAATGGAAACAATAAAAATAATAAAATAAAACATTATAAAATAACATAATTTTTTATTTTATTATTTTTATTGTTTACATTCTACGTGACTTTACCGAAAGAACCAAGAAGATGAATCCCTGCAGTCACAAAGCTTTAAATCGAGTGTATGTGTTTAATATTTTGGACGTGTTTTTTATGGTAATTTTATTGAATATTTAGAGATTACCAGCGCCTCGCACACGTCCAGAGACCTCGTGGGCCTCTGTGGTGGCTACGAGCCTTCCCTCCAGGGCATTGCTCACATCCACCACAGCGTTACCATCCGGCACCGCGGATGAAGTAGAGGATTCTTTTTACAGAACTTTACTCGTGGCAGGGGAATGCCAAACAACAGGGGGCTCTTCTTCAGAGAAAAACAAACGAATCAAGGGGACGTGGGAGCGTGGCGTAAGGTGTAGAAATCTGTAAGCGCAGGCTACCGTGGGCTCACCTCCCAATCAACGGGAGTCGAGAAGTGGTGTTTGCTCATGCATCCACCGAAGATGCATATGAGTCGAGTTAGATTCCTTCTATGTCCTCCTACATTATAACCCAACTATACTCAGATGTATGCATATGTATGCATATATTTATTTACGAAACTAGGGACGGATATGCGAACTGGGGGTGCGGGATTAGAATTGCACGTTTATTATTGGGATCGCATTGTGGTCGCATTATAATTTGCTTAATGTGCAATCTCAATGCATTGGAATAGCTATTTAACCGCACCATCCTAATCAAAACTCGTTGAGTATATTTATTGTTCCAATTGTAAGCATTCGTTTCTCTGTTACATCAAGTAACATGTCATTCATCAACATCATCATCATCACGATCAATGGGCAAAGGGCGCGTAGGTGTGAAGTGCACATTTTGTACTTCTGCGTATACCATAAACCATAACATAGGAAACACTACAACTAGACGAGCACTCGTGTGTGCATCTACATGTATTTGTGTGCATATGTATGTAGGATCAAACGTGCGTGTTCGCAGTGGTACGCAATCCTAGTTGACGTACAATGCTTTGTATGTACACTCGTGTGTTTATGTACACTGCGTTGCATATCTGTATGTACACCGCTGTATATGCACACTCGTGTGTATATGTATGCACATTCGTCTATGTATATACACTGCTATGCCCACTCGTGTGTGGGTTTGTGTACAAGGGAGTGTATATGTGTACTGGTGTATGTATCTGGTAGAGTTTGGGAGGATATTATTATTGTGAGGTTCGATGCGGCTGAAACACGGTGTTAGGAATGAGCCTTTGTTGTGTAGACTGGTTGAACTCGGAGGTTCCAAAAGTTTGCATATCAAGATTAATTTAGCATATTTATGGGAAATGCAGATATGGGATTATGGTTGAGGGTGGGAGGATATTATTATTGTGAGGTTCGGTGTGGCTGAAACACGGTGTTAGGAATGAGCCTCTATTGTGTAGACTGGTTGAACTCGGAGGTTCCAAGAATTTGCATATCAAGAGGAATTTCGTATATTTATGGGAAATGCAGATATGGGATTAGTCATGACTTGTGGAATTTGGCTATTGAGCATAATCCTGAATACGTATATTCATCTGACAGTATAATTCGCGTTAATTTGCTAATATTCACCCTGCAATGTGCTGCAAACTGCTGCCACTTCAAAGGTGTTACCAGGGAAATGCAGTATTAAAAATGTGATTTGGACTTTGAGGTGCAAGTTTATACCGTGCTGACTTTATTTTATAATAATATTGAAGTACGTGTGTTGATATGACCGCGTCTGAACAATCAAGGTGATTTGTATAATTTAATCCACGAAATTATTACGATTGCTGTCATACACTTTTAATGATAATCGGAATGGTATCGCCTGTAAGCGCGTGTGTATTTACACTGCTGTGTAAGTACACTTGGGGAACGGTAGTGTAGCGGTTTGTATGCACAAAGCGGTGTGTATGCACATTCGTCTATGTATATACACTGCTATGTCCACTCGTGTGTGGGTGTGTGTTTCGGACAAAGAATTGAGGGCAACGTGGTAATGAATGCGGCACCACAACAGGGAACTACAGGGATGAGACTCCCCGCTCGTGGTGCTAAATTAATGAAAACAGCGCCACTGAGTGGACAGAGCCCCGCCCCTACAGCTCGTGCGTGTGACGTCATGAGTGTGACGTCATGAGTGTGATCAGCGGACAGCCACGATGCTGCCAGGTGAGGGTAAACTTGTGTGCTGGAGATGCTTCACCTGAAACTCGCCTCCACACGTGTAGCAATAAGGGACGATTAGTCATCTTTAACATGTCAGGTCTTTATTGTTCTGCAAGAAAATTAAAGTTAAAACGCGTAGAGACACATGCACACTCGTGTGTGAATGCACACCGCTGTTTCGACAGTCGTGTTTATAAGCACACTTGTGTGTGTTTGTCTACTCGTCCGTGTTTTTTTTTAAGGAAGGATATGGTTGAAATAACGTACGATCAGTCATCTTTAAAAACAATTCGGGTCTTTATTAATCTGCAAGAAAATTCACGTTAAAACTCGTATTTGAAATCTTTAATAATACGCTTGCTCAAACAGGAAGGGACTAGGAAAATTATTTCCCAATAGGAATTCAACAGTTAAAACAAATTCTTAAAATCTTACACGTAAACGTCGATTTCCCCATTGACGTCCTTTTCGACTGAAGCCATTCGTCCAGAAGTCCAAGCCATCAAACACAAGAACAACGAACGTGCAATCCACGCACACTCTGAAACTAATTTTTTTGTTATTACACAATGATAAAACATTTTTAAGAACATCTTCTTGGTTCTTTCAGTAAAGTATGTGACTTTACCGAAAGAACCAAGAAGATGAATCCCTGCAGTCACGAAAGCTTTAAATCGAAAATTAAAGAACATGTTTAAAATATTGAGCAAAGTTGTGATCACAGTATTTCTCCAACTTTAGCTCAACAAAACCACTTAACCACGAGAGTCAAATTAGAAATTGAACCACCACACAACCACTGCGCAAAGCACCACCTTAACGTGACGAAGTCTAGAATAAACTTTAACACGCAATTAGCTGTGAGAAGATGACATGGCACCTTCTACCATAAACACCACACATTTACCAGTCCCGATGATACAACCACCAGACGAAGCAACGCATCAATATAAGTATAACATTGTTGTCATCCTGAAATAAGTGAACACTTCTGGAACTTAAAGGAAGGCTTTCATCTGAACACATTATAGAGCATTCACAACATCACTCCAGCTCGGTGTACTGGAAATCACTGAAAAATACATCTTAGAGACGCGAATATACACAATGCAACAGTTAACAGATGTACTCAATACGCTTGAGTCTCCAGCCACTCCATTCCATCCAGCAATCTCTCAGGATCCACCTGCAAAGGTTAGAAAGATGCATTTTTATCAGGACTCATTGCAGCACTTTAAATTCTACATTTTGATTTCAATTCCCTATCATTGCGGATCTTCTGGTGCTTGTTTCGGGGTGATGACCGTGAACATGTCCTCTCCCTCGTAGAGCAATTAAATGGCTTCTCGCCCGAGTGTGTTTTCTGGTCACTATGAAGATTTTATTTCCGTGAAAATGCCTTCCCGCACACAGCGCAATTGAATGGCTTCTCGCCCGAGTGTGTTTTCTGGTGACTGTAAAGATCTGACTTCCTTGCAAATGCCTTCCCGCACACAGCGCAATTGAATGTCTTTTCGTTCTTGTGTGTTTTCTGGTGTCTGTTAAGATTTGATTTATCCGCAAATGCCTTTCCACAAATAGAGCAATTGAACGGCTTCTCGCCCGTGTGTGTTTTCTGGTGACTGTGAAGAATAGATTTCCAAGCAAATGCCTTCCCACAAACAGAGCACTTGAATGGCTTCTCGCCCGAGTGTGTTTTCTGGTTACTCTAAAGATCTGACTTCCTTGCAAATGCCTTACCGCACACAGCGCAATTGAACGGCTTCTCGCCCGTGTGTGTTTTCTGGTGACTGTGAAGAATAGATTTCCAAGCAAATGCCTTCCCACAAACAGAGCAATTGAACGGCTTCTCGCCCGTGTGTGTTTTCTGGTGACTGTGAAGAATAGATTTCCAAGCAAATGCCTTCCCACAAACAGAGCACTTGAATGGCTTCTCGCCCGAGTGTGTTTTCTGGTGACTGTAAAGATCTGACTTCCTTGCAAATGCCTTACCGCACACAGCGCAATTGAACGGCTTCTCGCCCGTGTGTGTTTTCTGGTGTCTGTAAAAATTTGATTTATCCGCAAATGCCTTTCCACAAATAGAGCACTTGAATGGCTTCTCGCCCGTGTGTGTCATCTGGTGAGTATCAAGATGTGATTTTCGTGAAAATTCCTTCCCACACACAGAGCAATTGAACGGCTTCTGGCCCGTGTGTGCGTGGCGCTGTGGAGAGTTTATCTGCTCCATGTGACTGATTCTTCAGAGCAGAGTAACAGTCGCGCGTGTTGTTGAGAGTTAAAGGCACCCTCTAAGCTGCGTGGATGTCTGCCTCAAATCGCCAAAATGCAAACTCTCACTAACGTCTAACCGACACACAGTAACGTCTCGTAAGTCGGGCTACAAGCGACTACCAGTTGTATCCACTAACGAAGACACTTACTTGTTGATGCACGGCGTGTCGATGTCCCTGTAACCCGTTTGAAGAGATCGCCATGAACTCTCCCAGTCGCCAGGCAATCGTGCTCGCCAGGCTGGGTCTCGCAGGAGAAGGGTAAACTGCAGAGAGAAGAGTTGCGCGTCTATCCTGAGTGAAATCCCTCTCGAAATGGTCTTGAGGCCTAAATTTAAGCCCCTTATAACTCCACTCTAGCATCCAAATCAATTGTTCTCGTCTTGGCCTATCATGGACTTTGAATTCAATTGTTAATTTTTACATTAACAATACGCATATGTAGCAACATAGCTTAGCGAATCTGGCCATTGTAATTTAACCTTAATACGTATGCACATCCTACTGCGTAATTGTACACTTCTGTTTGAATAATTACATACATCTCCATGCATAATTCCGTGCTTCCTGTAAATTTGCTAATATTCACCCGACAATGTCCTCTAAACTGCAGGGATTCATCTTAATGGTTCTTTCGGTAAAGTCACGTAAAAGAGAAGTAATAAAATAATAAAAATAAAACATAATACAATAATTCTCACGACGGAAGAGATGCAGGACGAGACAAAGGAGGAGGTGGAGGAGGTGCAGGTGGTTGAGGTGGTGATGCAGGCTCGTGAAGGACGCTACTGGGCAGTTGGAGGCAGTCGCCCTCCAACAACAACGGAGGGCGGAGGAGCGACGTTCACAACAACGAGCGGAGCGCCGGGTGGCTAAAGCACAGCAAGTTGGTACAGTAGGGGGCACAGGTGGTGCATCAGCCAGTCATCTCGGTCAGTCGACCCGTGGCACCTGCTGGGTCTGCCCCGTGACTTCCTGCCGTCTGGTGTTCGACACTTCACGTGGTAGCCTCAAGGTGCACTTGGCCTGGCACAAGCGTCGTGGTGACGTCACCGCCACTTAGTGGCGAATGGCGGTTATTGTTGTTGTTGTTGATGCAGGGAGAGAAGAGGAAGCGAGCGGGCCTTGCTCGCGTGGCGAGAGCGATCACCTCACTCCTCCGCCACGTGCTGCTTTGTGGTGGCATGTCCACCACACAGTAGGGGTGGTTGTTGTGGTCGTGGATCGCTGCCAACCATGACCACTATCACCAGACTACCCACCCACCCCGTGACACAAAGATCCCCCGTATAGCCTTAACAGACTGTAGGGGCAAGTGCTGTTAGCGAGCACCTATGAAGGCCGGAACGGTACACGAGAGGGTGGGTGGCCAGCACCACGCCCGACCGCCTTTGTCTCCCTAGTGGCGATATTTACACACCTCACCAGGTACTTATTTGAGGCTGAGTCGACCTAGGGGAGGCCAAGGACCGGTTCAGATAATCGTCACTGGCGGTGTTGGCCGTGAGCGGGAATCGAACCCGGGTCGCCAGGTTCATAGCGCAGCGCGCTAACCGCTGCACTACCGCTCCCCACTTACCCCGTGACACATCCCAGGCACACACCCACACACCCCGTGATACACGTCACACACACACTCCACATGGTTCCCCGTAGAGACGGTGCCACTGGGACCACAGCTGTGGAAGGAATCTGAGCAGCAGATGTCAGGACTACAATGGAGAACGACTGCTATCAAGACACCTCACACAACAAACACACACGGGACTAGCCTAAAAAAACTAGCCAGTCCCTGCTTGGACTAATAGGTGGAAGTTAATACTGTTCTGAACCTGTTTAATAAACATATTTAAGGACACTCGTGTTGAGCATGGTGCTTTTAGCAAACGAGTGTGTTTTGTTATAATTTCTGTAATAAACTTTGAATAATCATCTGAATGGTTTAGCTTGAAAACATGGTTCATAATAACGTTACGCAAAAAAAAAACAATCGTCATCTTCTAGTCTGTAACATACGACCTTCGGTGTGTATATACACCAGTGTGCATGTGTTCAATATTTTGCACGTATTTAAAATTTGTGACGAGTTTTTTTGCTAATTGCATTGAGTATTGAGGGGTTACCAGCCCCTCGCACCCGTCCAAAGACCTCGTGGGCCACTGTGGTGGCTACGAGCCTTCCCTCCGGGACATTGCTCACATCCACCACAGCGTTACCGTCCAACACAGTCAATGAAGGAAGGGGGTTGTTTTAGCAAAATTTTTCTCGTGGCAGGGGATTGACAAACAACAGGGAATGCCTCCTTCTGAGAAACAAAAAACGAATGAAGGGGGCGTGGGAGCGTGGCGTAAGGTGTGCAAAGCTGTAGGTCACAGGTATCAATCGAATTGGGTCAATGACACCAGCACACGAATGGTGGGGTCGTTTGGAATGATGTTGCATTGATGACATATGAAGTTCTCGACGTTGCATTTCATGAATTTTACATTCAATTGTTATTTTTGGAATTTACAATCTGCATATCTAGCAACAGAGCTTCGCTAATCTGGACATTGAGCTTAAGCCTGAATACATATATTCATCTCACCGCATAATTCGCGTTAATTTGCTAATATTCACCCTGCAATGTGCTGCAAACTGCTGTACTGACTTTGTTTTCTAAATATATTTAAGGACACTCGTGTTGAGCGGGGTGCTTCTAGAAAACGAGTGTGTTCAATCATAATTTATTTAATAAACTTTGAATAATCATCTGAATGTTAAAGCTTCTAAGCATGGTTTTGGTAATTGTCCATATTAGAGGTTTTTGGGTTAGATCGCGTAAATATATTAATGTGTCGTTGAAACCCACCACCACCCTACACAGCCAACTAGTAAGGGTTGTCACGTAAACAGAACGTGGAAATGCGTCACTAGTACAGCACTAACCGGTGTGTTGGAGAGCCAAGCCACAACATTTACAATCTGAGTACGACGTTTCGCCAGTAATTACAACTAGCTTCATCAGGCGACAGACAGATTTGTGAAGTCTTACTGTTTTGTTAGGGAACCGGTTCCCATGGGAAGTCTATGGGGCAATGTTAAGAGATAGGGGACCGGTTCCCATAGGAAGTCTATGGGGCAATGTTGAGAGATAGGGAACCGGTTCCCATAGAAAGTCTATGGGGCAATGTTAAGAGATAGGGAACAGGTTCCCATAGGAAGTCTATGGGGCAATGTTAAGAGATAGGGAACCGGTTCTCATAGAAAGTCTATTGGGCAATGTTAAGAGATAGGGAACAGGTTCCCATAGGAAGTCTATGGGGCAATGTTAAGAGATAGGGAACCGGTTCCCATAGGAAGTCTATGGGGCAATGTTGAGAGATAGGGAACCGGTTCCCTTAGGAAGTCTATGGGGCAATGTTAAGAGATAGGGAACCGGTTCCCATAGAAAGTCTATTGGGCAATGTTAAGAGATAGGGAACAGGTTCCCATAGGAAGTCTATGGGGCAATGTTAAGAGATAGGGAACCGGTTCTCATAGAAAGTCTATTGGGCAATGTTAAGAGATAGGGAACAGGTTCACATAGGAAGTCTATGGGGCAATGTTAAGAGATAGGGAACCGTTTCCCATATGAAGTCTATGGGGCAATGTTGAGAGATAGGGAACCGGTTCCCATAGAAAGTCTATGGGGCAATGTTGAGAGATAGGGAACCGGTTCCCATAGGAAGTCTATGGGGCAATGTTGAGAGATAGGGAACCGGTTCCCATAGAAAGTCTATGGGGCAATGTTGAGAGATAGGGAACCGGTTCCCATAGAAAGTCTATGGGGCAATGTTGAGAGATAGGGAACCGGTTCCCATAGGAAGTCTATGGGGCAATGTTGAGAGATAGGGAACCGGTTCCCATAGAAAGTCTATGGGGCAATGTTGAGAGATAGGGAACCGGTTCCCATGGGAAGTCTATGGGGCAATGTTAAGAGATAGGGGACCGGTTTAAAACTAAACACACTAAATTATATAGAAGCGTAGATGTGTTGACCACGCAGCTGCGCTCTTGCACAATGTGGGGGTGGGGGGGCGGATTACTGAGGCAACGTACATTATGCGTGTGCATTATGCGAGCCCTTTGAACGTGTCCTTCCTGTCTATTGTGTTTATTAAAATCGCCCTACCAATGGTAATCCCTGTTGAAGTACGCTTCCCTTTGTGAGTATGCATTTATCTAATGTATAATTTTAACGACACATTCATATACTTCCGCGATCTAATCCCAAAACCTCTATTATGGATGATATTGGTCCCGAAATCCGACGTGTTAAACTCGAGTGCATGTGTTTAATATTTTGGACGTGTTTTTATGGTAATTTCATTGAATATGGAGAGATTACCAGCGCCTCGCACACGCCCAGAGACAACGTGGGCCTCTGTGGTGGCTACGAGCCTTCCCTCCCAGGACATTGCTCACATCCACCACAGCGTTACCGTCCGGCACCGCGGATGAGGTAGTGGATTATTTTTTATGGAACGTTACTCGTGGGAGGGGAATGCCAAACAACAGGGGGCTCTTCTTCAGAGAAAAACAAACGAATCAAGGGGATGTGGGAGCGTGGCGTAAGGTGTGGAAAGCTGTAAGCGCCAGGCTACCGTGGCCTCACCTCCCAATCAACGGGAGTCGAGGAGTGGTGGTTGCTCATCCGAGTATAGTGGGATTATAATGTAGGAGGACATAGAAGGAATCTAACTCGACTCATATCCACCGAAGATGCATATAAGTCGAGTTAGATTTATTCTATGTCCTCCTACATTATAATCCAACTATACTCAGATGTATGCATATGTATGCAGATATTTATTTTCGAAACTAGGGACGGATCTGGGGGTGCGGGATTAGAATTGCACTATAATTATTATGATCGCATTGTGGTCGCATTATAATTTGCTGAATGTTCAATCTCAATGGATTGGAATAGCTATTTAACCGCACCATCCTAATCAAAACTCGTTGAGTAAATGTATTGTTCCAATGTACTTCTGCGTATACCATAAACCATTACATAGGAAACACTACAACAAGACGAGCACTCGTGTGTGCATGTACATGCGTTTGTGTGCATTTGTATGTAGGAACAAACGTGCGTGTTCGCAGTGGAACGCAATCCTAGTGTATGTACAATGCTTTGTATGTACACTCGTGTGTTTATGTACACTGCGTTGCATATCTGTATGTACACCCCTGTATATGCACACTCGTGTATTTATGTCTACTCGTCCGAGTTTTTTTGAAAGAAAGGATATAACGAACGATCAGTTAAATTTCGATTTAAAGCTTTCGTGACTGCAGGGATTCATCTTCTTGGTTCTTTCGGTAAAGTCACGTCGAATGGAAACAATAAAAAATAATAATATAAAACATAATAAAATAATTCTCACGACGTTTCGGCCACAACGCAAGCAGCCGTCATCAGGTGAAGACCAGGTCTGTCGGGGAGACAGCGTCTGAATGAAACAGCACAATGCTTGGAGCGTATATTTAAGCTGGGTTGGAAGGGGGGGAAGGTCGCCTTGACAAAATAATTTGCATATCAAGAGGGATTTAGCATATTTATGGGAATATTTATGGGAAATGCAGGTATGTGATTAGTTGTACTTATGCCCGTGCATTATGCAGGACTAGCAGCATCAAAGGGAGGAGATAGGGGTTGCATTAATAAAGGGAAGGAATGTTAATAGTATGTAGCTGCAGTAACTAAACAACCACGTAAAAAAATAAAGTATAAACTTCATAGTATCATCAATATACTAAATATACTCTCCAATACGCTGAGCTACTAACAGTAAGTAATACATAACAATTCTACGTCGCAAAAAATATAATATGCTTCCAGTTAAACTTTTTTCCCTTACAGCACACAGGTCTACCCCGTACTATATGCTGCCATAGACAAACCCAACATTAAATTATATACTGTATTACTATACACCACCCTATACCCTAGAATAATAGAATATTATAATAATACATAGTGTAATATTACACTATTTATTATTCTATCCACCCTACTGTATATATGTAGCTGCAGTAACTAAACAACCGACGTTGCATTTCATGAACTTTACATTCAATTGTTATTTTTGGAAATTACAATCTGCATATCTAGCAACAGAGCTTCTCTATCTTCTTGGTTCTTTCGGTAAAGTCACATAGAAGGGAAATAATAAAATAAAAAAAATAAAACATAATAAAATAATTCTCACGACGTTTCGGAGGCAACACAAGCTTCCGACTTCAGGTGGAACCGTCACAGCACGATCGCTGTATCAAGTAAGAGAAATTTCAAGAAAACAGTCCTTGTATATATACTGGTAGAGTTTGGGAGGATATTATTACTGTGAGGTTCGATGCGGCTGAAACACGCTGTTAGGAATGAGCCTCTGTTGTGTAGACTGGTTGAACTCGGAGGTTCCAAGAGTTTGCATATCAAGAGGAATTTAGCATATTTATGGGAAATGCAGATATGGGATTAGTCAAGACTTGTGGAATCTGGCTATTGAGCGTAATCCTGAATACATATATTCATGTCACGCATCATTCGCGTTATTTTGCTAATATTCATCCTGCAATGTGCTGCAAACTGCTGCCTGTTCAAAGGCGTTACCAGGGAAATGCAGTATTACAATTGTGATTTGGACTTTGAGGTGCAACTTCATACCGTGCTGAATTTATTTTATAAAAAATATTGAAGCACTTGTGTTGATATGACCGCGTCAGAACAATCAAGGTGATTTGTTTAATTTAATCCACGAAAATTATTACGATTGCTGTCATACACTTTTAATGATAATCGAAATGGTATCGCTTGTAAGCGTGTGTGTATTTACACTGCAGTGTAAGTACACTTGGGGAGCAGTAGTGTAGCTGTTTGTATGTACAAAGCGGTGTGTATGCACATTCGTCTATGTATATACACTGCTATGTCCACTCGTGTGTGTGTGTTGCGTACAACGAATTGAGGGCAACGTGGTGATGAATGCGGCACCACAACAGGGAACTACAGGGATGAGACTCCCCGCTCGTGGTGCTAAATTAATGAAAACAGCGCCACTGAGTGGACAGAGCCCCGCCCCTACAGCTCGTGCGTGTGACGTCATGAGTGTGACGTCATGAGTGTGATCAGCGGACAGCCACGATGCTGCCAGGTGAGGGTCAACTTGTGTGCTGGAGATGCTTCACCTGAAACTCGCCTCCACACGTGTTCGCTATGAACATTGTAGCAATAAGGGACGATTATTCATCTTTAACATCTCAGGTTTTTATTGTTCTGCAAGTAAATTAACCTTCTTGGTTTTTTCGGTAAAGTCAAGAAGAAGGGAAGTAATAAAATAATACACATAATAAAATAATTTTATGAAGTAATTTTATTCTGTTTTAAATGTATTGTTTTATTATTTAATTAAAATTAAACATAAAATTAATTTAGAATTTTTTTCAATTGTTTTATTTTTATTATTGTATTATTTTTCTTCTTCAACAAGGGACAATTAGTCATCTTTAACATGTCAGGTTTTCATTGTTCTGCAAGAAAATTAAAGTTAAAACTCGTAGAAACACATGCACACTCGTGTGTGAATGCACATCGCTTTATAGACAGTCGTGTTTATAAGCACACTTGTGTGTGTATGTCTACTCGTCCGTGTTTTTTAAAGGAAGGATAGGGTTGAAATAACGTACGATCAGTTATCTTTAAAAACAATTCAGGTCTTTATTAATCTGCAAGAAAATTCACGTTAATACTCTTTATTAATACGCTTGCTCAAACAGAAAGGGACTAGGCAAATTATTTCCAAATAGGAATTCAACAGTTAAAAAATATTCTTAAAATCTAACACGTGAACGTCGATTTCCCCATTGACGTCCTCTTCGACTGAAGCCATTCGTCCATAAGTCCAAGCCATCAAACACAAGAACAACGAACGTGCAATCCACGCACACTCTGAAATCTATTATTTTAAGTTATTTATTTATTACACAATGACACAAAAAAATTAAAGAACATGTTCAAAATATTGAGCAAAGTTGTGATCACAGTATTTCTCCAACTTTAGCTCAACAAAACCACTTAACCACGAGAGTAAAATTAGAAATTGAACCACCACACAACCACTGCGCTTCACAACACATCAACAAGTAGTCCGATAGGAATACAAAGCACCACCTTAACGTGACGAAGTCTAGAATAAACTTTAACACTATAGAAGTATAACATTGTTGTCATCCTGAAAAAAGTGAACACTTCTGGAACTTAAAAGGAAGGCTTTCATCTGAACACATTATAGAGCATTCACAACAACACTCCAGCTCGGTGTACTGGAAATCACTGAAAAAACTATATCTTAGAGACGCGAATATACACAATGCAACAGTTAACAGATGTACTCAATACGCTTGAGTCTCCAGCCACTCCATTCCATCCAGCCATCTCTCAGGATCCACCTGCATTGATCCGAATGAGGAATTGTCGTCAGGACTCATTACATCCACTACATTCAGCCATCTCTCAGGATCCACCTGCAAAGGTTAGAAAGATGCATTTTTTTCAGGACTCATTGCAGCACTTTGAATTCTACATTTTGATTTCGCTTCCCTATCATTGCGGATCTTCTGATGCTTGTTTCGGGGTGATGACCGTGAACACGTCCTCTCCCTCGTAGAGCAATTAAATGGCGTCTCGCCCGAGTGTGTTTTCTGGTGACTGTGAAGATTTTATTTCCGTGAAAATGCCTTCCCGCACACAGCGCAATTGAATGGCTTCTCGTTCGTGTGTGTTTTCTGGTGTCCGTTAAGATTTGATTTCCATGCAAATGCCTTCCCACACACCGAGCAATTGAATGGCTTCTCGCCCGTGTGTATCTTCTGGTGACTGTGAAGATGTGCTGACTGTGCAAATGCCTTCCCACACACAGAGCACTTGAACGGCTTCTCGCCTGTGTGTGTCTTATGGTGACTGTGAAGATGTGCTGACTGTGCAAATGCCTTCCCACACACAGAGCACTTGAAGGGCTTCTCGCCTGTGTGTGTCTTCTGGTGAGTGTTAAGAAGTGATTTCCGTGAAAATGCCTTCCCACACACAGAGCAATTGAATGGCTTCTCGCCCGTCTGTGCGTGACGCTGTGGAGAGAGTATCTGCTCCATGTGACTGATTCTTCAGAGCAGAGTAACAGTCGCGGGTGTCGTTGAGAGTTAAAGGCACCCTCTAAGCTGCGTGGATGTCTGGCTCAAATCGCCAAGAAGCAAACTCTCACTAACGTCTAACCGACACACAGTAACGTCTCGTAAGTCGGGCTACACGCGACTACCAGTTTTATCCACTAACGAAGACACTTACTTGTTGATGCACGGCGTGTCGATGTCCCTGTAACCCGTCTGAAGAGATCGCCACGAACTCTCCCAGTCGCCAGGCAATCGGGCTCGCCAGGCTGGGTCTCGCAGGAAAAGGGTAATCTGCAGAGAGAGGAGTCGAGCGTCTATCCTCAGTGAAATCCCTCTCGAAATGGTCTTGAGGCCTAAATTTAAGCCCCTTATAACTCCCCTCTAGCATCCAAATCCTTTGTTCTCGTCCTGACCTATCATGGACTTTGCATTCAATTGTAAATTTTTACATTAACAATCCGCATATGTAGCAACATAGCTTAGCTAATCCGGCCATTGTAATTTAACCTTAATACATATGCATATCTCACTGCATAATTGTACGCTTCCGTTTAAATAAAGATCTACATATCCATGCATAATTCGTGCTTCGTGTTAATTTGCCAATATTCACCCGACAATGTCCTTTAAACTGATGCAAGTTTAGAAGATTTAACATCGACATAGAGTCTGAAGTATCAAAATGCTGATGTCCAGTTCGATTTGGACTAAGAGGTGCAAATGTATACTCTACTGACTTTGTTTTATAAAAACATATTTAAGTATTTGTGTTGATATGAGCGCGTCAGTAAATCAAGGTGATTTGTTTAATTTAATTCACGACAATTATTACGATTGCTGTCATACACTTGTATTGATAATCGAAATGGTATCGCTTGTAAGTGTGTGTGAGCAATGTCTTTCTCCAACTTTAGCTCAACAAGACCACTTAACAACGAGAGTAAAATCAGGACCACCTTAACGTGACAAAGTTTGGAATAAACAAGACAGCACGCTCACATCATTTGCTGTGCAATAAACACATTCCTTCGGAGTGGGCAGGTAGGAACTTGGTTGGACAGCGCATTCGTGCGATCCGTGTTGGATACCGTAGTCATGTTGGAGGTTGTAGCTGTTACTATTGCATCTGATGATGATTCTTGATTTATTGCTGTAGGTCTTTAAGTTCATGCTGCTGCTGCAGCAGGTCGCGCCTGTGCTGTGACGCCGCCTCCTGCGTGTACCACGCGCGCCAATCCACCTGACCTGGTCCTTGAACGGCCACGATGTTGTCGTAATGGCGCACCAGGTGCATGATGTTGAGCAGGGCGTAGACGCCGCAGTCGAGGAAGGTCACCTGCGGGCGTTGCACCGGGGAAACCCGGGGCAGCACGTTGGCCACCTCGACAGGACCGTCTTGCATGAAACAAATGGCGTTCCCCGTTGAGTGGTTCGCCCATATCAAGATGTCAATATTGAAGGCTCGGGCGGGTAAAATCGCGTTGAGCGTCGCGCTGTTCACTGTGGCCAGCGACCCCCGACGACCACAGTCGTGCCCGTTGTAGAGGCTGAAGTCGTGATCGGCCGGATCCTTCGCACAGGTCGAGCACAGGACGACGTTGTTGATGTCGGGCACGAGATCCGGATTGAGATGGTACCGGACGTCGTTCGCGCGCAGCACGGAGACGTGCCGTTCACCGAGATGCTCCGGCAGGGTGCACTGCTCGGCGACTTGCTCATTGGTGAGGCGGAACACAACGGGAAGCTGTTCGACGGGGCCGGCGTCGACGATGGTCTTATTGGCCTCAAAGAGAAACTCATTGCACGCCGCGCACGCCGCGACGCGCCCCGTGCCGGGGTCGCGGGCAGCCGCACTGCGCTGACAGTGCACAGCGTCGTCGTGGCCTACCGCGCCGCCAATGGCTCGCAGGATCCGCTCGCAGACCGCGGGTCCGTTAGGCCCATGCAGGCTCTCATCATTGAAAACAAAGGCGTCGGGATGGTTTGCGCACAGGTGGAAATACAGCAGCGCCAGACGCGGATCCTTCACGAAATTTTTCGACTTTGCCAGGAACCTGACGGTCTCCTCACTAGGGTCCTGCTCAGCGAGAGCGGTCTCGGCCAAAGACGCGAGCATGGCGTCCTCAGTATCGACGCTGACGCGTCGCTTCTCGGCCTTCGCGACGCGCGCGCGCTCCAGTCGGGCAACACGCTCTTCGCCGCCGTACTGTGGCCAGACGTCGCCGATGGTTGCGAACATCCCCACTTTCTCCACACCGCCGATGGTTGCACTGAACGTCGGCGATCGTGCCAGAAAACTTTTGCAGTCAAGCAAACTGCAATATGCCAAGACAGTCACAGTCACTGAACTGCGCAGAGTGGACGACAGACTAATATGCACGACAGACCGCCAAATAATCCCTGGTGGGCAGTGTGGAAGCTGTTGTTCCTCCCTGTATAAGATTCAAATACTGTCAATAATATCTGTATTATAATAAAATACTGTCAATTATCCATTTTCACACTCACGATGTATGTATCATGTCAGAATAATTTATAAATAAGAAATGCCAAACCTATTTTTTTCAAATTAAGAAATGGCAACCTCGTGTCTTACCCACAAATGTAGCAACTACCCAAAGCGTTGAGTAGGCACGTAAAATAAATTCATCAACTGAAATTGATTATGCTCCTGACAAATAAACAAGTCACGTGAGATTAGATTATTTACAATGCATGTACATTACATGCCAATGTTCATCATCATCATCAGCCATGCTCAATCTACTGCTGGGAGAAAAGGTTCCCCAATATTTTCCCCGATATTGTCACCATCCCTCATGATCTTGTGATCCACCCAGCTCATGCGCATGAGATGATCTCATTGCTTCATCTCTGTGGTGGTTATTTTCTCACACGTGTTTTCTCCATCGGTTGACATTCCATCCCAAGTTCTGTCCACTTGCTATTATCCCTTTTAGTCACGATGTGTCTTGGCCAAGCCTAATTAAAACTCTACTTGCATTTTTGCAATGTTGCATTGAGGAGAAAGTAAAGTAACCAAAAAATAACTGTATGAATTAAAATAGAGATGGTCAAAATGGGAAAAAAATAATGAAATAATGACTGTAAATCTATCACAATTAATTGAAAACTGGAAAGTGTGCTGGGAGTGGGGGGGGGGGGACTCCAGTTGAATCGTAAACATGGCCACAGGCAGCCATTGCCACCATGCACACATGTCCAGTTAGGGATGTTCATTGAATTTTTAAGGGTGTTGCGATAATTGCATGCACAAAAGCCTATTAAAAAAGCATTACCAATCTTCAGCACACCCACAATGAGTGAAATATGGTCAAAACAAGCTCAATGACTGACATGGCGTGGTTAGGCCTTCATCTAGCAGTGGCTTGACCAAGTGGTGAACGTTTATTATATTGTTTATATTGTATCTATAATAATCAGAACAATGACATTGCAAGATGCGTCTGTAAAAATGCGTGCCATGCGCCAAGCAGTTTGATCAAGTACTCAAAAAGTAGAAGATTATAGATTCCATGACTTAGGAATCAATACAATATTCCATAAGCAAACGATTCAAATCGATAATAAAAGTGCAGGAGATACAAAACACTGAGCACGCTTCGCCAGTACTCTAACTTACAATACGATATTATATGTGCATAGGCAGCTTATTCTGCGTCAAGAGATACGATAAAAAAGCTTATCTATATACTCGTGGTGTTTTAGTGATAAAGCAAATATCTGTGGAGTCGCGTACCGCCTTGAAGACTCTTAATAGAAGACTCAATTTCTAATTTTTCTCTCGTGGTTAAGTGGTTTTGTTGAGCTAAAGTTGGAGAAAAACTGTGATCACAACTTTGCTCAATATTTAAAACATGTTCTTTAATTTTTTATCATTGTGTAATAAATAAAATAACTTAAAATTATAGGTTTCAGAGTGTGCGTGGATTGCACGTTCGTTGTTCTTGTGTTTGATGGCTTGGACTTCTGGACGAATGGCTTCAGTCGAAAAGGACGTCAATGGGGAAATCGACGTTTACGTGTTAGATTTTAAGAATATGTTTCAACTGTTGAATTCCTATTGGGATATAATTTCCCTAGTTCCTTCCTGTTTGAGCAAGCGTATTAATACAGATTTCGATACGAGTATTAACGTGAATTTTCTTGCAGATTAATAAAGACCTGAATTGTTTTTAAGATGACTGACGTTACGTTATTTCAACCCTATCCTTCCTTTAAAAAACACGGACGAGTAGACATACACACACAAGTGTGCTTATAAACACGACTGTCTACAGCGGTGTGCATTCACACACGAGTGTGCATGTGTTTCTACGAGTTTTAACTTTAATTTACTTGCAGAACAATAAATACCTGACATGTTAAAGATGACTAATCGTCCCTTATTGAAGAAGGGAAATAAAAAAATAATAAAAATAAAACAATAAAAATAAATTATAATTTTTTTATTATGTTTTATTATTTAATAAAAATAAAACGTAATAAAACATTTTTTTAACAATTTTTACTATGTTTTATTTTCATTAAATAATAAAAAATGTCATTTAAAACAGAATAAAATAACTTTATAAAAACATTTTTAATTTATTTTATTTTATTATTTCCCTTCTACGTGACTTTACCGAAAGAACCAAGAAGGTTAATTTACTTGCAGAACAATAAAAACCTGACATGTTAAAGATGACTAATCGTCCCTTATTGCTACAATGTTCATAGCGAACACGTGTGGAGGCGAGTTTCAGGTGAAGCATCTCCAGCACACAAGTTGACCCTCACCTGGCAGCATCGTGGCTGTCCGCTGATCACACTCATGACGTCACACTCATGACGTCACACGCACGAGCTGTAGGGGCGGGGCTCTGTCCGCTCAGTGGCGCTGTTTTCATTAATTTAGCACCACGAGCGGGGAGTCTCATCCCTGTAGTTCCCTGTTGTGGTGCCGCATTCATCACCACGTTTTCTTGGTTCTTTCGGTAAAGTCACGTAGAAGGGAAATAATAAAATAAAAAAAAATAAAAAAAATTGTTTTTATTATTTCATTATTTCCCTTCAAAAATAAAAATAATAAAAAATTTATTTTTATTATTTTATTACTTCCCTTCTACGTGACTTTACCGAAAGAACCAAGAAGATTAATCCCAGCAGTCACGAAAGCTTTAAATGGAAACATTACCACGTTGCCCCTCAATTCTTTGTACGACACAATATGAAAATAAGTTGTGTGTTCCACTACACATACTTACACGAGTACACACATACACTCACTTGTACACACACCCACACACGAGTGGACATACACAGCGGTGTAGATACATACACGAATGTGCATATGTAATGTAGTAACTCGGCGGGAGACGACTTCACGGGTAACACACTCTTTATTTTATCAAACTCGTTTACATGTGACTAACACCTACTTATTATCTCGGGTGACAAACACCCACTTAGTATCCCGGGTGACAACACCCACTTAGCTACTTGGCGACTAACGCCCACTGAGCTACTCGGATGACCAACATCCACTTAGTACTCGGGTGACAAACACCCACTTAGCTACTTGGCGACTAACGCCCACTGAGCTACTCGGATGACCAACATCCACTTAGCTACTCGGCGACTAACGCCACTGAGCTACTCGGATGACCAACATCCACTTAGTACTCGGGTGACAAACACCCACTTAGCTACTTGGCGACTAACGCCCACTGAGCTACTCGGATGACCAACATCCACTTAGCTACTCGGCGACTAACGCCACTGAGCTACTCGGATGACCAACATCCACTTAGCTACTCGGCGACTAACGCCACTGAGCTACTCGGATGCACTAGGTCTTCAGCTCCGTCTTCGGGTCTTCAACTGGGTAACTCTCCCCGAGTGCTCTCGCCCGTCCCCCTTTATACCCCACCTGCGGACGTCGCTGCGAGCACCCACTTATTCGACCAATCGCCGGGCGCTGGCTACGATCCTCTTTTCCCACATCTCATCGTGCCTCACCACTCACGCCGCGCCGCCCCGTCATCTGTCACTCCCGGCGCGCGCGTCCACACCACGCCCACAACGCGTGCCCAACCCCGCACCCCGCGCCGCCCCGTGATCCATCACTGTCACAGTCGGCGCACGTCAATACCACCACTACATCACCCCCTACCACATAGCTCGCAGCCGCCCCGGCTGCTATAAAAATATACAAACCCCCCCTGTGTGCCCCGTAACACAACACAACAACAAGAACAACAACTAAGCTAACAACACAACACGACGCGAACACTACCATCCGCAACCCTCAACCAATGCCACCGCGACAATAGAACAATATATACAAACCGGCGAGTGACAATAGCAATGTGTATGCAAAAAAAAGAAAATAAATGGAAATTTTTTTTTTTTCTTTCGACTCGTGCAGTGTCCCCTTTTCTTCCGAGCGTCCCTACAACGGGACATTACCCCGGCAGAGGGGAATACCGGGCGAGCTCGGTGTAGAGCAAAAAACGTCTTCATGAAAATTTTTGAGACCTAGCCCGAGTCCGCCTTGCCGGTCCGTCGTACGGCACCAGACGCGGTTGAACGTCCGGTGGTGCCGGCGGTTCAGGAAGACATCGGCCAGGCATCGAGGACTCGTGCGTGCCCCGGGGTTCAGGCTCTCGACGGTCAGCAGCCGTCAAGCCCGAGGCACCGGGTTTTGTTGGGATGACTTGTGGCCCTGGTCGTCGTCCCGACGTGGTCCTGTGGCGCGCTGACGCGGGGCCCGGCACCCGGCTGTGACGTGACCCCGAAGGCCGCAGTTGTAGCAGACGACGGACGTCGTAGGTTTCGGTTGCTCCAGCTTGCGGGGCGAACGTGTGGGCGAACGACCTCCCGTTCTCCACTCCCCCGGACGCGATGCAGCGAAGGCCTGCTCCTGCACCGCAGCTGGCTGAGGTTCGGCGATCGTGGCGGCCAGTGCCGCGTTCCCCGGCCATTTGCAGACGACCCCCGGCTTGCGTTTGAGGACCTCGTACGCGTGAATGCTCGTGGCGATCGCCAGGGAGCAGATCTCCATCTCGTCTGCCACGTTGATGGGGACCCCCAACTCGTGGGCCAACACCAGCAGCTGCTCCGTCACCATGGCGTCCTTCCCCTCCTTATCCATGCGGGGAAAAGCTGCGTCCGCCAAGGCGAGTAGTGCCGTGCGGTAGGCTAGCGTCGTTTCCCCAGCCACCTTCCGCCGATCGTAGAACTGGTGGCGACACGTGGAGGGCGGCCCGAACACCTTCGCCATCACGTGTAGTGCGGCCTGGAGCGTAGAGCGGGACGACCTTGCAGCAGATGTGAAGGCTGCAAGCGCGTCGTCGTCAAGCATCGCTGGCAACGCACGCAGGGCAGTGGTGTCGGACCACCCCGACATCTCCTGATGAGCGAGGAACCTTCGTTGGAAGGCTCCCCAGTCGCCCCCATCCGCCTTGAACGCCGACAGCGCGGGCAATCTTTGCTGGAGGACCCGATCGTCGTCGACGTCGGAGAGATTTTCCCGCGCTCCGCTGGAGTTGTGTAAAATGTCGGCTCGGTTGTCAGGCGCAAAATGGAGGGCTCCGGCGCGCGCTGATGACGTGGGCTGCGCTGCGCGGAGGTGTCCGGCCACGTGGCGTCCGTCTTTCCCGCCAATCGGTGGCGGCCCCCCAAAAACGGCGGCAACTTCCAGACTTTTGGCGCGAAGCGCCTTTTGGCGGGAATCCTCCAACGTCGCTTCCTCCACGACCCCCGCAGCCGTTTTTTCCGCTCGCCGGAACGGAGATGTCGGCCAAGACAGCGGCGGCGGCGAGTAGCAACTCCGCCAACCGGGAGTGCGCGTCCTGGAGGCTGGTGTCGGAGGCAAGCGGAGCGTCGGCCATTACCGCGAAGTGCTGCATCGGCGGCAACTCCTCGTCCTCTACTCCCGAGGTCGGTGTCCCCGGTACGCCGTCGTCATCCCGACCTCGCTCGTGGGTACGGGTAGTCTTCCTTGTGTCCATACTTCTTGAAGACAGGTTTACTTCTGACGCCAGTTGTAATGTAGTAACTCGGCGGGAGACGACTTCACGGGTAACACACTCTTTATTTTATCAAACTCGTTTACATGTGACTAACACCTACTTATTATCTCGGGTGACAAACACCCACTTAGTATCCCGGGTGACAACACCCACTTAGCTACTTGGCGACTAACGCCCACTGAGCTACTCGGATGACCAACATCCACTTAGTACTCGGGTGACAAACACCCACTTAGCTACTTGGCGACTAACGCCCACTGAGCTACTCGGATGACCAACATCCACTTAGCTACTCGGCGACTAACGCCACTGAGCTACTCGGATGACCAACATCCACTTAGTACTCGGGTGACAAACACCCACTTAGCTACTTGGCGACTAACGCCCACTGAGCTACTCGGATGACCAACATCCACTTAGCTACTCGGCGACTAACGCCACTGGGCTACTCGGATGACCAACATCCACTTAGCTACTCGGCGACTAACGCCACTGAGCTACTCGGATGCACTAGGTCTTCAGCTCCGTCTTCGGGTCTTCAACTGGGTAACTCTCCCCGAGTGCTCTCGCGCGTCCCCCTTTATACCCCACCTGCGGACGTCGCTGCGAGCACCCACTTATTCGACCAATCGCCGGGCGCTGGCTACGATCCTCTTTTCCCACATCTCATCGTGCCTCACCACTCACGCCGCGCCGCCCCGTCATCTGTCAATCCCGGCGCGCGCGTCCACACCACGCCCACAACGCGTGCCCAACCCCGCACCCCGCGCCGCCCCGTGATCCATCACTGTCACAGTCGGCGCACGTGAATACCACCACTACACATACACACCGCTTTGTACATACACACACGGGCGCACATGCATACACGAGTGCGCATACACACACGAGTATACATACACAGCAGTGCACGTACACAGGGATTGCGTTTGACATCACAAATAAATGGGCGAACAAATGATTGTACATACCTATACACACACATACACGCGGGTACATAGCCACATGAACAAGTGTAAATATACACACGAGTGGACATACACAGCAGTACAGATCCATGTGCATACACACAGTAGCAGACTAGGATAGCGGGGTTTTGTGATTATTTTCACAGGTTTACCTGACGATATAAATCTTAGATGCCCCACAACACTGAAGTACGTTATACTTTTGAACAAAAAACGCATTCAATTCTAATTCCCTCTGTTTCCACTCCAAACTATTGGAATTATTAATATTATTTAAAATAGTGGCCCCATGTTTAATGAGTGTAGTGAAGACATTAGTTTCGTTTATTTCATTCTATTTGTTTGCATTTGCTACGGCACACTGGTTGAGATTATTTTTCCCATTTATGAAATCAAACTAGAATCATTTGCATTTTCTTCATGAACTTCCTTGCATTCAATTTTTATTCTCGGATGTAACGCTCCTCATATCTAAAAGACCTAATTTCATGTGGCCATTGTGCTTAAGCCTCAATAGTAATGTGCATTTCACTGCATCATTGTTCGCGTGCGTTTGAATACGGATAGGCATCTCCTTGCATAATAATGTGCATGTTGTTAGTTTGCACATTTACAATGGCCTGTAAATTGCTATCAATGTGTAGGGGTGTTAGAGAGAGAGCCCGTTATGCATGGCAGCTTATGGCAAACAAACACAGTGGGCGGGGCTACGTGAGTGCACGGGGAGGTGCTCTCTACGACGTCCGCGCCAGGCACCCGGGGGGGCCCCACCCCTCAGCGGGGGGCTGGGTATAAAAGGGGATGTATCGGAGGGCTCGGGGTTCTTGTTAAGCTAACCAGTGAAGACTGAAGACGTCTTAGCTAGAGCCCTGGACTCCCCTGGTTCGCCGTCCTTATCAGGGCCGAACAGGACCGAGCCAGCGGCGTGGTCCCGAGATCCAGAGCCGGTGCTCTTGTCAGCGCTGGTCTGGGACTCAGGGTACCGGGCCCGACTTACCAGTGTCGGGCCAGATAGCCTCCCCTAGCCCGTTAGAGGAGGACTAGGAGGCAGGCTAGGAAGTAGCTAGCGCGTGTATCCCCAGCTAGCCGGGTGAGGGGGCCGACACCCCCTCTAGTGTTGTATGCCACAACTGTGCTGTGTGAATAAACCCGTGTGCCTCTGTAATGTAGTAACTCGGCGGGAGACGACTTCACGGGTAACACACTCTTTATTTTATCAAACTTGGTTACAGGTGACTAACACCTACTTTGTATCTCGGGTGACAAACACCCACTTAGCTACTTGGCGACTAACGCCCACTGAGCTACTCGGATGACCAACATCCACTTAGTACTCGGGTGACAAACACCCACTTAGCTACTTGGCGACTAACGCCCACTGAGCTACTCGGATGACCAACATCCACTTAGTACTCGGGTGACAAACACCCACTTAGCTACTTGGCGACTAACGCCCACTGAGCTACTCGGATGACCAACATCCTCTTAGCTACTTGGCGACTAACGCCACTGAGCTACTCGGATGACCAACATCCACTTAGTACTCGGGTGACAACCACCCACTTAGCTACTTGGCGACTAACGCCCACTGAGCTACTCGGATGACCAACATCCACTTAGCTACTCGGCGACTAACGCCACTGAGCTACTCGGATGACCAACATCCACTTAGCTACTCGGCGACTAACGCCACTGAGCTACTCGGCTGACCAACATCCACTTAGCTACTCGGCGACTAACGCCACTGAGCTACTCGGATGCACTAGGTCGTCAGCTCCGTCTTCGGGTCTTCAACTGGGTAACTCTCCCCGAGTGCTCTCGCGCGTCCCCCTTTATACCCCACCTGCGGACGTCGCTGCGAGCCCCCACTTATTCGACCAATCGCCGGGCGCTGGCTACGATCCTCTTTTCCCACATCTCATCGTGCCTCACCACTCACTCCGCGCCGCCCCGTCATCTGTCACTCCCGGCGCGCGCGTCCACACCACGCCCACAACGCGTGCCCAACCCCGCACCCCGCGCCGCCCCGTGATCCATCACTGTCACAGTCGGCGCACGTCAATACCACCACTACATCACCCCCTACCACATAGCTCGCAGCCGCCCCGGCTGCTATAAAAATATTCAAAGCCCCCCTGTGTGCCCCGTAACACAACACAACAACAAGAACAACAACTAAGCTAACAACACAACACGACGCGAACACTACCATCCGCAACCCTCAACCAATGCCACCGCGACAATAGAACAATATATACAAACCGGCGAGTGACAATAGCAATGTGTATGCAAAAAAATAAATGGAAAATTTTTTTTTTTTTCTTTCGACTCGTGCAGTGTCCCCTTTTCTTCCGAGCGTCCCTACAACGGGACATTACCCCGGCAGAGGGGAACACCGGGCGAGCTCGGTGTAGAGCAAATAACCGTCTTCATGAAAATTGTTGAGACCTAGCCCGAGTCCGCCTTGCCGGTCCGTCGTACGGCACCAGACGCGGTTGAACGTCCGGTGGTGCCGGCGGTTCAGGAAGACATCGGCCAGGCATCGAGGACTCGTGCGTGCCCCGGGGTTCAGGCTCTCGACGGTCAGCAGCCGTCAAGCCCGAGGCACCGGGTTTTGTTGGGATGACTTGTGGCCCTGGTCGTCGTCCCGACGTGGTCCTGTGGCGCGCTGACGCGGGGCCCGGCACCCGGCTGTGACGTGACCCCGAAGGCCGCAGTTGTAGCAGACGACGGACGTCGTAGGTTTCGGTTGCTCCAGCTTGCGGGGCGAACGTGTGGGCGAACGACCTCCCGTTCTCCACTCCCCCGGACGCGATGCAGCGAAGGCCTGCTCCTGCACCGCAGCTGGCTGAGGTTCGGCGATCGTGGCGGCCAGTGCCGCGTTCCCCGGCCATTTGCAGACGACCCCCGGCTTGCGTTTGAGGACCTCGTACGCGTGAATGCTCGTGGCGATCGCCAGGGAGCAGATCTCCATCTCGTCTGCCACGTTGATGGGGACCCCCAACTCGTGGGCCAACACCAGCAGCTGCTCCGTCACCATGGCGTCCTTCCCCTCCTTATCCATGCGGGGAAAAGCTGCGTCCGCCAAGGCGAGTAGTGCCGTGCGGTAGGCTAGCGTCGTTTCCCCAGCCACCTTCCACCGATCGTAGAACTGGTGGCGACACGTGGAGGGCGGCCCGAACACCTTCGCCATCAGGTGTAGTGCGGCCTGGAGCGTAGAGCGGGACGACCTTGCAGCAGATGTGAAGGCTGCAAGCGCGTCGTCGTCAAGCATCGCTGGCAACGCACGCAGGGCAGTGGTGTCGGACCACCCCGACATCTCCTGATGAGCGAGGAACCTTCGTTGGAAGGCTCCCCAGTCGCCCCCATCCGCCTTGAACGCCGACAGCGCGGGCAATCTTTGCTGGAGGACCCGATCGTCGTCGACGTCGGAGAGATTTTCCCGCGCTCCGCTGGAGTTGTGTAAAATGTCGGCTCGGTTGTCAGGCGCAAAATGGAGGGCTCCGGCGCGCGCTGATGACGTGGGCTGCGCTGCGCGGAGGTGTCCGGCCACGTGGCGTCCGTCTTTCCCGCCAATCGGTGGCGGCCCCCCAAAAACGGCGGCAACTTCCAGACTTTTGGCGCGAAGCGCCTTTTGGCGGGAATCCTCCAACGTCGCTTCCTCCACGACCCCCGCAGCCGTTTTTCCGCTCGCCGGAACGGAGATGTCGGCAAAGACAGCGGCGGCGGCGAGTAGCAACTCCGCCAACCGGGAGTGCGCGTCCTGGAGGCTGGTGTCGGAGGCAAGCGGAGCGTCGGCCATTACCGCGAAGTGCTGCATCGGCGGCAACTCCTCGTCCTCTACTCCCGAGGTCGGTGTCCCCGGTACGCCGTCGTCATCCCGACCTCGCTCGTGGGTACGGGTAGTCTTCCTTGTGTCCATACTTCTTGAAGACAGGTTTACTTCTGACGCCAGTTGTAATGTAGTAACTCGGCGGGAGACGACTTCACGGGTAACACACTCTTTATTTTATCAAACTCGTTTACATGTGACTAACACCTACTTATTATCTCGGGTGACAAACACCCACTTAGTATCCCGGGTGACAACACCCACTTAGCTACTTGGCGACTAACGCCCACTGAGCTACTCGGATGACCAACATCCACTTAGTACTCGGGTGACAAACACCCACTTAGCTACTTGGCGACTAACGCCCACTGAGCTACTCGGATGACCAACATCCACTTAGCTACTCGGCGACTAACGCCACTGAGCTACTCGGATGACCAACATCCACTTAGTACTCGGGTGACAAACACCCACTTAGCTACTTGGCGACTAACGCCCACTGAGCTACTCGGATGACCAACATCCACTTAGCTACTCGGCGACTAACGCCACTGGGCTACTCGGATGACCAACATCCACTTAGCTACTCGGCGACTAACGCCACTGAGCTACTCGGATGCACTAGGTCGTCAGCTCCGTCTTCGGGTCTTCAACTGGGTAACTCTCCCCGAGTGCTCTCGCGCGTCCCCCTTTATACCCCACCTGCGGACGTCGCTGCGAGCACCCACTTATTCGACCAATCGCCGGGCGCTGGCTACGATCCTCTTTTCCCACATCTCATCGTGCCTCACCACTCACGCCGCGCCGCCCCGTCATCTGTCACTCCCGGCGCGCGCGTCCACACCACGCCCACAACGCGTGCCCAACCCCGCACCCCGCGCCGCCCCGTGATCCATCACTGTCACAGTCGGCGCACGTCAATACCACCACTACATCACCCCCTACCACATAGCTCGCAGCCGCCCCGGCTGCTATAAAAATATTCAAAGCCCCCCTGTGTGCCCCGTAACACAACACAACAACAAGAACAACAACTAAGCTAACAACACAACACGACGCGAACACTACCATCCGCAACCCTCAACCAATGCCACCGCGACAATAGAACAATATATACAAACCGGCGAGTGACAATAGCAATGTGTATGCAAAAAAATAAATGGAAATTTTTTTTTTTTTTCTTTCGACTCGTGCAGTGTCCCCTTTTCTTCCGAGCGTCCCTACAACGGGACATTACCCCGGCAGAGGGGAACACCGGGCGAGCTCGGTGTAGAGAAAAAACGTCTTCATGAAAATTGTTGAGACCTAGCCCGAGTCCGCCTTGCCGGTCCGTCGTACGGCACCAGACGCGGTTGAACGTCCGGTGGTGCCGGCGGTTCAGGAAGACATCGGCCAGGCATCGAGGACTCGTGCGTGCCCCGGGGTTCAGGCTCCCGACGGTCAGCAGCCGTCAAGCCCGAGGCACCTGGGGGTGGGTCAGGTGGAGACACGTGAGGAGCAGCCTGCGACACCTCCCTCCCCGAGTCGACGGTCACATCACACGCCCGGTCGTCACGGCACAGAACGGGGTCACACGGTGCCGCATAGGGCTTCAGTCGGGAGGGGTGCACATACCAACGGCGTTTCCCCCATTTAATCTGTATACTCTGGGGTCGTGCAACCCGCACAATTTCCACCGGTCCCCTCCAAGGTCTCAACAACTTGGGGGACGTAGCCAACGGTGCATGTGGACAATGCAGCCAGGCCTTATCGCCTGGTTTCCAATCATGCGTATGCACCCTCCGCTCATGCAATTTCTCGTTTGCAATTTGCCGCGACCGCGAATTCAACCTTGCCGCCTCCCGCGCTTCAGTCAATTTGGCGATATTAAATTTGATGTGGTCTGCCAATTTAGATTTTGCACGTGGCTGGGAAATCCCCAGTTGGACGTCCATGGCCGGATCGGCCTCCCGCCCATACATAAGAAAAAATGGGGAAAACCCCGTCGCCGCGTGAGGGGCCATTCGATAGGCCGCGAGTACCCCCGGCACCTGTAAGTCCCAATCAACCTGATCGTCGCAGACCTGTTGGCACAACATAGACGTAATCGTCCTGTTCAGACGCTCAACCATCCCGTCAGTCTGCGGGTGGTAGGGGGAAGTACGTACTTTCTTTGTACCCAACAGGTCGCACACCTCGCGCAACAAAACGCTCGAAAAATTCTTCCCTTGATCCGTCAGCAAGCGTTCGGGGGCGCCCTTGTCCAACACATAACCCTGGACAAAGGCGTCCGCCACCGCCGCAGCCGACTGGTTGGCGAGCGGCCATGCCATAGGCCATCGGGTGAAGTATTCCACGCCAACCAGCAGGAACCTATTTCCCCTTGGTGTAACCGGAAAGGGCCCCAAGATGTCCAACGCTACCAATTCGTTTATACGCAAAACCTGAATGGATTGCAGCGGTGGATTAGCTGCCAATGGTGGCGGTTTCCTTTTGGCGCACCCTACGCATCCCTTAAGAATATTCGCCACGTCGTTACCCATCCCCGGCCAATAATAGTCTCGCTGGATTAGGGCGAGCGTTTTGTGAAAACCCAGATGCATGAGCCGTTCATGAGCTGCCAGAACAACCCTACCCCGCATAGCAACAGGCACAACGAGCACGTGACGCCGGGACATGTTGTCCCACCTCATCAAAAGGCCCTGTCTGCACACCCAGGAACCGACCCGCGCCTCCCCTTCTTCGGGAGCGCCAACTTTCCGACGCAGCGTAAGTAGGGAGTTGTCGGACATCTGGAGGCGGCCCCACTCAATGAGGGGCAACGACAACAGCGAATCCTTCCCCGTGGGGGCGTCCTCTCCCGGGGTGTCAGTGGCGGCGAGCGCAACTCCCGGGGTGCCGGCGACCGGGGGTTTGCACCGCGCTGATCCCAACAAACATGTGCAGTCCGTGCACGGCGGCAACCGCGACAAGGCGTCCGCGTTTGAGTGCCGCAACCCCTTTCGGTAAATCGTCGTGAATTGGTAGTCTTGAAGGACCTCCAACCATCGGGACAATTGGCCCGATGGCTGTGCCACGCGCATAGCGTATTGTAGAGCCGCATGGTCCGTCCGGACCGTAAAATGACGGCCGTAAAGATACGGCCTGAATTGCTGTGTAAAAACCACAATGGCTAACAATTCACGACGAGTTACGCAATAGCGTTGTTCTGCGGGGGAAAGAACCCTACTACCGTAGGCGACCACCCGTTCAACCCCCCCGACCACCTGTGAGAGCACCCCCCCGATACCCGTATTGCTGGCGTCCGTGTCAAGCAAAAACGGTTGTGTGAAATCGGGGTAACACAAGGGGGGAGCCTGCACCAAAGCGTCACGGAGGGAGCAGAACGCAGCCTCCTCTTCCGCCCCCCAGTGAAACCTCACACCCTTAGCCGTCAAAGCGTGCAGGGGCTTGGCTATGGTGGCAAATTGCTTGACAAAACGACGGTAATAGGAGGCAAAACCAATGAAACTACGAACCTCCGTGACCGAGGTTGGCGTTGGCCATGAGCTGACGCAATGCGTCTTAGCAGGGTCCGTCGAGATCCCTGAACGACTCACGATATGGCCCAAATACCTGACCGATTCCCGAAGCAGAAAACATTTAGCCGGTTTAAATTTAAGCTTAGCGGAACGCATCCTGAGGAACACCGCTCTCAGTCGCTGAAGGTGCTCCTCGAAAGTCCGACTAAAGACGATAATATCGTCAAGATAAATCAAACAGGTATCCCATTGGAGCCCCGACAAAACCAATTCCATGAGTCTCTGGAACGTGGCGGGAGCGGAATGTAAGCCCATGGGCAAACGGTTGAATTCAAATAGGCCCCCAGGTGTTCGGAAAGCAGTTTTAGGTTTAGACTCGTTATCGAGTGGCAATTGCCAAAATCCAGAAAGCAGATCGAGTGTGGAAAAAAACTGCGCTCCCGCCAAGGCATCCAGTGACTCATCCATCCTGGGGAGCGGATACGCATCCGCCATCGAGATTTTGTTTAAGCGGCGGAAATCGACACAAAACCGCAAGGACCCGTCCTGTTTCTTTACTAGGACAATAGGAGCACCCCACGGACTAGAAGAGGGCGAAATGATATCTGCCGCCAACATATCATTAACCGCCGATTGCACATGTTCCTTCTCGGCCGGGCTGAGCCGGAAGGGATTCTGACGAATAGGGGCCGCGTCCCCTGTAGCTATGTGGTGGCGCAACAGGTCAGTGCAGCCGATATCGTACTTATGTTTGCTGAACACGTCAGCAAACTCGATGAGCAAACCCCGCAATGCTCCCAATTGCACCCCGGACAAGTTATCTGAACCCGCACACAGCGAGTCCAACCACTCAGGCCCCTCATCACTTTGAGGATGCGACTCGACAGTGAAATCTGCTTGAGCCACGAGCCGTTCCTCAACGGGTAGCGGCGCGGCGTGAGCCAGCACCGTTCCCTGCGCAATTACGGCCGGCCGCGACCCCGTATTCAGGACCATTACGAACGGCTCACTGTCCCCTCTCACCATGGTTTGAGCAACCGCTAAGTCGAGGCCCTTACTGGCTCTGTTTGACGGCCCCAACAGCACCCCCTGTGCCTCCGCACCCACCTCGAGTGGCTTCCTGAACCGAAGGGGTACTAACATTTGCGATCCCGGGGGCACCCGTACAGTGTGAGTCGCCAGCGCCTGCACCGTCGCACAAACCGTGCGCACTTTGGTAGGGCTCGACAAGAAGGCAACCCGCCGACCTGACGGAAGCTCTATGCAGGCCTGATCTATAAGAATTTTGATGGGCATTTTTGACAAAAAGTCCGTACCTAGCAAACAGGGAACGGCCAGCGATGATGATACAAAAATAGGGCCCGCTAATTTAATGTCACCAATACAAATAGTCGCCCGAATCTGGCCGATGATCCCCAGGGATCCCCCATTCGCCGCATAAAATGGCACGTCTACCGGCAGAAGGGGTCTACTTTGGACGGGAAGAATGTTATAAATAAGGTCCGAGATGATGGTGGCCGACGCACCCGTGTCAACAAGCACCCGGACCTCAACCCCGTCAATGAACCCCGTTACCACGGACGACCCGGCCGACGCAGCCACGATCCTGTGGGCCAATTCGGACCACTCGACTGCTTGCGGGCCGCGTACGGACCCCCCTCGCCGAATTGAACCCCCGGCACCCAGCCGCGAACCCCCCACCGCGAAGCGGCGACCCGAATGTGCCGTGTTTGTGGACCGAACGTGTGAGGTGCCGCGACTTGCCGGGTTTTGTTGGGATGACTTGTGGCCCTGGTCGTCGTCCCGACGTGGTCCTGTGGCGCGCTGACGCGGGGCCCGGCACCCGGCTGCGACGTGACCCCGAAGGCCGCAGTTGTAGCAGATGACGGACGTCGTAGGTTTCGGTTGCTCCAGCTTGCGGGGCGAACGTGTGGGCGAACGACCTCCCGTTCTCCACTCCCCCGGACGCGATGCAGCGAAGGCCTGCTCCTGCACCGCAGCTGGCTGAGGTTCGGCGATCGTGGCGGCCAGTGCCGCGTTCCCCGGCCATTTGCAGACGACCCCCGGCTTGCGTTTGAGGACCTCGTACGCGTGAATGCTCGTGGCGATCGCCAGGGAGCAGATCTCCATCTCGTCTGCCACGTTGATGGGGACCCCCAACTTGTGGGCCAACACCAGCAGCTGCTCCGTCACCATGGCGTCCTTCCCCTCCTTATCCATGCGGGGAAAAGCTGCGTCCGCCAAGGCGAGTAGTGCCGTGCGGTAGGCTAGCGTCGTTTCCCCAGCCACCTTCCGCCGATCGTAGAACTGGTGGCGACACGTGGAGGGCGGCCCGAACACCTTCGCCATCAGGTGTAGTGCGGCCTGGAGCGTAGAGCGGGACGACCTTGCAGCAGATGTGAAGGCTGCAAGCGCGTCGTCGTCAAGCATCGCTGGCAACGCACGCAGGGCAGTGGTGTCGGACCACCCCGACATCTCCTGATGAGCGAGGAACCTTCGTTGGAAGGCTCCCCAGTCGCCCCCATCCGCCTTGAACGCCGACAGCGCGGGCAATCTTTGCTGGAGGACCCGATCGTCGTCGACGTCGGAGAGATTTTCCCGCGCTCCGCTGGAGTTGTGTAAAATGTCGGCTCGGTTGTCAGGCGCAAAATGGAGGGCTCCGGCGCGCTCTGATGACGTGGGCTGCGCTGCGCGGAGGTGTCCGGCCACGTGGCGTCCGTGTTTCCCGCCAATCAATGGCGGCCCCTCAAAAACGGCGGGAACATCCAGACTTTTGGCGCGAAGCGCCTTTTGGCGGGATCCCGCCAGCCTCGCTCCTTCCTCCAACCCCGCAGCCGTTTTCCCGCCCGCTGGAACGGAGATCTCGGCCAAGATTGCAGCGGCGGCGAGCAGCAACTCCGCCAACCGGGAGTGCGCGTCCTGGAGGCTGGTGTCGGAGGCAAGCGGAGCGTCGGCCATCACCGCGAAGTGCTGCATCGGCGGCAACTCCTCGTCCTCTACTCCCGAGGTCGGTGTCCCCGGTACGCCGTCGTCATCCCGACCTCGCTCGTGGGTACGGGTAGTCTTCCTTGTGTCCATACTTCTTGAAGACAGGTTTACTTCTGACGCCAGTTGTAATGTAGTAACTCGGCGGGAGACGACTTCACGGGTAACACACTCTTTATTTTATCAAACTTGGTTACAGGTGACTAACACCTACTTTGTATCTCGGGTGACAAACACCCACTTAGCTACTTGGCGACTAACGCCCACTGAGCTACTCGGATGACCAACATCCACTTAGTACTCGGGTGACAAACACCCACTTAGCTACTTGGCGACTAACGCCCACTGAGCTACTCGGATGACCAACATCCACTTAGTACTCGGGTGACAAACACCCACTTAGCTACTTGGCGACTAACGCCCACTGAGCTACTCGGATGACCAACATCCTCTTAGCTACTTGGCGACTAACGCCACTGAGCTACTCGGATGACCAACATCCACTTAGTACTCGGGTGACAACCACCCACTTAGCTACTTGGCGACTAACGCCCACTGAGCTACTCGGATGACCAACATCCACTTAGCTACTCGGCGACTAACGCCACTGAGCTACTCGGATGACCAACATCCACTTAGCTACTCGGCGACTAACGCCACTGAGCTACTCGGCTGACCAACATCCACTTAGCTACTCGGCGACTAACGCCACTGAGCTACTCGGATGCACTAGGTCGTCAGCTCCGTCTTCGGGTCTTCAACTGGGTAACTCTCCCCGAGTGCTCTCGCGCGTCCCCCTTTATACCCCACCTGCGGACGTCGCTGCGAGCCCCCACTTATTCGACCAATCGCCGGGCGCTGGCTACGATCCTCTTTTCCCACATCTCATCGTGCCTCACCACTCACTCCGCGCCGCCCCGTCATCTGTCACTCCCGGCGCGCGCGTCCACACCACGCCCACAACGCGTGCCCAACCCCGCACCCCGCGCCGCCCCGTGATCCATCACTGTCACAGTCGGCGCACGTCAATACCACCACTACACCTCCAACTCCGGCGTCCAAGAGTCGTGAACTCTATTACATCTGTATCGGCCTTAGCTGTGAAATACCGTCTAAGATATCACAATGTTGATCGAGATATACTTTAACTAAGAGGTGCATGCTTCATAGCGTGTTGATGTGGTTTTATGAATATGTTTAAGGACACTTGCTGATCAGCGTGTGTCTCGACAACGAAGGCGAATTGTTATATTCGATCAATTAAAATCGTTACAATTGCCGTGGATACCCATCTGGATGGTATAGTTTGTAAGCGTTGTTTATTATATTGTAACGCAGCCATTATCACATTTCAGTCTATAGCAGAAAGTCTCGTGTGTATTTAGACCTTTGTGTATTACAGTGCTGTGTATACGAATGTGTTGAAACATTTTCCACGTGTTTTCACGTTAAGTGCATTGAATGTGGAGGGGTAACCAGCCCCTCGCAACAGTCCGGAGACCTCGAGGGCCGCTGTGATCGCTATGAGCATTCCTTCCGGGACATTGCTCACAGTTACCACAGCTTTACCGTCCGCGAGGAATTTAGCATATTTATGGTAAAGGCGTAGGCGGTGAGCTGGGGTGTTTCAAAGTCATATTATGCCCGTGCATTATTCAGGATTAGCAGCATCAAAGGGAGGGGGTAGCATTAACAAAGGGAGTGAATGTTAATAGTATGTAGAAGCATGAGACCCGCAGTGGAGCTAATAATGCATTCCCTGTGGAGAACACAAGATACACAGTCAATGCCAGTGAGTGGACTGCGGTCTGAAAGTCACCGTAAACGTGAACAACAATCAGTTAAGATCCGAAATGGTTTATTACGTCCTGGCGGTGAGCTGTGAGAAGCTGTATGCCCCAGGCGAGGAGTGGTGGTTGCTCATGCCTACGCCGAAGGTGAACATCAGTGCAGGGATGCAGGCAAGACCGATTAGTCATATGCCTTTCGTAATATCCCGTATTATAATCACACTGTGCTCGAATGAATACATTGTGTGTGTATCTATATGCGAACTGCGGGCTGCGGGATTTGAATGGCATTATAATTACTAGTATCACATTGTGGTCGATTTAGAATCACACTATTCACTACTGGATCTGCCCTCTCAATGGATTCATATATATATACACGGTATGATTATTTGACGTTTACGTATTGATTTTTTAACTGTTGAATTTCTGAAAGTTTCCTGCTGTAAGTAGCAGCTCGGCAGGACTGTGGGGTTAGAGCGGGGATATAAACGCGGCGCTTTTGGTTCGTGACCACTTTTCCAGGCTCCACTTTATCGCCGCCACTATTTTATTTTTTATCAGCCAAAACTTCAGGCATGAGTTGTACTAATCACATACCTGCATTTCCCATATCCCCTCCCTTTGATGCTGCTAATCTTGCATAATGCACGGGCATAAGTAGTACTAATCACACACCTGCATTTCCCATAGCCCCTCCCTTTGATGCTGCTAATCCTGCATAATGCACGGGCATGAGTAGTACTAATCACATACCTGCATTTCCCATAGCCCCTCCCTTTGATGCTGCTAATCCTGCATAATGCACGGGCATAAGTAGTACTAATCACATACCTGCATTTCCCATAGCCCCTCCCTTTGATGCTGCTAATCCTGCATAATGCACGGGCATAAGTAGTACTAATCACATACCTGGATTTCCCATAAATATGCTAAATTCCTCTTGATATGCAAATTAGTTTGTCAAGGCGCCCTTTCCCCCCCCCCCAACCCAGCTTATATAAATGCTTCAAGCACGTTTGCTGTTTCATTCAGACGCTGTCGCCTCGACAGACCTGGTTATCACCTGAGGACGGCTACTTGCGTTGTGGCCGAAACGTCGTGAGAATTGTTTTATTATGCTTTATTTTTATTATTTTATTACTTCCCTTCTACGTGACTTTACCGAAAGAACCAAGAAGAAGAAAAAACTTCAGGCATTTCAAGAGGGGTTGGTTTGTTTTGAATAGTTTAGATCACCCACCCTGCGTGTCTCTGGGACCACCCGATACGCTCGCGATACGCCGCAGGATGACCCCTTCATCCCGACATTCACACCTGAGCCTCCGCGTTCCCGAACACTCGCACACACTGAAGGCACTTGTCGCCTTACATGGCGTCTGCCACCGACTGTTGGGCCACATTCCCTGGTGTTGGCCGTGAGCATGAATTTAACGTGACCGAGAATTGAGCTGTGCGCTAACCACTACACTACCTCTACACACACGCGAGTGTGCATGCACAGCAATATTAACGTCAATAGTGTTTTGCAGATTAATAAAAATCTAATTTTTTAAAGTTATCTAAGCGTTCGTTAACTGTACAATGCTTACAACAAACACGTGTACACACACACACACGAGTCAAAGTCAAGTGTACTTACACAGCAGTGTAAATACACACACGCTTACAAGCGATGCCATTTCGATTATCATTAAAAGTGTATGACAAAAATACTTCAGCCTGCATTTCCCTGGTAACGCCTTTGAACTGGCAGCAGTTTGCAGCACATTGCAGGGTGAATATTAGCAAATTAACACGAATTTTGCGGTGACATGAATATACGTATTCAAGATTAAGCTTAATAGCCAGATTACATAAGCTAATAGCTAGATATGCAGATTGTAAATTCAAAAAATAACAATTGAATGTAAAGTTCATGAAATGCAACGTCGGAGAACTTAATCTTTCATTAATGAAACATCATTCCAAACAACCCCACCATTCGTGTGCTGGTGTCATTGACCCAATTCGCTTGATACCAGTGACTTACAGCTTTCCACACCTTACGCCACGCTCCCACGCCCCCTTCATTCGTTTTTTGTTTATCAGGAGGCACTCCCTGTTGTTTGCCAATCCCCTGCCACGAGTAAAGTTTTGCAAAAACAACCCCCTTCCTTCATTGACGGTGTTGGACGGTAACGCTGTGGTGGATGTGAGCAATGTCCCCGAGGGAAGGCTCGTAGCCACCACAGTGGCCCACGAGGTCTTTGGACGGGTGCGAGGGGCTGGTAACCCCTCAATAGTCAATGCAATTAGCAAAAAAACTCGTCACAAATTTTAAAACTGGCAAAATATTGAACACATACACACTGGTGTATATACACACCGAAGGTCGTATGTTACAGACTAGAAGATGACGATTGTTTTTTTTGCGTAACGTTATTATAAACCACGCTTTCGAGCTAAACCATTCAGATGATTATTCAAAGTTTATGACAGAAATTATAACAAAACACACTCGTTTGCTAAAAGCACCATGCGCAACACGAGTGTCCTTAAATGTTTGTTAAACAGGTTCAGAACAGTATTAACTTGCACCTATTAGTTCAAGCTGGGGCCGGTTAGTTTTTTTTGGCTAGTCCCGTTGTGTGTTTGTTGTGTGAGGGGTCTTGATAGCAGTCGTTCTCCACTGTAGTCCTGGCATCTGCTGCTCAGATTCCTTCCACAGCTGTGGTCCCAGTGGCACCGTCTCTCCGGGGGGGAACCATGTGGTGTGTGTGTGTGTGTGACGTGTATCACGGGGTGTGTGGGTGTGTGCCTGGGATGTGTCACGGGGTGGGTGGGTAGTCTGGTGATAGTGGTCATGGTTGGCAGAGATCCACGACCACAACAACCACCCCTACTGTGTGGTGGACATGCCACCACAAAGCAGCACGCGGCGGGGGAGTGAGGTGATCGCTCTCGCCACGCGAGCAAGGCCCCCTCGCTTCCTCTTCTTTCCCTGCATCAACAACAACAACAATAACCGTCATTCGCCACTAAGTGGCGGTGACGTCACCACGACGCTTGTGCCAGGCCAAGTGCACCTTGAGGCTACCACGTGAAGTGTCGAACGCCCGCTGGCAGGAGGTCACGGGGCAGACCCAGCAGGTGCCACGGGTCGACTGATCGAGATGACCGAGATGACTGGCTGATGCACCACCTGTGCCCCCTACTGTACCAACTTGCTGTGCTTTAGCCACCCGGCGCTCCGCTCGTTGTTGTGAGCGTCGCTCCTCCGCCCTCCGTTGTTGTTGGAGGGCGACTGCCTCCAACTGCCCAGTAGCGTCCTTCACGAGCCTGCATCACCACCTCCACCACCTGCACCTCCTCCACCTCCTCCTTTGTCTCGTCCTCCATCTCTTCTGTCGTTAGAATTATTTTATTATGTTTTATTTTTATTATTTTATTACTTCCCTTCTACGTGACTTTACCGAAAGAACCATGAAGATGAGTCCCTGCAGTTTAGAGGACATTGTCGGGTGAATATTAGCAAATTCACAGGAAGCACGGAATTATGCATGGAGATGTATGTAATTATTCAAACAGAAGTGTACAATTACGCAGTATAATGTACATACGTATTAAGGTTAAATTACAATGGCCAGATTCGCTAAGCTATGTTGCTACATATGCGGATTGTTAATGTAGAAATTAACAATTGAATGCAAAGGCTATGATAATCCAAGACGAGAACAAAGGATTTGTATGCTAGAGGGGAGTTATAAGGGGCTTACATTCAGACCTCAAGACCATTTCGAGAGGGATTTCGCTGAGGATAGACGCGCAACTCCTCTCTCTGCAGATTACCCTTCTCCTGCGAGACCCAGCCTGGCTAGCACGATTGCCTGGCGACTGGGAGAGTTCGTGGCGATCTCTTCAGACGGGTTACAGGGACATCGACACGCCGTGCATCAACAAGTAAGTGTCTTCGTTAGTGGATAAAACTGGTAGTCGCGTGTAGCCCGACTTACGAGACGTTACTGTGTGTCGGTTAGACGTTGGTGAGAGTTTGCTTTTTGGCGATTTGAGACAGACATCCACGCAGCTTAGAGGGTGCCTTTAACTCTCAACAACACCCGCGACTGTTACTCTGCTCTTAAGAATCAGTCACATGGAGCAGATACTCTCTCCACATCGCCACGCACACACGGGCCAGAAGCCGTTCAATTGCTCTTTGTGTGGGAAAGGATTTTCATGGAAATCAATTCTTCACAGTCACCAGAAAACACACACGGGCGAGAAGCCATTCACATGCTCTGTGTGTGGGAAGGCATTTTCACAGAAATCCCATCTTAACACTCACCAGAAGACACACACAGGCGCGAAGCCATTCAATTGCTCGGTGTGTGGGAAGGCATTTGCGGAGAAACCAACTCTTAACAGACACCAGAAGACACACACGGGCGAGAAGCCATTCAATTGCGCTGTGTGTGGGAAGGCATTTTCACGGAAATCAAATCTTCATAGTCACCAGAAAACACACACAGGCGAGATGCGGTTCAAGTGCTCTGTGTGTGGGAAGGCATTTTCACGTAAATCACATCTTAACAGACACCAGAAAACACACACGGGCTAGAAGCCGTTCAAGTGCTCTGTGTGTGGGAAGGCATTTTCACGTAAATCACATCTTAACAGACACCAGAAAACACACACAGGCGAGAAGCCGTTCAAGTGCTCTGTGTGTGGGAAGGCATTTTCACGTAAATCACATCTTAACAGACACCAGAAAACACACACGATCGAGAAGCCATTCAATTGCGCTGTGTGCGGGAAGGCATTTTCACGGAAATAAAATCTTCATAGTGACCAGAAAACACACTCGGGCGAGAAGCCATTTCATTGCTCTACGAGGGAGAGGACATGTTCATGGTCATCATCCCGAAACAAGCACCAGAAGATCCGCAATGATAGGGAATTGAAATCAAAATGTAGAATTCAAAGTGCTGCAATGAGTCCTGATAAAAATGCATCTTTCTAACCTTTGCAGGTGGATCCTGAGAGATGGCTGGATGGAATGGAGTGGCTGGAGACTCAAGTGTATTGAGTACATCTGTTAACTGTTGCATTGTGTATATTCGCGTCTCTAAGATATATTTTTTCAGTGATTTCCAGTACTCCGAGCTGGAGTGTTGTTGTGAATGCTCTATAATGTTTTCAGATGAAAGTCTTCTTTGTAAGTTCCAGAAGTGTTAACTTACTTCAGGATGGAAATAATTTTATACTTCGAAAGATACATTGCTTCGTCTGGTAGTTTGATCATCGGGGCTGTTAAATGGCTGGTGCTTATGCTAGAAGGTGGCATGTGTTGTAATCTTCTCACAACAAATGATGTGAGCGTGCTGTCTTGTTCATTCCAGACTTTGTTGTCACGTTAAGGTGTTGCTTCGTAGTCCTATCAGATTACTTGTTGATGTGTTGTGATGCGCAGTGGTTGTGTGGTGGTTCAATTTCTAATTTTACTCTCGTGGTTAAGCGGTTTTGTTGAGCTAAAGTTGGAGAAAAACTGTGATCACAACTTTGCTCAATATTTTAAACATGTTCTTTATTTTATTTTTTCATTGTGTAATAAATAAATATCTTTAATAATAGGTTTCAGAGTGTGCGTAGATTGCACGTTCGATGTTTTTGCGTTTGATGGCTTGGACTTCTGGACGAATGGCTTCAGTCGAAAAGGATGTCAATGGGGAAATCGACGTTTACGTGTTAGATTTTAAGAATATGTTTTAACTGTTGAAGTCCTATTGGGAAATCATCTGCCTAGTTCCTTCCTGTTTGAGCAAGCGTTTTAATAAAGATTTCGATACGAGTGTTAACGTGAATTTTCTTGCAGATTAATAAAGACCTGAATTGTTTTTAAAGATGACTGATCGTACGTTATTTCAACCATATCCTTCCTTAAAAAACACGGACGAGTACACACACACACACAAGTGTGCTTATAAACACGACTGTCTATACAGCAGTGTGCATTCACACACGAGTGTGCATGTGTCTCTACGAGTTTTAACTTTAATTTTCTTGCAGAACAATAAAGACCTGACATGTTAAAGATGACTAATCGTCCCTTATTGCTACAATGTTCATAGCGAACACGGGTGGAGGCGAGTTTCAGGTGAAGCATCTCCAGCACACAAGTTGACCCTCACCTGGCAGCATCGTGGCTGTCCGCTGATCACACTCGTGACGTCACACTCATGACGTCACACGCACGAGCTGTAGGGGCGGGGCTCTGTCCGCTCAGTGGCGCTGTTTTCATTAATTTAGCACCACGAGCGGGGAGTCTCATCCCTGTAGTTCCCTGTTGTGGTGCCGCATTCATCACCACGTTGCCCCTCAATTCTTTGTACGACACAATATGAAAATAAGTTGTGTGTTCCACTACACATACTTACACGGGTACACATATACACTCCCTTGTACACACACCCACACACGAGTTGACATACACAGTGCTGTAGATACATACACGAATGTGCATACATATTCACACGAATGTGCATATACAGGGGTGTACATACATATACACAACGCAGTGTACATAAACACACGAGTGTACATACAAAGCATTGTACGTCAACTAGGATTGCGTTCCACTGCGAACACGCACGTTTGTTCCTACATACATTTGCACACAAATACATGTACATGCACACACGAGTGCTCGTCTTGTTGTAGTGTTTCCGATGTTATGGTTTATGGTATACGCAGAAGTACAAAATGTGCACTTCACACCTTACGCGCTTCGTCTGGTAGTTGGATCATCGGGGCTGTTAAATGGCTGGTGCTTATGCTAGAAGGTGGCATGTGTTGTAATCTTCTCACAGCAAATGATGTGAGCGTGCTGTCTTGTTTATTCCAGACGTTGTCACGTGTGCTTCGTAGTCCTATCGGATTACTTGTTGATGTGGTGTGATGCGCAGTGGTTGTGATGTGGTTCAATTCCTGATTTTAATCTCGTTGTTAAGTGATTTTGTTGAGCTAAAGTTGGAGAAAGACTGTGATGATAACTTTGCTCATTATGAGAAAAAGCATTTTCCTCATTGTTTAATAAACACTACTGCAGATTATCGGTTTCAGGATGTACGTGGATTTCAGGTACGTCAATGGGGAATGATAAATCGACGTTTGCGTGTTTGATTTTTAGAAGATTTTAAACTATTAAATTCTTGAAAGTAAAATAATTTGTATCGTTCTTCAACTGTTTGACCAAACGAATATTAATAAAGATTCCGATACTAGTTTTAACATCAATATTCTTGCAGATTAATTTAAACCTGATTTGTTTTTAAAGATGACTGATCGTACGTTATTGCTACCATCTTCTTCTTTAGTGCTGCCTAACGGCGTGTGCGACTTCACGATGATATTGGTCCCGGTCTCGCACGGCGTGTAGAGTTTGTGCTGCTGCTGCTGTTAATTGTCGCCATGTTTTGATGTTACTGAGCCATGTCGTTTTTGGCCGTCCTGGTCGTTTTTTCCCTTCGATTTTCCTTCCAGGATTTGCTTTAATAGCTGGTATTTGTGGTCGTTTCGGGCAATGTGGCCTAGGCAGTAACACTTCCTGCTAATGAGGGTCTTCAGCAGTGGACTGTCAGTGCCCATATCTTGCAGAACTTGTGTATTGGTGGTTTTGGCTGTCCATGGGATTTTCAGCATTCTTCGATACAGCCACATCTCGAAAGCTTCGAGCCTTTTTGTTGCTGTTGTTGTCAGTGTCCACGTCTCTACTCCGTACAGCAAAATTGATCAGATGTAGCATTTCAGTGTGCGCAGTTTCAGTGATGTACTCAAGTTGCGGTCTGCAAGGAGTGTTTTCCATTTAATAAATGCTTGCCTTGCTTGTTCAATTCTGCTCTTGATTTCGACTTCATGGTTCAACTGATCGTCAATGATTACACCAAGGTATGTAAATCGGTGTACTTGTTCCAATTTTTCGCTGCCAAGCTTGATTGTTATTTCGCTTGTAGTTCGGCTGACCTTCATAACCTTTTTTTCTTTTTATTAATTCGTAAGCCCCATATTTGACTCTCTGTGGCAACCTCGTCCAAGATTTGTTGTAGGTCTTGTTCCGAATCGGCCAGCAGTGCAGTGTCGTCGGCATACCTGATGTTGTTGATGTATTGTCCATTGACTTTAATACCAATGTTTTTATCTGCTAGTGTTCGATCAAAAATCTGCTCCGAGTAGATGTTGAAAAGACTGGGTGAAAGTGGGCAGCCTTGTCGTACACCTTTTTGTATTGGTGTTGGGTCTGTCAATTCGTTGTCATATCGGAGTTGGGCTGTTTGCTTCCAATAAAGAGCAATGATGAAGTTGATGTCGTCTTTATCTAGTCCCAGTTGTTTTAATAGAGCTGCTAGTCGGTCGTGGTCGACGGAGTCAAAGGCTTTCTCGTAATCTATGAAGCAGATGTACACTTCTTTCTGATGTTCGTAGCATCGCTGTAGTAGTATCTGTAGACAGAAGATTGCTTCTCTTGTGCCTAGTCCTTTGCAGAAGCCAAACTGTGTGTTCTTCAATGCATTTTCGCATGTGGAGCGTATGCGCTGTTGGATCACCTTCAGGAAGACTTTCAGCACGTGGCTCATCAAGCTTATCAGTCTGTAGTCCTCGCATTTCCGGCTTGTTGCTTTCTTTGGTATGGCCACAAAGATGTATTGTAGCCAGTCGGATGGAATTTTATTGCCATTGTATATTTGATTGTACCAATTAGTCAGTTGTCGTATGTTGTTACTGTCTAATAGATTGAGCAATTCTGCATGGATTGTGTCTGGCCCGCACGCTTTGCCTGACTTAGCTGTTTTGATTGCATGTTCTACTTCTGATGTTAAAATGTGTAGAGCGTCTTTCGACATCTGTTGGTCTTTTTCTGCAGGTGTTCTCGCGGCGCCATAGAGCTTGTGTATACAGTTTGTCCAGGTGTCCATTTTTTCCTGTTTATTTAGGATTGGTTGGTTGTTGTCCGCATACTAGGTAGCTGTTGGGGCTGGTCTGTAGATGTTACCAGCTTCTTTGAGCTTCTTGTGCAGAGTAAAATTGTCATGTTTTCTAATTAGTTCTTCAATCTCGGCGCATTGTTCTTCCATCCACTTTTCTTTTGCCTGTCGGATTGCTTCTCTGATCTTCTGTTGCATTTGTTTGTACTTCTCCAAGTTGTTATTTTTGTACATTCTTCGTTTGCTCATTAGATCGAGAATGCAATGTGTCATCCATCGTTGTTTCTTTTTCGGTGGCTGATGTCCCAGCATGACTTCTGTTGTTTCTATGATGCATTGTTTGAACGAGCGCCAGTACTCCTGAACATCTGCTGTTTCTGTTGTTATTGAGCGGATGCTATCGTTGAGATGTTGCTGTACTTGTCTTTTATCGGCGCTGTTCTTCAGTTTCTCCAGGTCTGCTCGTCTCGTCTTTGTACATTGTATTGATCGCAATTTGAGTCTTATTGTAGCTGTTACTGGGTTATGATCTGACGATATATCGGCTCCAGGGTAGGTTTTTGCTGTAATCACACTGGACTTAAACCTGATGTTAATTAGGATATAATCGATTTGGTTCCTGACGATGTTGTTGTCGGAGTCTTGCGGCGAGGTCCACGTGTACAGTCGTCGAGGTGGTAATTGGAACCACGTGTTAGCAATACTGAAACGTTCTTCTTGGCAGAATTGAACCAGTCTGTCGCCTCGTTCATTCCTTGTTCCGAGTCCGTGTTCTCCGACAATGTTCTGCATTCGACCGTGGCCAACCTTGGCGTTGAAGTCGCCCAGGATTATAGTGATGTATTGCTGCTTCAGCGGCTTCAGCGTGTTGGTTAGTTGCTCATAGAACGATTCGATGTCATGATCTTGTTTATCTGCTGTTGGAGCATACACCTGTAGAATGTTCACGTCGACTTTGTTGCCTGCTAATTGTAGTAGTGCTATTCGTTCTGATACTGGGGTAAAGTTGTTGACTTTATTCGCTAATTTATTGTGTACTCTAAAGGCGACACCGTATGTTTGTTTGGTGTTTTCTTCTCCTCCGGAGCAGAAGATGTGGTGTTCGCTCGATATAAACTTTTTTGTTCCAGGCCATTTAGTTTCGCTTAGACCGATTATGTTGATTTTAAGTCGATCCATTTCTTGTATGACATTGGCTAGTTTTCCTGCTTGAAGTAAACTTCTAACGTTCCAAGTTGCTACTTTGAAAGGGTTCTTTGACACAAGCTCGGAGATTCTTAGCACCCCTGTCCTATTCAAAGGACGCCGATAGTCAGGGCCTTTGTTGATTTTGCTTGTCATCATTGAAGTTTTCAAGGGAGAAATAATCCAAGTAGTTTCCCGTTGCTTTATTGGATCACCATTTATTTGAAAAGGTCATGTGGGGACCTTTCGAAACGGGTTTTGTCTGACGTCTCCACTGAAGTCTTCCCGCCTTGGGTGACCCTTCTGAGAGCACTAGGCTCTCGACGGTATAGCGATCAGCTTCTCAGACGTACACAAACTCTCTCGCCGCATTAAGGCACCGTTTCTCGAGAGAGGATGAATCCCTGCAAGCTTTAAATCGAAATACACCGCTTTGTACATACACACACGGGTGAAGATGCATACAAGAGTGCATACACACACGAGTATACATACACAGCAGTGCACGTACACAGGGATTGCGTTTGACATCACAAATAAATGGGCGAACAAATGATTGTACATACCTATACACACATACGCGCATGTACATAGCCACATGAACAAGTGTAAATATACACACGAGTGGACATACACAGCAGTACAAATCCATGTACATAAACACAGTAGCAGACTAGGATAGCGGGGTTTTGTGATTATTTTCACAGGTTTACCTGACGATACAATCTTAGATGCCCCACAACACTGAAGTACGTTATACTTTTGAAAAAATACGCATTCAATTCTAATTCCCTCTGTTTCCACTCCAAACTATTGGAATTATTAATATTATTTAAAATAGTGGCTCCATGTTTAATGAGTGTAGTGAAGACATTAGTTTCGTTTATTTCATTCTATTTGTTTGCATTTGCTACGGCACACTGGTTGAGATTATTTTTCCCATTTATGAAATCAAACTAGAATCATTTGCATTTTCTTCATAAACTTCCTTGCATTCAATTTTTATTCTCGGATGTAACGCTCCTCATATCTAAAAGACCTAATTTCATGTGGCCATTGTGCTTAAGCCTCTATAGTAATGTGCATTTCACTGCATCATTGTTCGCGTGCGTTTGAATACGGATAGGCATCTCCTTGCATAATAATGTGCATGTTGTTAGTTTGCACATTTACAATGGCCTGCATATTGCTATCAATGTGTAGGGGTGTTAGAGAGAGAGCCCGTTATGCATGGCAGCTTATGGCAAACAAACACAGTGGGCGGGGCTACGTGAGTGCCCGGGGAGGTGCTCTCTACGACGTCCGCGCCAGGCACCCGGGTGGGCCCCACCCCTCAGTGGGGGGCTGGGTATAAAAGGGGATGTATCGGAGGGCTCGGGGTTCTTGTTAAGCTAACCAGTGAAGACTGAAGACGTCTTAGCTAGAGCCTTGGACTCCCCTGGTTCGCCGTCCTTATCAGGGCCGAACAGGACCGAGCCAGCGGCGTGGTCCCGAGATCCAGAGCCGGTGCTCTTGTCAGCGCTGGTCTGGGACTCAGGGTACCGGGCCCGACTTACCAGTGTCGGGCCAGATAGCCTCCCCTAGCCCCACGAGCAAAGTTTTGAAAAAACAACCCCCTTCCTTCATTGACGGTGTCGGACGGTGACGCTGTGGTGGATGTGAGCAATGTCCCGGAGGGAAGGCTCGTAGCCACCACAGTGGCCCACGAGGTCTTTGGACGGGTGCGAGGGTCTGGTAACCCCGCAATAGTCAATGGAATAACCATATAACACGTCCAAAATATTAAACACGTGCAAAATATTGAACATTAACAAAATATTGAACACATTCACACTGGTGTATATACACACCGAAGGTCGTATGTTACAGACTATAAGGTGACGATTGTTTTTTTGCGTTACTTTATTATAAACCACGCTTACAAGCTACACCATTCAGATGATTATTCAAAGTTTGACGTAAATTATTATATAACACACTTGTTTGTTAGAAGCACCATGTTCAACACGAATGTTCTTAAATATGTTTATTAAACAGGTTCAGCACAGTACAAACTTGCACCTCTTAGTCCAAATCAAACTCGACATCTTCATTTCTATACTTCGAACTGTATGTCGCTGTTAAATCTTCTAAACCTGCAGCAGTTTACAGGACATAGCTGGGTGAATATTAGCAGATTCACAGGAAGCACTGAATTATGCGTACAATTATGCAGTGAGATGTACATACGCATTAATGTTTAATTACAATGGACATATTAGCTAAGCTATGTTGCTATATATGCGAATTGTTAATGTAAAAATTAACAATTGAATGCAAAGTCCATGATAGGCCAAGTCGACAACAAAGGATTTGTATGCTAGAGGGGAGTTATAAGGGGATTAAATTCAGACCTCAAGACCATTTCGAGAGGGATTTCACTGAGGATAGACGCTCGACTCCTCTCTCTGCAGATTACCCTTCTCCTGCGAGACCCAGCCTGGCGAGCACGATTGCCTGGCGACTGGGAGAGTTCGTGGCGATTTCTTCAGACGGGTTACAGGGACATCGACACGCCGTGCATCAACAAGTAAGTGTCTTCGTTAGTGGATTCAACGGATAGTCGCGTGTAGGAAATGAGTGACAAACGGTGACTCACCAGTGACTCACGGCCTACCCGTACCCGTACCCGGCCGCACCAGGGTCGCAAACGGGTTCCCGTACCCGGCCGGGTACGGGTAGCCGGGTATTGGTATTGCAGATTGTAAATTTCAAAACATAACAATAAAATGTAAAGTTTAGGACATTGCGGGTAAATAAATTAACAATAAACACGGAATTATGCATGGAGATGTATGTAATTATTCAAACAGTGGGATGTACATACATATTAAAGTTTAATTAGTTAAGCTATGTAGATTTATATGCGGATTGTAAATGTAGAAGGATTTGTATGCAAGAGGGAAGTTATAAGGGGCTTAAAATCAGACCTCAAGACCATTTCGAGAGGGATTTCGCTGAGGATAGACGTGCAACTCCTCGCTCTGCAGATTACGCTTCTCCTGCGAGACCCAGCCTGGCGAGCCCGATTAACCTGGCGACTGGGAGAGTTCGTGGCGATCTCTTCAGACGGGTTACAGGGACATCGACACGCCGTGCATCAACAAGTAAGTGTCTTCGTTAGTGGATAAAACTGTTAGTCTCGTGTAGCCCGACTTACGAGACGTTACCGTGTCTCGGTTAGAAGCCGTTCAATTGCGCTGTGTGCGGTAAGGCATTTGCAAGGAAGTCAGATCTTTACAGTCACCAGAAAACACACTCGGGCGAGAAGCCATTCAAGTGCTCTGTTTGTGGGAAGGCATTTGCTTGGAAATCTATTCTTCACAGTCACCAGAAAACACACACGGGCGAGAAGCCGTTCAATTGCTCTGTTTGTGGGAAGGCATTTGCTTGGAAATCTATTCTTCACAGTCACCAGAAAACACACACGGGCGAGAAGCCGTTCAATTGCTCTATTTGTGGAAAGGCGTTTGCGGATAAATCAAATCTTAACAGACACCAGAAAACACACAAGAACGAGAAGCCATTCAATTGCACTGTGTGCGGGAAGGCATTTTCACAGAAATAAAATCTTCACAGTCACCAGAAAACACACTCGGGCGAGAAGCCATTTAATTGCTCTACGATGGAGAGGACATGTTCACGGTCATCACCCCGAAACAAGCACCAGAAGATCCGCAATGATAGGGAATTGAAATCAAAATGTAGAATTCAAAGTGCTGCAATGAGTCCTGATAAAAATGCATCTTTCTAACCTTTGCAGGTGGATCCTGAGAGATGGCTGGATGGAATGGAGTGGCTGGAGACTCAAGCGTATTGAGTACATCTGTTAACTGTTGCATTGTGTATATTCGCGTCTCTAAGATATATTTTTTCAGTGATTTCCAGTACACCGAGCTGGAGTGTTGTTGTGAATGCTCTATAATGTGTTCAGATGAAAGCCTTCCTTTTAAGTTTCAGAAGTGTTCACTTACTTCAGGATGGCAATAATTTAATACGTGCTGTCTTGTTTATTCCAGACTTTGTCACGTTAAGGTGGTGCTTCGTAGTCCTATCGGATTACTTGTTGATGTGGTGTGATGCGCAGTGGTTGTGTGGTGGTTCAATTTCTAATTTTACTCTCGTGGTAAAGTGGTTTTGTTGAGCTAAAGTTGGAGAAAAACTGTGATCACAACTTTGCTCAATATTTTAAACATGTTCTTTATTTTATTTTTTCATTGTGTAATAAATAAATATCTTTAATAATAGGTTTCAGAGTGTGCGTAGATTGCACGTTCGATGTTTTTGCGTTTGATGGCTTGGACTTCTGGACGAATGGATTCAGTCGAAAAGGACGTCAATGGGGAAATCGACGTTTACGTGTTCGATTTTAAGAATATGTTTTAACTGTTGAATTCCTATTGGGAAATAATTTGCCTAGTCCCTTCCTGTTTGAGCATGCGTATTAATAAAAATTTCAATACGAGTATTAACGTGAATTTTCTTGCAGATTAATAAAGACCTGAATTGTTTTTAAAGATGACTGATCGTACGTTATTTCAACCATATCCTTTCTTAAAAAACACGGACGAGTAGACATACACACAAGTGTGCTTATAAACACGACTGTCTATACAGCGGTGTGCATTCACACACGAGAGTGCATGTGTTTCTACGAGTTTTAACTTTAATTTACTTGCAGAACAATAAAAACCTGACATGTTAAAGATGACTAATCGTCCCTTATTGCTACAATGTTCATAGCGAACACGTGTGGAGGCGAGTTTCAGGTGAAGCATCTCCAGCACACAAGTTGACCCTCACCTGGCAGCATCGTGGCTGTCCGCTGATCACACTCATGACGTCACACTCATGACGTCACACGCACGAGCTGTAGGGGCGGGGCTCTGTCCACTCTGTGGCGCTGTTTTCATTAATTTAGCACCACGAGCGGGGAGTCTCATCTCTGTAGTTCCCTGTTGTGGTGCCGCATTCATCACCACGTTGCCCCTCAATTCTTTGTACGACACAATATGAAAATAAGTTGTGTGTTCCACTACACATACTTACACGGGTACACATATACACTCCCTTGTACACACACCCACACACGAGCGGACATAGCAGTGTATATACATAGACGAATGTGCATACATATACACACGAATGTGCATATACAGGGGTGTACATACAGATATGCAACGCAGTGTACATAAACACACGAGTGCACATACAAAGCATTGTACGTCAACTAGGATTGCGTTCCACTGCGAACACGCACGTTTGTTCCTACATACATATGCACACAAATACATGTACATGCACACACGAGTTGCTCGTCTTGTTGTAGTGTTTCCTATTTAATGGTTTATGGTAAACGCAGGAGTGCAAAATGTGCACTGCACACCTACGCGCCCTTTGCCCATTGATCGTGATGATGATGATGATGAATAACATGTTACGTGATCTAACAGAGAAACGAAGGCTTACAATTGAAACAATACATTTACTCAACGAGTTTTGATTAGGATGGTGCGGTTAAATAGCTATTCCAATCCATTGAGATTGCACATTCAGCGACCACAATGCGATCCCAATAATTATAGTGCAATTCTAATCCCGCACCCCCAGTTCGCATATCCGTCCCTAGTTTCGTAATTAAATATATATGCATACATCCGAGTATAGTGGGATTATAATGTAGGAGGACATAGAAGGAATCTAACTCGACTTATATGCATCTTCGGTGGATATGAGTCGAGTTAGATTCCTTCTATGTCCTCCTACATTATAATCCCACTATACTCGGATGAGCAACCACCACTCCTCGACTCGTTGATTGCGAGGTGAGCCCACGGTAGCCTGGCGCTTACAGCTTTCTACACCTTACGCCACGCTCCCACGTCCCCTTGATTCGATTTTTTTCTCTGAAGAAGATCCCCCTGTTGTTTGGCATTCCCCTGTCAAGTAGACACTCAGTGGCGCTGTTTTCATTAATTTAGCACCACGAGCGGGCAGTCTCATCCCTGTAGTTCCCTGTTGTGGTGCCGCATTCATCACCACTTTGCCCCTCAATTATTTGTACGACACGATATAAAAATAAGTTGTGTGTTCCACTACACATACTTACACGAGTACACATACACACTCCCTTGTACACAGCGGTGTAGAAAAATGCACGAATGTGCATCCACCCCGCTTTGTACACACAAAGATAAAGATCCCCCGTATAGTCTTAACAGACTGTAGGGGCAAGTGCTGTTAGCGAGCACCTATGAAGGCCGCAACGGTACACGAGGGGGTGGGTGGCCAGCACCACGCCCGACCGCCTTTGTCTCCCCAGTGGCAATGTTTACACACCGTACCAGGTACTCATTTGAGGCTGAGTCGACCTAGGGGAGGCCCGGGTTTGCCGTGAGCGGGAATCGATCCCGTTGTCGCCGAGTTCATAGCGCAGCGCGCTAACCGCTACACCACCGCTCCCCACATATACACTCCCTTGTACACACACCCACACACGAGTGGACATACACAGTGCTGTAGGAAAATGCACGAATGTGCATACACACCGCTTTGTACATACACACACGGGTGCACATGCATACACGAGTGCGTACACACATTTGTGCATCTATACATACAACACATATGTATAGATGCACAAATGAGTGTAAATGCATCGGGGTGTAGATACATGCACAGTGTAATTGCACACAGCAATATACATAAACACATGTGCACGTATATAGCAGTGTGCATGCTCAGGGATTGCGTTTCAACACACACAAATATGCGAGCACACACGATTGTACATACATACACACGTGTACAGACCCACACGTGTCCATGAACGAGTGTAAATACACACACGAGTCCACATGCACACGAATGTACCCACACAGCAGTACACACCCATGTACATACACATGGCTACAATTCCCTGTTGTGATGCCGCATTCATTAACACGTTGCCCCTCAATTCTTTGTACGACACAATAGTATAACAATAATACACGAGTACACGTATACACTCCCATGTACACACAGCCACACACGAGTGGACTTACACAGAGGTGTAGATACATACACGAATGTGCACATACACAGCAGTGTACGTACACAGATATTGCGTTTGACATCACAAATAATAGGCTAACAAATGAGTGTACATACCTATACACGCACATACACGCATGTACATATCCACACATTGCAGGGTGAATATTAGCAAATGAACGCGAATTATGTGGTGAGATGCACATATGTATTCAGGCTTAAGCTCAATAGCCAGATTAGCGAAACTAATTGCTAGATATGCAGATTGTAAATTCAAAAAATAACAATTGAATGTAAAGTTCATAAAATGCAAAGTGGAGAACGTCATCTTTCATCAATGCAACATCATTCACAGTGTCTGTTAAGATGTTGTTTATGTGAAAATGCCTTCCCGCACACAGAGCACTTGAACGGCTTCTCGCCTGTGTGTGTTTTCTGGTGACTGTGAAGATATGATTTCTCTGCAAATGCCTTCAAACAAACAGAGCACTTGAATGGCTTCTCGCCCGTGTGTGTTTTCTGGTGTCTGTTAAGAGTTGATTTCTCCGCAAATGCCTTCCCACAGACCGAGCAATTGAATGGCTTCTCACCCGTGTGTGTCTTCTGGTGCCTGTGAAGATTTGATTTCCATGAAAATCCTTTCCCACACAAAGAGCAATTGAACGGCTTCTCGCCCGTGTGTGCGTGGCGATGTGGAGAGAGTATCTGCTCCATGTGACTGATTCTTCAGAGCAGAGTAACAGTCGCGGGTGTTGTTGAGAGTTAAAGGCACCCTCTAAGCTGCGTGGATGTCTGTCTCAAATCGCCAAAAAGCAAACTCTCACTAACGTCTAACCGACACACAGTAACGTCTCGTAAGTCGGGCTACACGCGACTACCAGTTTTATCCACTAACGAAGACACTTACTTGTTGATGCACGGCGTGTCGATGTCCCTGTAACCCGTCTGAAGAGATCGCCACGAACTCTCCCAGTCGCCAGGCAATCGTGCTCGCCAGGCTGGGTCTCGCAGGAGAAGGGTAATCTGCAGAGCGAGGAGTTGCGCGTCTATCCTCAGTGAAATCCCTTGAGGCCTAAATTTAAGCCCCTTATAACTCCCCTCTAGCATCCAAATCCTTTGTTCTCGACTTGGCCTATCATGGACTTTGCATTCAATTGTTAATTTTTTACATTAACAATCCGCATATGTAGCAACATAGCTTAGCGAATCTGGCCATTGTAATTTAACCTTAATACATATGCATATCTCACTGCATAATTGCACGCTTCCGTTTAAATAAAGATCTACATATCCATGCATAATTCCGTGCTTCGTGTTAATTTTCCAATATTCACCCGACAATGTCCTTTAAACTGATGCAAGTTTAGAGGATTTAACATCGACATACAGTCTGAAGTATCAAAATGCTGATGTCCAGTTCAATTTGGACTAAGAGGTGCAAATGTATACTGTACTGCCTTTGTTTTATAAAAAAAAATATTTAAGTATTTGTGTTGAAATGAGCGCGTCAGTAAATCAAGGTGATTTGTTTAATTTAATTCACGACAATTATTACGATTGCTGTCAAACACTTTTATTGATAATCGAAATGGTATCGCTTGTAAGCGTGTGTGAGCAATGTCTTTCTCCAACTTTAGCTCAACAAGACCACTTAACAACGAGAGTAAAATCAGGAATTGAAACACCTCACAACCAATGCGCATCACACCACATCAACAAGTAATCCGATAGGACTACGAAGCACCACCTTAACGTGACAACGTTTGGAATAAACAAGACAGCACGCTCACATCATTTGCTGTGCAACAATTACAACACATGCCACCTTCTAGAATAAGCACCAGCCATTACAGCAGGGAACTGTAGCCATGTGTAGGTACATGGGTGTGTACTTCTCTGTGGGTACATTCGTGTGCATGTGCACTCGTGTGTCCGGCAAAACAACCTCCTACCTCCTCGCGGTGCCGGACGGGCAACATTGTCGTGGGCAGTGCTGTGGGGGGAGGGCCAATGCCCATTGGCCTCTCCCCTCATGGCGTCTGTGACCACCACAGTGGCTAAACGGGGGCTCTGGACGGGTGCGAGGGGCTGGTAACCCCTCCACCTTCAATTAACCACCACTAAACTACGAAGTAAACATAAACCTGTAATTAATAAGCTTGTGCCGGAGGCCCCGGGGGGTCAGGCTTTTATGACGTCTCCTGGCCAAACCCCATTTGGCGGAGCCAGGAGATTGAATTTTAACCCTCGGGGCTCCTCCAGAAACAACGAAAAACCATTGCGGATGGCCACGTGGAATGTTCGAACGCTCACTGCGGAGGAGAGGCTGCCACTCCTCTGTCGGGAGCTGGACCGGTACCGCCTGGATCTCTGTGGCATTCAGGAGGTCCGGTGGACCGGTTCTGGCTCCTGCCACCATGAGGGGTGGACAGTCCTCTACTCGGGGCAGGAGACTGCCAAACAACAGGGTGTGGCTCTTCTTCTGAACAAAAGAATGAAGGGGGCGTGGGAGCGTGGCGGTGAGGTGTGGGAAGCTGTAAGCCCCAGGATACTTTGGGCTCGCCTTCCCATCAACCAGAGGCGAGGAGTGGTGGTCGTGGTTACTTATGCCCCCACCGAAGACGAACATCTGTGGAGGGATGCAGGCAAAGCCGATGAGTCGGACGCTTTCTATGACCTCCTGTCACAGGTGCTGGCTAAAGTGGCCACTCGGGACAGAGTCATCTTGTTGGGTGACTTCAATGCCCGAGTTGGTCATGATACTGGCACCTGGTCTGGAGTGATTGGAAGGCATGGGCCAGATCAGCTCAATAATAACGGTAGGAGGCTGCTAGATTTTTGTGCAGCCCATGGGCTTGTAATTACCAACACGCTCTTCCGGCATCGGCGCATCCACACAACATCATGGATGCATGCCGGGTCCAAGCAAGAACATCTGCTGGACTACGTAGTGACGGACCAGCGGATGCGAGCCCATGTCCTTGACACCAGGACCTACCGTGGAGCTGATCTGCCCTCTGACCATCGACTAGTCATCTGTAAGATGCGCCTGCCATTCTTCCACTCCGGTGGTGGGTGTACACCCAGGATCCCATTCCAACCAAAAGTGGCCTGGTCTAAGTTAGCTGATGAAAGTTGCAAGCGAGAATTTCATCATCGCTTGCAGCTGGGGTTGGCATCGTCCCCCACTCCACCTGATGTCGAGGGTAAATGGGCGAGGTTTAAGACTGTGACTCATGCAGCTGCAATGGCTGCTTTGGGTACGCGGTCCAGACCTCCCCGGGAACCCTGGCTGACGGAGGAGGTGTTCAGGTTAATTGAGAAAAAGCGACAGGCCCACTCTCATCGCCTACAGCATCCCACGTCAGAGAATGAGGAGGTTTACCGCAGTCTTCGCTCGGAGGTTCGGAGAGCCGTGAGGCGCTGTAAGGATGGGTGGTGGTCGCGGGTTGCTGAGGAGATGGAGTCTGCCTCAGTGGCCCGCGATCACAAATCACTATTTAACTCCATCAAAAAAGTAACCTGCAGCGCCACACCTATTACCATCATTAGAGGAAAAAACGGTGATCCAATCTCCGACCCCCAGGAACAGGTTTGCAGATTTGCTGAGCATTTCTGTGAGGTCCTGGGGGAGGGAAAATCTCTCAGCCAGGAAAACATCATGGCACAAAGTGGGGATAACCCTGCTGAGGCTGCGGTGCCTCAAATATTGGAAGAGGTCACCCCCTGTGAGTGGCTGGCTGAGGTACCGGCTGTTGAGGAAGTACTGAGGGCGATCCGGAGTCTGAGACCAGGGAAGGCACCAGGCAGAGATGATCTCCCAGGCGAAATGCTGAGGGAGGGTGGCGTTTGTGCACAGACTGCCCTATATGACATCATAACAACAGTCTGGACCACTGGACGGGTTCCGCAGGACTGGAAGGATGCCCTGGTGGTCCCCCTCTTTAAGAAGGGGGACCGTACCGACTGTAACAACTACAGGGGCATCTCACTCCTCAGTGTGCCGGGTAAGGTCCTGGCAAGGATTATTCAACATCGCCTTGCTAGGCATGCTGAGGAGAGGCTTGCGGAGCCCCAATGTGGTTTCAGGAAAGGGCGGTCCTGCACAGATGCCATATTTTCTGTCCGTCTGCTACAGCAGAGGTGTAGGGAATTCCAAAAAGACCTACATCTCTGCTTTATTGACCTGGTCAAGGCCTATGATACCATCAGTAGGACTGGGCTCTGGGTTGTTCTTCGTGCTTTCGGAGTCCCTGACCCTCTGCTCACGATCATTAAGGACCTTCATGATGGTGAGCGGGCCCGGGTAAAACTACGTGGCCGGGAGTCGGAGCCTTTCCCTGTACACCTTGGGGTGCGACAGGGATGTCCTCTGGCTCCCACATTATTTAACATCTATTTCGACTGCGTAGTTCGTGAAGCCTTCAATAGCTGTACCGGGGGAATTACCATTTGGTACAGATACAATGGGAGGCTGATCGACGCCCGGGTGCGATCAAGGGATGGCTCCCTATTGGTCAACCACGTTATGTATGCCGATGATTTGGTAATAGCTGCTCATTCAGAAGAGGAGTTGGAGACGCTGCTGCTGAGACTGGAGCGTGCCACTAAGAGGTGGGGCCTTACCATCAGCCCCACCAAAACTAAGCACCTGCCTGGGTATTTTGTACCATCGGGCACTCCGCCCCCACAACTCCCAATCGGTGATGGGGCAGTTGTGGAGAGAGTAGAGAGTTTCCCATACCTGGGCAGTGTGCTCATGACCGGCTCCAGTTTATCAGCAGAGGTCTCACTCCGAATCAGTCGAGCGGCAATATCTTTTCATCGGTTGCGTAACGCTGTGTGGAAGCTACCTGGTCTGTCGCTCCGCACGAAGCTTCAGGTCTTCTCGGCCACGGTCATTCCCTCCCTTCTCTATGCTTGCGAAACGTGGACCCCCCTAGTGGAGCATCTTCGCCGGTTGGAAACATTTAGGCTGGCCTGCCTACGATCCATCCTGGGTTTAACCAGGCTGGATTGTGTGAGGAGCTCACAAGTCCTTGAAAGATCTGGGCAAAGTCCCATCAGTGAGCTCCTCCGGCAGGCAAGGCTGCGTTGGCTGGGTCATGTAGCCCGCATGCCCAGCCACCGCATGCCTAAACAGCTTTTGTTCGGCCGGATCGAGGGGGCTAAACGGGCGCGGCACGGGCTAGAGAAGAGATGGAGTGATGTGGTACAGGAGGACGTGGAGCTGAGTGGACTTGCCGATGACTGGTACCAGCGGTGTCAAGATCGGCCTCAGTGGAGGAGGCTCGTGAAGGACGCTACTGGGCAGTTGGAGGCAGTCGCCCTCCAACAACAACGGAGGGCGGAGGAGCGACGCTCACAACAACGAGCGGAGCGCCGGGTGGCTAAAGCACAGCAAGTTGGCACAGTAGGGGGCACAGGTGGTGCATCAGCCAGTCATCTCGGTCAGTCGACCCGTGGCACCTGGGTCTGCCCCGTGACCTCCTGCCAGCGGGCGTTCGACACTTCACGTGGCCTCAAGGTGCACATGGCCTGGCACAAGCGTCGTGGTGACGTCACCGCCACTTAGTGGCGAATGGCGGTTGTTGTTGTTGTTGTATTTACACTCGTTCATGGACACGTGTGGGTCTGTACACGTGTGTCTTGACTTGTCACGATACAACGTGTGGTCTCTATTCTTCAGAGTACGGTCACCATACAACGGTACAACTTGTGACCTCTCTTCTCCCGACTGCACACTTCACTCAGCTCGTGTAGATTCTGTGCCTCTGGCTACTCTGTGCCTCTGGCTACACACTTCACTCGTCTCGTGTAGACTCTGCGCCTTTGGCTACACTCTTCACTCGTCTCGTGTAGACCTTACATCTCTAGATACACACTCGTCATTACTTGTCTCGTGTAGACCTTACACCTCTGGCTACACACTCTTCATTTCTCGTCTCGTGTAGACCTTACATCTCTGGCTACACACTCTTCATTACTTGTCTCGTGTAGACCTTACACTCTCTGGCTACACACTCTTCATTACTTGTCTCGTGTAGACCTTACACTCTCTGGCTACACACTCTTCATTACTTGTCTCGTGTAGACCTTACACTCTCTGGCTACACACTCTTCATTACTTGTCTCGTGTAGACCTTACACTCTCTGGCTACACACTCTTCATTACTTGTCTCGTGTAGACCTTACACTCTCTGGCTACACACTCTTCATTACTTGTCTCGTGTAGACCTTACACTCTCTGGCTACACACTCTTCATTACTTGTCTCGTGTAGACCTTACACTCTCTGGCTACACACTCTTCATTACTTGTCTCGTGTAGACCTTACACTCTCTGGCTACACACTCTTCATTACTTGTCTCGTGTAGACCTTACACTCTCTGGCTACACACTCTTCATTACTTGTCTCGTGTAGACCTTACACTCTCTGGCTACACACTCTTCATTACTTGTCTCGTGTAGACCTTACACTCTCTGGCTACACACTCTTCATTACTTGTCTCGTGTAGACCTTACACTCTCTGGCTACACACTCTTCATTACTTGTCTCGTGTAGACCTTACACTCTCTGGCTACACACTCTTCATTACTTGTCTCGTGTAGACCTTACACTCTCTGGCTACACACTCTTCATTACTTGTCTCGTGTAGACCTTACACTCTCTGGCTACACACTCTTCATTACTTGTCTCGTGTAGACCTTACACTCTCTGGCTACACACTCTTCATTACTTGTCTCGTGTAGACCTTACACTCTCTGGCTACACACTCTTCATTACTTGTCTCGTGTAGACCTTACACTCTCTGGCTACACACTCTTCATTACTTGTCTCGTGTAGACCTTACACTCTCTGGCTACACACTCTTCATTACTTGTCTCGTGTAGACCTTACACTCTCTGGCTACACACTCTTCATTACTTGTCTCGTGTAGACCTTACACTCTCTGGCTACACACTCTTCATTACTTGTCTCGTGTCGACCTTACACTCTCTGGCTACACACTCTTCATTACTTGTCTCGTGTAGACCTTACACTCTCTGGCTACACACTCTTCATTACTTGTCTCGTGTAGACCTTACACTCTCTGGCTACACACTCTTCATTACTTGTCTCGTGTAGACCTTACACTCTCTGGCTACACACTCTTCATTACTTGTCTCGTGTAGACCTTACACTCTCTGGCTACACACTCTTCATTACTTGTCTCGTGTAGACCTTACACTCTCTGGCTACACACTCTTCATTACTTGTCTCGTGTAGACCTTACACTCTCTGGCTACACACTCTTCATTACTTGTCTCGTGTAGACCTTACACTCTCTGGCTACACACTCTTCATTACTTGTCTCGTGTAGACCTTACACTCTCTGGCTACACACTCTTCATTACTTGTCTCGTGTAGACCTTACACTCTCTGGCTACACACTCTTCATTACTTGTCTCGTGTAGACCTTACACTCTCTGGCTACACACTCTTCATTACTTGTCTCGTGTAGACCTTACACTCTCTGGCTACACACTCTTCATTACTTGTCTCGTGTAGACCTTACACTCTCTGGCTACACACTCTTCATTACTTGTCTCGTGTAGACCTTACACTCTCTGGCTACACACTCTTCATTACTTGTCTCGTGTAGACCTTACACTCTCTGGCTACACACTCTTCATTACTTGTCTCGTGTAGACCTTACACTCTCTGGCTACACACTCTTCATTACTTGTCTCGTGTAGACCTTACACTCTCTGGCTACACACTCTTCATTACTTGTCTCGTGTAGACCTTACACTCTCTGGCTACACACTCTTCATTACTTGTCTCGTGTAGACCTTACACTCTCTGGCTACACACTCTTCATTACTTGTCTCGTGTAGACCTTACACTCTCTGGCTACACACTCTTCATTACTTGTCTCGTGTAGACCTTACACTCTCTGGCTACACACTCTTCATTACTTGTCTCGTGTAGACCTTACACTCTCTGGCTACACACTCTTCATTACTTGTCTCGTGTAGACCTTACACTCTCTGGCTACACACTCTTCATTACTTGTCTCGTGTAGACCTTACACTCTCTGGCTACACACTCTTCATTACTTGTCTCGTGTAGACCTTACACTCTCTGGCTACACACTCTTCATTACTTGTCTCGTGTAGACCTTACACTCTCTGGCTACACACTCTTCATTACTTGTCTCGTGTAGACCTTACACTCTCTGGCTACACACTCTTCATTACTTGTCTCGTGTAGACCTTACACTCTCTGGCTACACACTCTTCATTACTTGTCTCGTGTAGACCTTACACTCTCTGGCTACACACTCTTCATTACTTGTCTCGTGTAGACCTTACACTCTCTGGCTACACACTCTTCATTACTTGTCTCGTGTAGACCTTACACTCTCTGGCTACACACTCTTCATTACTTGTCTCGTGTAGACCTTACACTCTCTGGCTACACACTCTTCATTACTTGTCTCGTGTAGACCTTACACTCTCTGGCTACACACTCTTCATTACTTGTCTCGTGTAGACCTTACACTCTCTGGCTACACACTCTTCATTACTTGTCTCGTGTAGACCTTACACTCTCTGGCTACACACTCTTCATTACTTGTCTCGTGTAGACCTTACACTCTCTGGCTACACACTCTTCATTACTTGTCTCGTGTAGACCTTACACTCTCTGGCTACACACTCTTCATTACTTGTCTCGTGTAGACCTTACACTCTCTGGCTACACACTCTTCATTACTTGTCTCGTGTAGACCTTACACTCTCTGGCTACACACTCTTCATTACTTGTCTCGTGTAGACCTTACACTCTCTGGCTACACACTCTTCATTACTTGTCTCGTGTAGACCTTACACTCTCTGGCTACACACTCTTCATTACTTGTCTCGTGTAGACCTTACACTCTCTGGCTACACACTCTTCCACTACACTCCCCTCAGGGCTCTATCTCTGCATCTCCGTCTTCATTCTTCGATGGTTCCACTTCCCCCCTCTCCGCCTGTGTGCATCACCTTATATATTCCCTCCTCACGGGAGACGGAGCGAAGGGATTGGCGCCGCATCGCCCGTTTCAATGTGGTGGTGCAACAAATCCGTGCACCCAATGTCATACTTATGTTTACTGAACACATCAAAAAATTACATGAGCAACTCGCGCAGCGCACCCAACTGCACCGCCGACAAATCGTCCGAGGCGGCGCATAGCGAATGGACCCACTCAAGGTCCTCCCTTGGCTCAACGTTCTGCGTGGGGCTCGAGCCCACCTGCGCAACCAACCCATCATCCACAGGGACCCGCGCCGCGTGAGCCAGCACGGTGCCCTGTTGAATGACAGCTGGCCGCGACCCCGCGTTCAAAACCATTACAAACGGATCCCTGTCAGCCAGCAACCAAAGTGTGAGCCACCGATAAATCAAGACCCCCGACAGCCTTGTTAGAAGGACCCAAAAGCATGCTTTGTTCCGAAGTCTTCCTCACCCATGGTTTCCGCAACCGGAGGGGAATTAACATCTGTGAACCCGGGGGCACCTGCACGGTCTGTGTCGCCACCGCTTGTATCGTAGCGCACGCCGTCCGAATGTCAGTAGGGTTCGTCAAAAATGCAATCCGGCGACCCGATGGCAGTTCAATGCACCGTTGATCGATAAGAATTTTAATGGGCATTTTAGCCAAAAAATCAGTGCCCAAAAGACAAGGAACCGCCAAAGAAGACGAAACGAACACGGGTCCCGACAATTTGATATCTCCAATGCAAATGGACGCCCTAATCTGACCGATAATGCCCAACGATCCCCCATTAGCGGCGTAAAATGGCACATCCACTGGAAGCAGCGGACGACATTGGAATGGGAGAATATTATAAATGAGGTCCGATATAATAGTTGCCGACGCCCCCGTGTCCACTAACACCCTAATCTCGACCCCATCAATAGATCCCGTAACGACGGACGAACCCGCCGACGCAGCCACAATTCTATGCCCCAATTCCACCCATTCAATATCTCCCTGGTCCCGCCGAACCCCCCTCGCCGAACCGAATCCACGAACCTTAACCGGCCCTCCTCCGCCGCAACGCGGCGTCCCATGTGTGCCGAGTATACAGGCCGAGCGTGTGAGGTTCCGCGACTTGCCGGGGATTGTAAAGATGACTTGGGCTCTCGGTCGTCGTCCAGCCGAGCTCCCATGGCGCGCTGACGTGGAGCGCGGCACCCGGACGCCACGTGGCCCCGGAGGCCGCAGTTATAACACGTGACGAGGGTCGGAGTAGATCTCGGTTGCTCCGACTTTCGGGCCGATCGCAGAGGCGACCGAGCCCCCGGCCTCCAGTCCCCTGGTCGTCCCGCGGCGAACGCCTCCTCTCGTGGGCTGACGACTTGGGGTTCGGTGACCACCAAACCCGGAGCTGCGACGACGGCAGCGTTGCAAACAACTCCTTGTTTCCGTTGTAGGGCCTCGTGCGCTTGAATACTCGTGGCGACTCTCAAAGAAGAAATATCGATCTCGTCAGCTGTGTTGATAGGGACCCCTTGGTCCTGCGCCAACTTGAGCAGCTGCTCCAAAACCATTGCGTCTTGGCCCTCCTCGTCCATACGAGGGAACGCAGCATCGGCCAGAGCCAGCAACGCCGTGTGATAGGCAAGCGCGGTCTCCGTGGCCGCTTTCCGTCTTGCATAAAAATGATGGCGGCACGCCGAGGGAGGTCCGTAGACCCTGGCCAACAGACCCAGCGCATCCTTCAGCGTGGAGCGGTCCGACTTCCGTGCAGACCTGAAGGCCGCGAGCGCGTCGTCGTCCAGCATGGCGGGCAATGCCCGCAGCGCCGTAGCATCGGACCAAGCGGACATCTCTTGATGCGCCAAAAACCTGCGCTGAAATTGGCCCCAGTCCCCGCCTTCCGCCTTGAAGGCTGACAACGTGGGCAGACGCTGCTGAAAAATGAAGTCATCCGCCTCGTGGTTCCTCTCCGCCTCTCCGTCGGTGTGTAAGATGGCGGTTCCAGTGGCAGATGTAAAATAGCGGACCCCATCGCGCGCTGATGACGTCGATGCGCGCGCTTGGGTGCCCCCCACGACGTGGCGCTCGCCGTTCCCGCCAAAAGTAGGCCCAGGCGCAATGGCGGGAATCCCCCATTCGTTTTGGCGGGAATCTGCGGGGCGACCTTGTAAAATGTCCCCCACCATCCCCGCTCCTCCCGACGAGCTGATCTCCGCCAAGATGGACGCGGCGGCGAGCAGCAGCTCCGCCAGTCGGGAGTGCGCCTCACGAAGCACGGCCTCGGTCCCCGGTCGCTCGCCCGGCGCCGTCGACGGATCCTGTAGCGTGGGCAATTCTTCATCCTCGCCCCCCGCCACCAGCGGCCCCGAGTCGTCCAGGTTTTCCTCGCGGTCAATCCCGTGGGTCCGACGGGTCTTCCTCGTCTCCATACTTGGAAGCCCGTTTCACTTCTGACGCCAGATGAAGTATGGGAAATGACGGCAGGAAACTCCTTTGACGGGAACACACTTCTTTTATTAAATCTTGACTTGTAACGATACAACGTGTGGTCTCTCTTCTTCACAGTACGGTCACCATACAACGGTACAACTCGTGACCTCTCTTCTCTCGACTCCACACTTCTCTCGACTCCCGTAGATTCTGTGCTTCTGGCTACTCTGTGCCTCTGGCTGCACACTTCACTCGCCTCGTGTAGACTCCGCGCCTCTGGCTACACTCTTCACTCGTCTCGTGTAGACTTTACATATCTGGCTACACACTCTTCGGTACCCGTCTCGTGTAGACCTTACATCTCCGGCTACACACTCTTCAGTACCTGTCTCGTGTAGACCTTACATCTCCGGCTACACACTCTTCAGTACCTGTCTCGTGTAGACCTTACAGCTCCCTGGCTACACACTATACATTACTCGGCTCGTGTAGACCTTCCACTCTCTCTGGCTACACACTATACATTACTCGGCTCGTGTAGACCTTCCACTCTCTCTGGCTACACACTATACATTACTCTCCACTGCTCTCCTCTCCGGGCTCTATCTCTGCACCTTCGTCTTCATTCCTAGATGGTTCCACTTCCGCCCTCTACTCCTCTGTGCATCACCTTATATATTCCCTCCTCACGGGAGACGGAGCGGATGCGGACCTCGACGTCGGCACCGCTCCTCAGTTACCCAATCACCACGCGCTATCTCTACGATCCGTTTCCACCCAGCGCGTGTTTCCACTCACCGACCAATCACACCGCGCTGCCACCCGATCACTCCCTCTCAGCGCGTCACCGGCACACAGCCAATCAGCAGCACTACCCCCACCCGCGCGTTGGCGCCTGCTCCTCCCTGTCAGCGCGCGTCACCACACACACACACGTACATACGCGCTGGCACACGACGCATACCCCAGCGCGTATCACCACTACACATACAAACCGCTACACTACCGCTCCCCAAGTGTACTTACACAGCGGTGTAAATACACACACGCTTACAAGCGATACCATTTCGATTATCAATAAAAGTGTATGACAGCAATCGTAATAATTTTCGTGGATTAAATTAAACAAATCACCTTGATTGTTCTGACGCGGTCATATCAACACAAGTACTTCAATATTTTTATAAAACAAAGTCAGCACGGTATAAACTTGCACCTCAAAGTCCAAATCACAATTTTAATACTGCATTTGCCTGGTAACGCCTTTGAACAGGCAGCAGTTTGCAGCACATTCGAGGGTGAATATTAGCAAATTAACGCGAATTATGCGGTGAGATGAATATATGTATTCAGGATTAAGCTCAATAGCCAGATTCCACAAGTAATGACTGATCCCATATCTGCATTTCCCATAAATATGCTAAATTCCTCTTGATATGCAAACTATTGGAACCTCCGAGTTCAATCAGTCTACACAACAAAGGCTCATTCCTAACAGCGTGTTTCAGACGCACCGAACCTCACCATAATAATATCCAGGGCCTACCTTGGTTCCTCCCACCCTCAACCAGTATATATACTGGTTGAAGGTGGGAGGAGCCAATATCCAGGGCCTACCTTGGCTCCTCCCACCCTCAACCAGTATATATACAAGAACTGTTTTCTTGGAATGTATCTTACTTGATACAGCTATCGTGCTGTGACGGTTCCACCTGAAGACGGAAGCTTATGTCTTTAAATCCTCTAAACTTGGAGCAGTTTAGAAGACATTGCCGGGTGAATATTAGCAAATTCACAGGAAGCACGGACTTATGCATGGAGATGTAAATCTTTATTCAAACGGAAGTGTACAATTATGCAGTGCGAAGTACATACATATTAAGGTTTAATTGCAATGGCCAGATTTGCTAAGCTATGCTGCGACATATGCGAATTGTTAATGTAAAAATTAACAATTGAATGCAAAGTCCATGAAAGGCCAGGACGAGAACAAAGGATTTGGATGCTAGAGGGGAGTTATAAGGGGCTTAAAATCAGACCTCAAGACCATTTCGAGAGGGATTTCACTGAGGATAGACGCTCGACTCCTCTCTCTGCAGATTACCCTTCTCCTGCGAGACCCAACCTGGCGAGCACGATTGCCTGGCGACTGGGAGAGTTCGAGGCGATATCTTCAGACGGGTTACAGGGACATCGACACGCCGTGCATCAACAAGTAAGTGTCTTCGTTAGTGGATAAAACTGGTAGTCGCGTGTAGCCCGACTTACGAGACGTTACTGTGTGTCGGTTAGACGTTAGTGAGAGTTTGCTTTTTTGCGATTTGAGGCAGACATCCACGCAGCTTAGAGGGTGCCTTTAACTCTCAACAACACCCGCGACTGTTACTCTGCTCTGAAGAATCAGTCACATGGAGCAGATAAACTCTCCACAGCGCCACGCACACACGGGCCAGAAGCCGTTCAATTGTTCTGTGTGTGGGAAGGCATTTTCACGTAAATCAAATCTTAACACTCACCAGAAGACACACACGGGTGAGAAGCCGTTCAAGTGCTCTGTGTGTGGGAAGACATTTTCACAGAAATCAAATCTAAACAGTCACCAGAAAACACACACGGGCGAGAAGCTGTTCAAGTGCTCTCTTTGTGGGAAGGCATTTGCACAGAAAGTAGATCTTCACAGGCACCAGAAAACACACACGGGCGAGAAGCCGTTCAAGTGCTCTTTGTGTGGGAAGGCATTTTCACGGAAATAAAATCTTCACAGTCACCAGAAAACACACTCGGGCGAGACGCCATTAAAGTGCTCTCTTTGTGGGAATGCATTTGCGTGGAAGTCAGCTCTTAACACTCACAAGAAAACACACTCGGGCTAGAAGCCATTTCATTGCTCTACGAGGGAGAGGACATTTTCACGGTCATCACCCCAAAACAAGCACCAGAAAATCCGCAATGATAGGGAAGTGAAATCAAACGGTGAAATTCAAAGTGCTGCAATGAGTCCTGAAAAAAATGCATCTTTCGAACCGAGGCAGGTGGATCCTGAGAGATCGTTGAATGTAGCGGATGTAATGAGTCCTGACGACAATTCATCTTTCGACCCCATGCAGTTGGATCCTGAGAGATGGCTAGATGTAGTGGATGTAATCAGCGCTGAAGACAATTCCACTTTCGACCCCACGCAGTTGGATACTCAAAAATGGCTGCTGGAGTGGCTGGAAAATCAAAGTTTTGAGCACTTCTTTTAGCTGTTGAAGTCCTGGAACGTGCATGTCTGTATCTCTGTAAGATCAATTAATAACGTACAACTCTTTTTTAATCAGTGATTTGCAGCAGTACTCCAAGCTAGTGTGATCATTTGAAGCATTTTCACGGTTAGAAAACACTTCACAAGTCATCAGGAATAAAAAGCTGAATTCGAAAGTGATGTAATGAGTTCTAAAGGAAATTCCACTTTCGACCCCATGAAGTTGGATCCGGAGAGATGGCTGGATGTAGTGGAGTGGCTGAAGACTCAAACGTATTGAGTACATCTGTTAACTGTTGCCCTGTATATATTCGTGTCTCTTAGATATATTTTTTCAGTGATTCCCAGTACTCCAAGCTAGAGTGATGTTGTGAATGCTCTATAATGTGTTCAGATGAACGTATTCCTTTTAAGTTTCAGAAGTGTTCACTTATTTCAGGATGGCAACAATTTTATACTTCGATGGATACATTGCTTCGTCTGGTAGTTGGATCATCGGGGCTGTTAAATGGCTGGTGCTTATGCCAGAAGGTGGCATGTGTTGTAATCTTCTCACTGCAAATGATGTGAGCGTGCTGTCTTGTTTATTCCAGACGTTGTCACGTTAAGGTGGTGCTTCGTAGTCCTATCGGATTACTTGTTGATGTGGTGTGATGCGCAGTGGTTTTATGTTGGTTCAATTTCTAATTTTTCTCTCGTAGTTAAGTGGTTGTGCTGAGCTAAAGTTGGAGAATTTTTTTTTTTTTATCAATGTTTAATAAGTTAAATAACTTAAAATTATACGTTTCAGAGTGTGCGTGGATTGCCCGTTCGTTGTTCTTGTGTTTGGTGGCTTGGACTTCTGGACGAATGGCTTCAGTCGAAAAGGACGTCAATGGGGAAATCGACGTTTACGTGTTAGATTTTTAAAATATGTTTTAACTGTTGAAATTGGGAAATAATTTGCCTTGTCCCTTCCTGTTTGAGCATGCGTATTAATAAAGATTTCAATACGAGTATTAACGTGAATTTTCTTGCAGATTAATAAAGACCTGAATTGTTTTTAAAGATGACTGATCGTACGTTATTTCAACCATATCCTTCCTTAAAAAAACACGGACGAGTAGACATACACACACAAGTGTGCTTATAAACACGACTGTCTATACAGCGGTGTGCATTCACACACGAGTGTGCATGTGTCTCTACGAGTTTTAACTTTAATTTGCTTGCAGAACAATAAAGACCTGACATGTTAAAGATGACTAATCGTCCCTTATTGAAGAAGGGAAATAATAAAATAATACAAATAAAAATTTTCATGAAATAATTTTTTTTATTAAATAATAAAATAATAATAAAAAACTTACGGAATAAAATTACTTTATAAAATTATTGTATTATGTTTTATTATTTTATTATTTCCCTTCTACGTGACTTTAACGAAAGAACCAAGAAGATGAAGAAGAAAATAAAACATAATAAAATAATTGTATTATGTTTTATTTTAATTATTTTATTATTTCCCTTCTTCGTGGCTTTACCGAAAGAACCAAGGAGGTGAATTTACTTGCAGAAGAATAAAAACCTGACATGTTAAAGATGACTAATCGTCCCTTATTGCTACAATGTTCATAGCGAACACGTGTGGAGGCGAGTTTCAGGTGAAGCATCTCCAGCACACAAGTTTACCCTCACCTGGCAGCATCGTGGCTGTCCGCTGATCACACTCATGACGTCACACGCACGAGCTGTAGGGGCGGGGCTCTGTCCGCTCAGTGGCGCTGTATTCATTAATTTAGCACCACGAGCGGGGAGTCTCATCCCTGTAGTTCCCTGTTGTGGTGCCGCATTCATCACCACGTTGCCCTCAATTATTTGTACGACACAATGTGAAAATAAGTTGTGCGTTCCAATACACATACTTACACGGGTACACACATACACACTCCCTTGTACACACACCCACACACGAGTGGACATACACAGTGCTGTAGAAAAATGCACGAATGTGCATACACACCGCTTTGTACATACACACACGGGTGCACATGCATACACGAGTGCGTACACCCATTTGTGCATCTATACATACAACACATATGTGTATAGATGCACAAATGAGTGTAAATGCACCGGGGTGTAGATACATGCACAGTGTAATTGCACACAGCAATATACATAAACACATGTGCACGTATACAGCAGTGTGCATGCTCAGGGATTGCGTTTCAACACACACAAATATGCGAGCACACACGATTGTACATACATACACACGTGTACAGACCCACACGTGTCCATGAACGAGTGTAAATACACACACGAGTCCACATGCACGCGAATGTACCCACACAGCAGTACACACCCATGTACATACACATGGCTACAATTCCCTGTTGTGATGCCGCATTCATTACCACGTTGCCCCTCAATTCTTTGTACGACACAATATTATAACAATAATACACGAGTACACATATACACTCCCATGTACACACACCCACACACGAGTGGACAAACACAGCGGTGTAGATACATACACGAATGTGCATTCACACCGCTTTGTACATACACACGGGTGCACATACATACACGAGTGTGCATACACACACGAGTATACATACACAGCAGTGCACGTACACAGGGATTGCGTTTGACATCACAAATAAATGGGCGAACAAATGATTGTACATACCTATACACATACATACACGCATGTACATAGCCACATAAACAAGTGTAAATATACACGTGTACACACATTGCAGGGTGAATATTCGTGTGCTGGTGTCATTGACCCAATTCGATTGATACCTGTGACTTACAGCTTTCCACACCTTACGACACGCTCCCACGCCCCTTCATTCGTTTTTTGTTTATCAGAAGGAGGCACTCCCTGTTGTTTGCCAATCCCCTGCCACGAGTAAAGTTTTGCAAAAACAACCCCCTTCCTTCATTGACGGTGTTGGACGGTAACGCTGTGGTGGATGTGAGCAATGTCCCGGAGGGAAGGCTCGTAGCCACCACAGTGGCCCACGAGGTCTTTGGACGGGTGCGAGGGGCTGGTAACCCCGCAATAGTCAATGCAATTAGCAAAAAAACTCGTCGCAAATTTTAAACACGTGCAAAATATTGAACACATACACACTGGTGTATATACACACCGAAGGTCGTATGTTACAGACTAGAAGATGACGATTGTTTTTTTTGCGTAACGTTATTATGAACCACGCTTTCAAGCTTAACCATTCAGATGATTATTCCAAGTTCATGACAGAAATTATAACAAAACACACTCGTTTGCTAAAAGCGCCATGCTCAACACGAGTGTCCTTAAATATGTTTATTAAACAGGTTCAGAACAGTATTAACTTGCACCTATTAGTCCAAGATGGGGCCGGCTAGTTTTTTTAGTCTAGTCCCGTGTGTGTTTGTTGTGTGAGGTGTCTTGATAGCAGTCGCTCTCCACTGTAGTCCTGGCATCTGCTGCTCAGATTCCTTCCACAGCTGTGCTCCCAGTGGCACCGTCTCTCCGGGGGGGAACCATGTGGTGTGTGTGTGTGACGTGTATCACGGGGTGTGTGGGTGTGTGCCTGGGATGTGTCACGGGGTGGGTGGGTAGTCTGGTGATAGTGGTCATGGTTGGCAGCGATCCACGACCACAACAACCACCCCTACTGTGTGGTGGACATGCCACCACAAAGCAGCACGCGGCGGGGGAGTGAGGTGATCGCTCTCGCCACGCGAGCAAGGCCCCCTCGCTTCCTCTTCTCTCCCTGCATCAACAACAACAACAATAACCGCCATTCGCCACTAAGTGGCGGTGACGTCACCACGACGCTTGTGCCAGGCCACGTGCACCTTGAGGCTACCACGTGAAGTGTCGAACGCCAGACGACAGGAGGTTACGGGGCAGACCCAGCAGGTGCCAACGGTCGACTGACCGAGATGACCGAGATGACTGGCTGATGCACCACCTGTGCCCCCTACTGTACAAACTTGATGTGCTTTAGCCACCCGGCGTTCCGCTCGTTGTTGTGAGCGTCGCTCCTCCGCCCTCCGTTGTTGTTGGAGGGCGACTGCCTCCAACTGCCCAGTAGCGTCCTTCACGAGCCTGCATCACCACCTCCACCACCTGCACCTCCTCCACCTCCTCCTTTGTCTCGTCCTCCATCTCTTCCGTCGTGAGAATTATTGTATTATGTTTTATTTTTATTATTGTATTACTTCCCTTCTACGTGACTTTACCGAAAGAACCATGAAGATGAATCCCTGCAGTTTAGAGGACATTGTCGGGTGAATATTAGCAAATTCACAGGAAGCACGGAATTATGCATGGAGATGTATGTAATTATTCAAACAGAAGTGTACAATTACGCAGTAGAATGTACATACGTATTAAGGTTAAATTACAATGGCCAGATTCGCTAAGCTATGTTGCTATATATGCGGATTGTTAATGTAAAAATTAACAATTGAATGCAAAGTCCATGATATGCCCAGACGAGAACAAAGGATTTGTATGCTAGAGGGGAGTTATAAGGGGCTTAAAATCAGACCTCAAGACCATTTCGAGAGGGATTTCGCTGAGGATAGACGCGCAACACCTCGCTCTGCAGATTATCCTTGTCCTGCGAGACCCAGCCTGGCGAGCCTGATTGCCTGGCGACTGGGAGAGTTCGTGGCGATCTCTTCAGACGGGTTACAGGGACATCGACACGCCGTGCATCAACAAGTAAGTGTCTTCGTTAGTGGATAAAACTGGTAGTCGCGTGTAGACCGACTTACGAGACGTTACTGTGTGTCGGTTAGACGTTAGTGAGAGTTTGCCTTTTGGCGATTTGAGCCAGACATTCACGCAGCTTAGAGGGTGCCTTTAACTCTCAACAACACCGCGACTGTTACTCTGCTCTGAAGAATCAGTCACATGGAGCAGATACTCTCTCCACATCGCCACGCACACACGGGCCAGAAGCCGTTCAAATGCTCTTTGTGTGGGAAAGGATTTTCACAAAAATCACATCTTCACAGTCACCAGAAAACACACACGGGCGAGAAGCCATTCAAGTGCTCTGTTTGTTTGAAGGCATTTGCAGAGAAATCAACTCTAAACAGTCACCAGAAAACACACTCGGGCGAGAAGCCATTCAAGTGCTCTGTTTGTGGGAAGGCATTTGCTTGGAAATCTATTCTTTATAGTCACCAGAAAACACACACGGGCGAGAAGCCGTTCAATTGCTCTATTTGTGGAAAGGCATTTGCGGATGAATCAAATCTTAACAGACACCAGAAAACACACAAGAACGAAAAGCCATTCAATTGCACTGTGTGCGGGAAGGCATTTTCACGGAAATAAAATCTTCACAGTCACCAGAAAATACACTCGGGCGAGAAGCCATTTAATTGCTCTACCAGGGAGAGGACATGTTCACGGTCATCACCCCGAAACAAGCACCAGAAGATCCGCAATGATAGGGAATTGAAATCAAAATGTAGAATATAAAGTGCTGCAATGAGTCCTGATAAAAATGCATCTTTCTAACCTTTGCAGGTGGATCCTGAGAGATGGCTGAATGTAGTGGATGTAATGAGTCCTGACGACAATTCCTCATTAGGATCAATGCAGGTGGATCTTGAGAGATGGCTGGATGGAATGGAGTGGCTGGAGACTCAAGCGTATTGAGTACATCTGTTAACTGTTGCATTGTGTATATTCGCGTCAGTGATTTCCAGTACTCCGAGCTGGAGTGTTGTTGTGAATGCTCTATAATGTGTCCAGATGAAAGCCTTCCTTTTAAGTTCCAGAAGTGTTCACTTATTTCAGGATGACAACAATGTTATACTTCTATAGATGCCTTGCTTCGTCTGGTGGTTGTATCATCGGGACTGGTAAATGTGTGGTGTTTATGGTAGAAGGTGCCATGTCATCTTCTCACAGCTAATTGCGTGTTAAAGTTTATTCTAGACTTCGTCACGTTAAGGTGGTGCTTTGTAGTCCTATCGGACTACCTGTTGATGTGTTATGAAGCGCAGTGGTTGTGTGGTGGTTCAATTTATAATTGTACTCTCGTGGTTAAGTGGTTTTGTTGAGCTAAAGTTGGAGAAATACTGTGATCACAACTTTGCTAAATATTTTAATTTTTTTTTATCAATGTTTAATAAGTTAAAGAACTTAAAATTATAGGTTTCAGAGTGTGCGTGGATTGCACGTTCGTTGTTCTTGTGTTTGATGGCTTGGACTTCTGGAAGAATGGCTTCAGTCGAAAAGGACGTCAATGGGGAAATCGACGTTTTCGTGTTAGATTTTAAGAATATGTTTTAACTGTTGAATTCCTATTGGGAAATCATCTTCCTAGTTCCTTCCTGTTTGAGCATGCTTATTAATACAGATTTCGATGGGAGTGTTCACGTGAATTTTCTTGCAGATTAATAAAGACCTGAATTGTTTTTGAAGATGACTGATCGTACGTTATTTCAACCATTTCCTTCCTTAAAAAACACGGCCGAGTAGACACACACACAAGTGTGCTTATAAACACGACTGTCTACACAGCGGTGTGCATTCACACACGAGTGTGCATGTGTCTCTACGAGTTTTAACTTTAATTTACTTGCAGAACAATAAAGACCTGACATGTTAAAGATGACTAATCGTCCCTTATTGCTACAATGTTCATAGCGAACACGTGTGGAGGCGAGTTTCAGGTGAAGCATCTCCAGCACACAAGTTGACCCTCACCTGGCAGCATCGTGGCTGTACGCTCAGTGGCGCTGTTTTCATTAATTTAGCACCACGAGCGGGGAGTCTCATCCCTGTAGTTCCCTGTTGTGGTGCCGCATTCATCACCACGTTGCCCTCAATTATATGTACGCAACACACATACACGAGTGGACATAGCAGTGTATATGCATAGACGAATGTGCATATGTAGTGGTGGTATTGACGTGCGCCGACTGTGACAGTGATGGATCACGGGGCGGCGCGGGGTGCGGGGTTGGGCACGCGTTGTGGGCGTGGTGTAGACGCGCGCGCCGGGAGTGACAGATGACGGGGCGGCGCGGCGTGGGTGGTGAGGCACGATGAGATGTGGGAAAACAGGATCGTAGCCAGCGCCCGGCGATTGGTCGAATAAGTGGGTGCTCGCAGCGACGTCCGCAGGTGGGGTATAAAGGGGGACGCGCGTGAGCACTCGGGGAGAGTTACCCAGTTGAAGACCCGAAGACGGAGCTGAAGACCTAGTGCCCCGAGACCCCTAGTCCCGCCGTCCTTGTGGGGACCGGGGCCCTGTGTGGCTCGGAGGCGAGGCTGTGGGACCCGGGGTCCGACGCCCCCGTGGGTCGGGCTGGGGACCCACAGTCGAGACGGATACCCCGGGCAGGGAGTGTCCCGAGTAGCTCAGTGGCGTTAGTCGCCGAGTAGCTAAGTGGATGTTGGTCATCCGAGTAGCTCAGTGGCGTTAGTCGCCGAGTAGCTAAGTGGGTGTTTGTCACCCGAGATACTAAGTGGATGTTGGTCATCCGAGTAGCTCAGTGGGCGTTAGTCGCCAAGTAGCTAAGTGGGTGTTTGTCACCCGAGATACTAAGTGGGTGTTTGTCACCCGAGATACTAAGTGGGTGTTTGTCACCCGAGATACAAAGTAGGTGTTAGTCACCTGTGAACGAGTTTGATAAAATAAAGAGTGTGTTACCCGTGAAGTCGTCTCCCGCCGAGTTACTACATTACAACTGGCGTCAGAAGTAAACCTGTCTTCAAGAAGTATGGACACAAGGAAGACTACCCGTACCCACGAGCGAGGTCGGGACGACGACGGCGTACCGGGGACACCGACCTCGGGAGTAGAGGACGAGGAGTTGCCGCCGATGCAGCACTTCGCGGTGATGGCCGACGCTCCGCTTGCCTCCGACACCAGCCTCCAGGACGCGCACTCCCGGTTGGCGGAGTTGCTACTCGCCGCCGCCGCTGTCTTGGCCGACATCTCCGTTCCGGCGAGCGGAAAAACGGCTGCGGGGGTCGTGGAGGAAGCGACGTTGGAGGATTCCCGCCAAAAGGCGCTTCGCGCCAAAAGTCTGGAAGTTGCCGCCGTTTTTGGGGGGCCGCCACCGATTGGCGGGAAAGACGGACGCCACGTGGCCGGACACCTCCGCGCAGCGCAGCCCACGTCATCAGCGCGCGCCGGAGCCCTCCATTTTGCGCCTGACAACCGAGCCGACATTTTACACAACTACAGCGGAGCGCGGGAAAATCTCTCCGACGTCGACGACGATCGGGTCCTCCAGCAAAGATTGCCCGCGCTGTCGGCGTTCAAGGCGGATGGGGGCGACTGGGGAGCCTTCCAACGAAGGTTCCTCGCTCATCAGGAGATGTCGGGGTGGTCCGACACCACTGCCCTGCGTGCGTTGCCAGCGATGCTTGACGACGACGCGCTTGCAGCCTTCACATCTGCTGCAAGGTCGTCCAGCTCTACGCTCCAGGCCGCACTACACCTGATGGCGAAGGTGTTCGGGCCGCCCTCCACGTGTCGCCACCAGTTCTACGATCGGCGGAAGATGGCTGGAGAAACGACGCTCGCCTATCGCACGGCACTACTCGCCTTGGCGGACGCAGCTTTTCCCCGCATGGATAAGGAGGGGAAGGACGCCATGGTGACGGAGCAGCTGCTGGTGTTGGCCCACGAGTTGGGGGTCCCCATCAACGTGGCGGACGAGATGGATATCTGCTCCCTGGCGATCGCCACGAGCATCCACGCGTACGAGGTCCTCAAACGCAAGCCGGGGGTCGTCTGCAAATGGGCGGGGAACGCGGCACTGGCCGCCACGATCGCCGAACCTCAGCCAGCTGCGGTGCAGGAGCAGGCCTTCGCTGCATCGCGTCCGGGGGAGTGGAGAACGGGAGGTCGTTCGCCCCGCAAGCTGGAGCAACCGAAACCTACGACGTCCGTCGTCTGCTACAACTGCGGCCTTCGGGGTCACGTCGCAGCCGGGTGCCGGGCCCCGCGTCAGCGCGCCACAGGACCACGTCGGGACGACGACCAGGGCCACAAGTCATCCCAACAAAACCCGGCAAGTCGCGGCACCTCACACGTTCGGTCCACAAACACGGCACATTCGGGTCGCCGCTTCGCGGTGGGGGGTTCGCGGCTGGGTGCCGGGGGTTCATTTCGGCGAGGGGGGTCCGTACGCGGCCCGCAAGCAGTCGAGTGGTCCGAATTGGCCCACAGGATCGTGGCTGCGTCGGCCGGGTCGTCCGTGGTAACGGGGTTCATTGACGGGGTTGAGGTCCGGGTGCTTGTTGACACGGGTGCGTCGGCCACCATCATCTCGGACCTTATTTATAACATTCTTCCCGTCCAAAGTAGACCCCTTCTGCCAGTAGACGTGCCATTTTATGCGGCGAATGGGGGATCCCTGGGGATCATCGGCCAGATTCGGGCGACTATTTGCATTGGTGACATCAAATTGGCGGGCCCTATTTTTGTATCATCATCGCTGGCCGTTCCCTGTTTGCTAGGTACGGACTTTTTGTCCAAAATGCCCATCAAAATTCTTATAGATCAGGCCTGCATAGAGCTTCCGTCAGGTCGGCGGGTTGCGTTCTTGTCGAGCCCTACCAAAATGCGCACGGTTTGTGCGACGGTGCAGGCGCTGGCGACTCACACTGTACGGGTGCCCCCGGGATCGCAAATGTTAGTACCCCTTCGGTTCAGGAAGCCACTCGAGGTGGGTGCGGAGGCACAGGGGGTGCTGTTGGGGCCGTCTAACAGAGCCAGTAGGGGCCTCGACTTAGCGGTTGCTCAAACCATGGTGAGAGGGGACAGTGAGCCGTTCGTAATGGTCCTGAATACGGGGTCGCGGCCGGCCGTAATTGCGCAGGGAACGGTGCTGGCTCACGCCGCGCCGCTACCCGTTGAGGAACGGCTCGTGGCTCAAGCAGATTTCACTGTTAAGTCGCATCCTCCAAGTGATGAGGGGACTGAGTGGTTGGACTCGTTGTGTGCCGGTTCTGCTAACTTGTCCGCGGTGCAATTGGGAGCATTGAGGGGTTTGCTAATCGAGTTTGCTGACGTGTTCAGCAAACATAAGTACGATATCGGCTGCACTGACCTGTTGCGCCACCACATAGCTACAGGGGACGCGGCCCCTATTCGTCAGAATCCCTTCCGGCTCAGCCCAGCCGAGAAGGAACATGTGCAATCGGCGGTTAATGATATGTTGGCGGCCGATATCATTTCGCCCTCTTCTAGTCCGTGGGGTGCTCCTATTGTCCTAGTAAAGAAACAGGACGGGTCCTTGCGGTTTTGTGTCGATTTCCGCCGCTTAAACAAAATCTCGATGGCGGATGCGTATCCGCTCCCCAGGATGGATGAGTCGCTGGATGCCTTGGCGGGAGCGCAGTTTTTTTCCACACTCGATCTGCTTTCTGGATTTTGGCAATTGCCACTCGATAACGAGTCTAAACCTAAAACTGCTTTCCGGACACCTGGGGGCCTATTTGAATTCAACCGTTTGCCCATGGGCTTACATTCCGCTCCCGCCACGTTCCAGAGACTCATGGAATTGGTTTTGTCGGGCCTCCAATGGAATACCTGTTTGATTTATCTCGACGATATCATCGTCTTTAGTCGGACTTTCGAGGAGCACCTCCAGCGACTGAGAGCGGTGTTCCTCAGGATGCGTTCCGCTAAGCTTAAATTTAAACCGGCTAAATGTTTTCTGCTTCGGGAATCGGTTAGGTATTTGGGCCATATCGTGAGTCATTCAGGGATCTCGACGGACCCTGCTAAGACGCATTGCGTCAGCTCATGGCCAACGCCAACCTCGGTCACGGAGGTTCGTAGTTTCATTGGTTTCGCCTCCTATTACCGTCGTTTTGTCAAGCAATTTGCCACCATAGCCAGGCCCCTGCACGCTTTGACGGCTAAGGGTGTGAGGTTTCACTGGGGGGCGGAAGAGGAGGCTGCGTTCTGCTCCCTCCGTGACGCCTTGGTGCAGGCTCCCCCCTTGTGTTACCCCGATTTCACACAACCGTTTTTGCTTGACACAGACGCCAGCAATACGGGTATCGGGGGGGTGCTCTCACAGGTGGTCGGGGGGGTTGAACGGGTGGTCGCCTACGGTAGTAGAGTTCTTTCCCCCGCCGAACAACGCTATTGCGTAACTCGTCGTGAATTGTTAGCCATTGTGTTTTTTACACAGCAATTCCGGCCGTATCTTTACGGCCGTCATTTTACGGTCCGTACGGACCATGCGGCTCTACAATACGCTATGCGCGTGGCACAGCCATCGGGCCAATTGTCCCGATGGTTGGAGGTCCTTCAAGACTACCAATTCACGACGATTTACCGCAAGGGGTTGCGACACTCAAATGCGGACGCCTTGTCGCGGTTGCCTCCGTGCACGGACTGCACATGTTTGTTGGGATCGGCGCGGTGCAAACCCCCGGTTGCCGGCACCCCGGGAGTTGCGCTCGCCGCCACTGACACCCCGGGAGAGGACGCCCCCACGGGGAGGGATTCGCTGTTGTCGTTGCCCCTCATTGAGTGGGGCCGCCTCCAGATGTCCGACAGCTCCCTACTTACGCTACGTCGGAAAGTTGGCGCTCCCGAGGTAGGGGAGGCGCGGGTCGGTTCCTGGGTGTGCAGACAGGGCCTTTTGATGAAGTGGGACAACATGTCCCGGCGTCACGTGCTCATTGTGCCTGTTGCTATGCGGGGTAGGGTTGTTCTGGCAGCTCATGAACGGCTCATGCATCTGGGTTTTCACAAAACGCTCGCCCTAATCCAGCGAGACTATTATTGGCCGGGGATGGGTAACGACGTGGCGAATATTCTTAAGGGATGCGTAGGGTGCGCCAAAAGGAAACCGCCACCATTGGCAGCTAATCCACCGCTGCAATCCATTCAGGTTTCGCGCATAAACGAATTGGTAGCGTTGGACATCTTGGGGCCCTTTCCGGCTACACCAAGGGGAAATAGGTTCCTGCTGGTTGGCGTGGAATACTTCACCCGATGGCCTATGGCATGGCCGCTCGCCAACCAGTCGGCTGCGGCGGTGGCGGACGCCTTTGTCCAGGGTTATGTTTTGGACAAGGGCGCCCCCGAACGCTTGCTGACGGATCAAGGAAATAATTTTTCGAGCGTTTTGTTGCGCGAGGTGTGCGACCTGTTGGGTACAAAGAAAGTGCGTACTTCCCCCTACCACCCGCAGACTGACGGGATGGTTGAGCGTCTGAACAGGACGATTACGTCTATGTTGTGCCAACAGGTCTGCGACGATCAGGTTGATTGGGACTTACAGGTGCCGGGGGTACTCGCGGCCTATCGAATGGCCCCTCATGCGGCGACGGGGTTTTCCCCATTTTTTCTTATGTATGGGCGGGAGGCCGATCCGGCCATGGACGTCCAACTGGGGATTTCCCAGCCACGTGCAAAATCTAAATTGGCAGACCACATCAAATTTAATATCGCCAAATTGACTGAAGCGCGGGAGGCGGCGAGGTTGAATTCGCGGTCGCGGCAAATTGCGAACGAGAAATTGCATGAGCGGAGGGTGCATACGCATGATTGGAAACCAGGCGATAAGGCCTGGCTGCATTGTCCACATGCACCGTTGGCTACGTCCCCCAAGTTGTTGAGACCTTGGAGGGGACCGGTGGAAATTGTGCGGGTTGCACGACCCCAGAGTATACAGATTAAATGGGGGAAACGCCGTTGGTACGTGCACCCCTCCCGACTGAAGCCCTATGCGGCACCGTGTGACCCCGTTCTGTGCCGTGACGACCGGGCGTGTGATGTGACTGTCGACTCGGGGAGGGAGGTGTCGCAGGCTGATCCTCACGTGTCTCCACCTGACCCACCCCCAGGTGCCTCGGGCTTGACGGCTGCTGACCGTCGAGAGCCTGAACCCCGGGGCACGCACGGGTCCTCGATGCCTGGCCGATGTCTTCCTGAACCGCCGGCACCACCGGACGTTCAACCGCGTCTGGTGCCGTACGACGGACCGGCAAGGCGGACTCGGGCTAGGGCACAACAATTTTCATGAAGACATTTTTTTTCTCTACACCGAGCTCGCCCGGTGTTCCCCTCTGCCGGGGTAATGTCCCGTTGTAGGGACGCTCGGAAAAAGAAGGGGACACTGCACGAGTCGAAAGAAAAAAAAAAAAATTTCCATTTATTTTCCTTTTTGCATACACATTGCTATTGTCACTCGCCGGTTTGTATATATTGTTCTATTGTCGCGGTGGCACTGGTTGATGGTTGCGGATGGTAGTGTTCGCGTCGTGTTGTGTTGTTACGTTAGTTGTTCTTGTTGTTGTGTTGTGTTACGGGGCACACAGGGCGGTTTGTATATTTTTATAGCAGCCGGGTCGGCTGCGAGCTATGTGGTAGGGGGTGATGTAGTGGTGGTATTGACGTGCGCCGACTGTGACAGTGATGGATCACGGGGCGGCGCGGGGTGCGGGGTTGGGCACGCGTTGTGGGCGTGGTGTGGACGCGCGCGCCGGGAGTGACAGATGACGGGGCGGCGCGGCGTGGGTGGTGAGGCACGATGAGATGTGGGAAAACAGGATCGTAGCCAGCGCCCGGCGATTGGTCGAATAAGTGGGTGCTCGCAGCGACGTCCGCAGGTGGGGTATAAAGGGGGACGCGCGAGAGCACTCGGGGAGAGTTACCCAGTTGAAGACCCGAAGACGGAGCTGAAGACCTAGTGCCCCGAGACCCCTAGTCCCGCCGTCCTTGTGGGGACCGGGGCCCTGTGTGGCTCGGAGGCGAGGCTGTGGGACCCGGGGTCCGACGCCCCCGTGGGTCGGGCTGGGGACCCACAGTCGAGACGGATACCCCGGGCAATGAGTGTCCCGAGTAGCTCAGTGGCGTTAGTCGCCGAGTAGCTAAGTGGATGTTGGTCATCCGAGTAGCTCAGTGGCGTTAGTCGCCGAGTAGCTAAGTGGGTGTTTGTCACCCGAGATACTAAGTGGATGTTGGTCATCCGAGTAGCTCAGTGGGCGTTAGTCGCCAAGTAGCTAAGTGGGTGTTTGTCACCCGAGATACTAAGTGGGTGTTTGTCACCCGAGATACTAAGTGGGTGTTTGTCACCCGAGATACAAAGTAGGTGTTAGTCACCTGTGAACGAGTTTGATAAAATAAAGAGTGTGTTACCCGTGAAGTCGTCTCCCGCCGAGTTACTACATTACACATACACACCGCTTTGTACATAGAAACCGCTACACTACCGCTCCCCAAGTGTACTTACACAGCAGTGTAAATACACACACGCTTACAAGCTATACCATTTCGATTATCAATAAAAGTGTATGACAGCAATCGTAATAATGTTCTTGGATTAAATTAAACAAATCACCTTGATTGTTCTGACGCGTTCATATCAACACAAGTACTTCAATATTTTTATAAAACAAAGTCAGCATGGTATAAAGTTGCACCTCAAAGTCCAAATCAGAATTTTAATACTGCATTTCCCTGGTAACGCCTTTGAACATGCAGCAGTTTGCAGCACATTGCAGGGTGAATATTAGCAAATTAACGCGAATTATGCGGTGAGATGAATATACGTATTCAGGATTAAGCTCAATAGCCAGATTCCACAAGTCATGACTAATCCCATATCTGCATTTCCCATAAATATGCTAAATTCCTCTTGATATGCAAACTCTTGGAACCTCCGAGTTCAACCAGACTACACAACAAAGGCTCATTCCTAACAGCGTGTTTCAGCCGCACCGAACCTCACAATAATAATATCCTCCCACCCTCAACCAGTATATATACAAGGACTGTTTTCTTGAAATGTATCTTACTTGATACAGCTATCGTGCTGTGACGGTTCCACCTGAAGACGGAAGCTTGTGTTGCCTCCGAAACGTCGTGAGAATTATTTTATTATGTTTTTATATTTTTTATTTTATTATTTCCCTTCTACGTGACTTTACCGAAAGAACCAAGAAGATAGAGAAGCTCTGTTGCTAGATATGCAGATTGTAATTTCCAAAAATAACAATTGAATGTAAAGTTCATGAAATGCAACGTCGGAGAACTTCATCTTTCAGAAATGCAACATCATTCCAAACGACCCCACCATTCGTGTGCTGGTGTCATTGACCCAATTCGATTGATACCTGTGACTTACAGCTTTCCACACCACGCTCCCCTGCCACGAGTAAAATTTTGCTAAAACAACCCCCTTCCTTCATTGACTGTGTTGGACGGTAACGCTGTGGTGGATGTGAGCAATGTCCCGGAGGGAAGGCTCGTAGCCCCCTCGCTTCCTCTTCTTTCCCTGCATCAACAACAACAACAACAATAACCGCCATTCGCCACTAAGTGGCGGTGACGTCACCACGACGCTTGTGCCAGGCCAAGTGCACCTTGAGGCTACCACGTGAAGTGTCGAACGCCCGCTGGCAGGAGGTTACGGGGCAGACCCAGCAGGTGCCACGGGTCGACAGACCGAGATGACCGAGATGACTGGCTGATGCACCACCTGTGCCCCCTACTGTACCAACTTGCTGTGCTTTAGCCACCCGGCGCTCCGCACGTTGTTGTGAGCGTCGATCCTCCACCCTCCGTTGTTGTTGGAGGGCGACTGCCTCCAACTGCCCAGTAGCGTCCTTCACGAGCCTGCATCACCACCTCCACCACCTGCACCTCCTCCACCTCCTCCTTTGTCTCGTCCTCCATCTCTTCCGTCGTGAGAATTATTTTATTATGTTTTATTTTTATTATTTTATTACTTCCCTTCTACGTGACTTTACCGAAAGAACCATGAAGATGAATCCCTGCAGTTTAGAGGACATTGTCGGGTGAATATTAGCAAATTCACAGGAAGCACGGAATTATGCATGGAGATGTATGTAATTATTCAAACAGAAGTGTACAATTACGCAGTATAATGTACATACGTATTAAGGTTAAATTACAATGGCCAGATTCGCTAAGCTATGTTGCTACATATGCGGATTGTTAATGTAGAAATTAACAATTGAATGCAAAGTCCATGATAGGCCAGGCTAGAACAAAGGAATTGTATGCGAGAGGGGAGTTATAAGGGGCTTAAAATCAGACCTCAAGACCATTTCGAGAGGGATTTCACTGAGGATAGACGCTCGACTCCTCTCTCTGCAGATTACCCTTCTCCTGCGAGACCCAGCCTGGCGAGCACGATTGCCTGGCGACTGGGAGAGTTCGTGGCGATCTCTTCAGACGGGTTACAGGGACATCGACACGCCGTGCATCAACAAGTAAGTGTCTTCGTTAGTGGATAAACTGGTAATCGCGTGTGTAGTTCGACTTACGAAGCGTTACTGTCTCAGTTAGACGTTAGTGAGAGTTTGTTTCTTGGCGATTTGAGCCAGACATCCACGCAGCTTAGAGGGCGCCTTTAACTTTCAACAACAACCGCGACTGTTACTCTGTTCTGAAGAATCAGTCAAATGGAACAGATACACTCTCCACAGCGCCACGCACACACGGGCGAGAAGCCGTTCAATTGCTCTGTTTGTTTGCAGGCATTTGCATGGAAGTCATCTCTTCACAGGCACCAGAAAACACCAACGAACGAGAAGCCATTCAAATGCTCTGTGTGTGGTAAGGCATTTTCACGGAAAACAATTCTACACAATCACCAGAAAACACACACGGGCGAGAAGCCGTTCAAGTGCTCAATTTGTGGGAAGGCATTTTCACGGAAATCAATTCTGCGCAATCACCAGAAAACACACACGGACGAGAAGCCATTCAAATGCTCTGTGTGTGGGAAGGCATTTTCACGGAAAACAATTCTACACAGTCACCAGAAAACACACACGGGCCAGAAGCCGTTCAATTGTTCTGTGTGTGGGAAGGCATTTTCACGTAAATTAAATCTTAACACTCACCAGAAGACACACACGGGCGAGAAGCCGTTCAATTGCTCTGTTTGTTTGCAGGCATTTGCATGGAAGTCATCTCTTCACAGGCACCAGAAAACACACACGAACGAGAAGCCATTCAATTGCGCTGTGTGCGGGAAGGCATTTTCACGGAAATAAAATCTTCACAGTCACCAGAAAACACACTCGGACGAGAAGCCGTTTAATTGCTCTCCAAGGGAGAGGACATTTTCACGGTCATCACCCCGAAACAAGCATCAGAAGATCCGCAATGATCGGCAAGTAAAATCAAATGGTGAAATTAAAAGTTCTGCAATGTGTCCTGAAAAAAATGCATCTTTCGAACCGAGGCAGGCGGATCCTGAGAGATCGTTGAATGTATCGGATGTAATGAGTCCTGACGACAATTCATCTTTCGACCCCATGCAGTTGGATCCTGAGAGATGGCTAGATGTAGTGGATGTAATCAGCGCTGAAGACAATTCCACTTTCGACCCCATGCAGTTGGATACTCAAAAATGGCTGCTGGAGTGGCTGGAAAATCAAAGTTTTGAGCACTTCTTTTAACTGTTGAAGTCCTGGAACGTGCATGTTTGTATCTCTGTAAGATCAATTAATAACGTACAACTCTTTTTTAATCAGTGATTTGCAGCAGTACTCCAAGCTAGTGTGATCATTTGAACAAATATGTTTGATTGCTCTGTGTGTTTGAAGCATTTTCACGGTTAGAAAACACTTCACATGTCTTCAGGAATAAAAAGCTGAATTCGAAAGTGATGTAATGAGTTCTAAAGGAAATTCCACTTTCGACCTCATGAAGTTGGATATGAAGAGATGGCTGGGTGTAGTGGAGTGGCTGAAGACTCAAACGTATTGAGTACATCTGTTAACTGTTGCCCTGTGTATATTCGTGTCTCTTAGATATATTTTTTCAGTGATTTTCAGTACACCGAGCTAGAGTGATGTTGTGAATGCTCTATGATGTGTTCAGATGAAAGTCTTCATTTTAAGTTCTAGAAGTGTTCGCTTACTTCAGGATGGCAACAATGTTATACTTCGAAAGATACATTGCTTCGTCTGGTAGTTGGATCATCGGGGCTGTCAAATGGCTGGTGCTTATGCTAGGTGGCATGTGTTGTAATCTTCTCACAGCAAATGATGTGAGCGTGCTGTTTTGTTTATTCCAGACTTCGTCACGTTAAGGTGGTGCTTCGTAGTCATCTCGGATTACTTGTTGATGTGGTGTGATGCGCAGTGGTTGTGTGATGGTTCAATTTCTAATTTTTATCTCGTGGTTAAGTGGTTTTGTTGAGCTAAAGTTGGAGAAAAACTGTGATCACAACTTTGCTCAATATTTTAAACATGTTCTTTAATTTTTTATCATTGTGTAATAAATAAAATAACTTAAAATTATAGGTTTCAGAGTGTGCGTGGATTGCACGTTCGTTGTTCTTGTGTTTGATGGCTTGGACTTCTGGACGAATGGCTTCAGTCGAAAAGGACGTCAATGGGGAAATCGACGTTTACGTGTTAGATTTTAAGAATATGTTTCAACTGTTGAATTCCTATTGGGATATAATTTGCCTAGTTCCTTCCTGTTTGAGCAAGCGTATTAATACAGATTTCGATACGAGTATTAACGTTAATTTTCTTGCAGATTAATAAAGACCTGAATTGTTTTTAAAGATGACTGATCGTACGTTATTTCAACCATATCCTTCCTTAAAAAAACACGGACGAGTAGACATACACACACAAGTGTGCTTATAAACACGACTGTCTATACAGCGGTGTGCATTCACACACGAGTGTGCATAGACGAATGTGCATACACACCGCTTTGTACATACAAACCGCTACACTATGGCTCCCCAAGTGTACTTACACAGCAGTGTAAATACACACACGCTTACAAGCGATACCATTTCGATTATCATTAAAAGTGTATGACAGCAATCGTAATAATTTTCGTGGATTAAATTAAACAAATCACCTTGATTGTTCTGACGCGGTCATATCAACACAAGTACTTCAATATTTTAATAAAATAAAGTCAGCACGGTATAAACTTGCACCTCAAAGTCCAAATCACAATTTTAATACTGCATTTGGCTGGTAACGCCTTTGAACTGGCAGCAGTTTGCAGCACATTGCAGGGTGAATATTAGCAAATTAACGCGAATTATGCGGTGAGATGAATATATGTATTCAGGATTAAGCTCAACAGCCAGATTCCACAAGTAATGACTAATCCCATATCTGCATTTCCCATAAATATGCTAAATTCCTCTTGATATGCAAACTATTGGAACCTCCGAGTTCAATCAGTCTACACAACAAAGGCTCATTCCTAACAGCGTGTTTCAGACGCACCGAACCTCACCATAATAATATCCAGGGCCTACCTTGGCTCCTCCCACCCTCAACCAGTATATATACTGGTTGAGGGTGGGAGGAGCCAATATCCAGGGCCTATCTTGACTCCTCCCACCCTCAATCAGTATATATGCAAGAACTGTTTTCTTGGAATGTATCTTACTTGATACAGCTATCGTGCTGTGACGGTTCCACCTGAAGACGGAAGCTTATGTCTTTAAATCCTCTAAACTTGGAGCAGTTTAGAAGACATTGCCGGGTGAATATTAGCAAATTCACAGGAAGCACGGACTTATGCATGGAGATGTAAATCTTTATTCAAACGGAAGCGTACAATTATGCAGTGCGAAGTGCATACATATTAAGGTTTAATTGCAATGGCCAGATTTGCTAAGCTATGCTGCGACATATGCGAATTGTTAATGTAAAAATTAACAATTGAATGCAAAGTCCATGAAAGGCCAGGACGAGAACAAAGGATTTGGATGCTAGAGGGGAGTTATAAGGGGCTTAAAATCAGACCTCAAGACCATTTCGAGAGGGATTTCACTGAGGATAGACGCTCGACTCCTCTCTCTGCAGATTACCCTTCTCCTGCGAGACCCAACCTGGCGAGCACGATTGCCTGGCGACTGGGAGAGTTCGTGGCGATATCTTCAGACGGGTTACAGGGTCATCGACACGCCGTGCATCAACAAGTAAGTGTCTTCGTTAGTGGATAAAACTGGTAGTCGCGTGCAGCCCGACTTACGAGACGTTACTGTGTGTCGGTTAGACGTTAGTGAGAGTTTGCGTTTTTTGCGATTTGAGGCAGACATCCACGCAGCTTAGAGGGTGCCTTTAACTCTCAACAACACCCGCGACTGTTACTCTGCTCTGAAGAATCAGTCACATGGAGCAGACAAACTCTCCACAGCGCCACACACACACGGGCGAGAAGCCGTTCAATTGCTCTGTGTGTGGGAAGGCATTTTCACGTAAATCAAATCTTAACACTCACCAGAAGACACACACGGGCGAGAAGCCGTTCAATTGCTCTGTTTGTTTGCAGGCATTTGCATGGAAGTCATCTCTTCACAGGCACCAGAAAACACACACGAACGAGAAGCCATTCAAATGCTCTGTGTGTGGGAAGGCATTTTCACGGAAAACAATTCTACACAATCACCAGAAAACACACACGGGCGAGAAGCCGTTCAAGTGCTCTATTTGTGGGAAGGCATTTTCACGGAAATCAATTCTGCGCAATCACCAGAAAACACACACGAACGAGAAGCCATTCAATTGCGCTGTGTGCGGGAAGGCATTTTCACGGAAATAAAATCTTCACAGTCACCAGAAAACACACTCGGACGAGAAGCCGTTTAATTGCTCTCCAAGGGAGAGGACATTTTCACGGTCATCACCCCGAAACAAGCATCAGAAGATCCGCAATGATCGGCAAGTAAAATCAAATGGTGAAATTAAAAGTTCTGCAATGTGTCCTGAAAAAAATGCATCTTTCGAACCGAGGCAGGCGGATCCTGAGAGATCGTTGAATGTATCGGATGTAATGAGTCCTGACGACAATTCATCTTTCGACCCCATGCAGTTGGATCCTGAGAGATGGCTAGATGTAGTGGATGTAATCAGCGCTGAAGACAATTCCACTTTCGACCCCATGCAGTTGGATACTCAAAAATGGCTGCTGGAGTGGCTGGAAAATCAAAGTTTTGAGCACTTCTTTTAACTGTTGAAGTCCTGGAACGTGCATGTTTGTATCTCTGTAAGATCAATTAATAACGTACAACTCTTTTTTAATCAGTGATTTGCAGCAGTACTCCAAGCTAGTGTGATCATTTGAACAAATATGTTTGATTGCTCTGTGTGTTTGAAGCATTTTCACGGTTAGAAAACACTTCACATGTCTTCAGGAATAAAAAGCTGAATTCGAAAGTGATGTAATGAGTTCTAAAGGAAATTCCACTTTCGACCTCATGAAGTTGGATATGAAGAGATGGCTGGGTGTAGTGGAGTGGTTGAAGACTCAAACGTATTGAGTACATCTGTTAACTGTTGCCCTGTGTATATTCGTGTCTCTTAGATATATTTTTTCAGTGATTTTCAGTACACCGAGCTAGAGTGATGTTGTGAATGCTCTATGATGTGTTCAGATGAAAGTCTTCATTTTAAGTTCTAGAAGTGTTCGCTTACTTCAGGATGGCAACAATGTTATACTTCGAAAGATACATTGCTTCGTCTGGTAGTTGGATCATCGGGGCTGTCAAATGGCTGGTGCTTATGCTAGAGGGGAGTTATAAGGGGCTTAAAATCAGACCTCAAGACCATTTCGAGAGGGATTTCACTGAGGATAGACGCTCGACTCCTCTCTCTGCAGATTACCCTTCTCCTGCGAGACCCAGCCTGGCGAGCCCGATTGCCTGGCGACTGGGAGAGTTCGTGGCGATATCTTCAGACGGGTTACAGGGACATCGACACGCCGTGCATCAACAAGTAAGTGTCTTCGTTAGTGGATAAAACTGGTAGTCGCGTGCAGCCCGACTTACGAGACGTTACTGTGTGTCGGTTAGACGTTAGTGAGAGTTTGCTTTTTTTGCGATTTGAGGCAGACATCCACGCAGCTTAGAGGGTGCCTTTAACTCTCAACAACACCCGCGACTGTTACTCTGCTCTGAAGAATCAGTCACATGGAGCAGACAAACTCTCCACAGCGCCACACACACAGGGCGAGAAGCCGTTCAATTGCTCTGTGTGTGGTAAGGCATTTTCACGTAAATCAAATCTTAACACTCACCAGAAGACACACACGGGCGAGAAGCCGTTCAATTGCTCTGTTTGTTTGCAGGCATTTGCATGGAAGTCATCTCTTCACAGGCACCAGAAAACACACACGAACGAGAAGCCATTCAAATGCTCTGTGTGTGGGAAGGCATTTTCACGGAAAACAATTCTACACAATCACCAGAAAACACACACGGGCGAGAAGCCGTTCAAGTGCTCTATTTGTGGGAAGGCATTTTCACGGAAATCAATTCTGCGCAATCACCAGAAAACACACACGAACGAGAAGCCATTCAATTGCGCTGTGTGCGGGAAGGCATTTTCACGGAAATAAAATCTTCACAGTCACCAGAAAACACACTCGGACGAGAAGCCGTTTAATTGCTCTCCAAGGGAGAGGACATTTTCACGGTCATCACCCCGAAACAAGCATGAGAAGATCCGCAATGATCGGCAAGTAAAATCAAACGGTGAAATTCAAAGTGCTGCAATGTGTCCTGAAAAAAATGCATTTTTCGAACCGAGGCAGACGGATCCTGAGAGATCGTTGAATGTATCGGATGTAATGAGTCCTGACGACAATTCATCTTTCGACCCCATGCAGTTGGATCCTGATAGATGGCTAGATGTAGTGGATCTAATCAGCGCTGAAGACAATTCCACTTTCGACCCCATGCAGTTGGATACTCAAAAATGGCTGCTGGAGTGGCTGGAAAATCAAAGTTTTGAGCACTTCTTTTAACTGTTGAAGTCCTGGAACGTGCATGTTTGTATCTCTGTAAGATCAATTAATAACGTACAACTCTTTTTTAATCAGTGATTTGCAGCAGTACTCCAAGCTAGTGTGATCATTTGAACAAATATGTTTGATTGCTCTGTGTGTTTGAAGCATTTTCACGGTTAGAAAACACTTCACATGTCTTCAGGAATAAAAAGCTGAATTCGAAAGTGATGTAATGAGTTCTAAAGGAAATTCCACTTTCGACCCCATGAAGTTGGATATGAAGAGATGTCTGGGTGTAGTGGAGTGGCTGAAGACTCAAACGTATTGAGTACATCTGTTAACTGTTGCCCTGTGTATATTCGTGTCTCTTAGATATATTTTTTCAGTGATTTTCAGTACACCGAGCTAGAGTGATGTTGTGAATGCTCTATGATGTGTTCAGATGAAAGTCTTCCTTTTAAGTTCTAGAAGTGTTCGCTTACTTCAGGATGGCAACAATGTTATACTTCGAAAGATACATTGCTTCGTCTGGTAGTTGGATCATCGGGGCTGTCAAATGGCTGGTGCTTATGCTAGGTGGCATGTGTTGTAATCTTCTCACAGCAAATGATGTGAGCGTGCTGTTTTGTTTATTCCAGACTTTGTCACGTTAAGATGGTGGTTCGTAGTCATCTCGGATTACTTGTTGATGTGGTGTGATGCGCAGTGGTTGTGTGGTGGTTCAATTTCTAATTTTTCTCTCGTGGTTAAGTGGTTTTGTTGAGCTAAAGTTGGAGAAAAACTGTGATCACAACTTTGCTCAATATTTTAAACATGTTCTTTAATTTTTTATCATTGTGTAATAAATAAAATAACTTAAAATTATAGGTTTCAGAGTGTGCGTGGATTGCACGTTCGTTGTTCTTGTGTTTGATGGCTTGGACTTCTGGACGAATGGCTTCAGTCGAAAAGGACGTCAATGGGGAAATCGACGTTTACGTGTTAGATTTTAAGAATATGTTTCAACTGTTGAATTCCTATTGGGATATAATTTGCCTAGTTCCTTCCTGTTTGAGCAAGCGTATTAATACAGATTTCGATACGAGTATTAACGTTAATTTTCTTGCAGATTAATAAAGACCTGAATTGTTTTTAAAGATGACTGATCGTACGTTATTTCAACCATATCCTTCCTTAAAAAAACACGGACGAGTAGACATACACACACAAGTGTGCTTATAAACACGACTGTCTATACAGCGGTGTGCATTCACACACGAGTGTGCATAGACGAATGTGCATACACACCGCTTTGTACATACAAACCGCTACACTATGGCTCCCCAAGTGTACTTACACAGCAGTGTAAATACACACACGCTTACAAGCGATACCATTTCGATTATCATTAAAAGTGTATGACAGCAATCGTAATAATTTTCGTGGATTAAATTAAACAAATCACCTTGATTGTTCTGACGCGGTCATATCAACACAAGTACTTCAATATTTTAATAAAATAAAGTCAGCACGGTATAAACTTGCACCTCAAAGTCCAAATCACAATTTTAATACTGCATTTGGCTGGTAACGCCTTTGAACTGGCAGCAGTTTGCAGCACATTGCAGGGTGAATATTAGCAAATTAACGCGAATTATGCGGTGAGATGAATATATGTATTCAGGATTAAGCTCAACAGCCAGATTCCACAAGTAATGACTAATCCCATATCTGCATTTCCCATAAATATGCTAAATTCCTCTTGATATGCAAACTATTGGAACCTCCGAGTTCAATCAGTCTACACAACAAAGGCTCATTCCTAACAGCGTGTTTCAGACGCACCGAACCTCACCATAATAATATCCAGGGCCTACCTTGGCTCCTCCCACCCTCAACCAGTATATATACTGGTTGAGGGTGGGAGGAGCCAATATCCAGGGCCTATCTTGACTCCTCCCACCCTCAATCAGTATATATACAAGAACTGTTTTCTTGGAATGTATCTTACTTGATACAGCTATCGTGCTGTGACGGTTCCACCTGAAGACGGAAGCTTATGTCTTTAAATCCTCTAAACTTGGAGCAGTTTAGAAGACATTGCCGGGTGAATATTAGCAAATTCACAGGAAGCACGGACTTATGCATGGAGATGTAAATCTTTATTCAAACGGAAGCGTACAATTATGCAGTGCGAAGTGCATACATATTAAGGTTTAATTGCAATGGCCAGATTTGCTAAGCTATGCTGCGACATATGCGAATTGTTAATGTAAAAATTAACAATTGAATGCAAAGTCCATGAAAGGCCAGGACGAGAACAAAGGATTTGGATGCTAGAGGGGAGTTATAAGGGGCTTAAAATCAGACCTCAAGACCATTTCGAGAGGGATTTCACTGAGGATAGACGCTCGACTCCTCTCTCTGCAGATTACCCTTCTCCTGCGAGACCCAACCTGGCGAGCACGATTGCCTGGCGACTGGGAGAGTTCGTGGCGATATCTTCAGACGGGTTACAGGGTCATCGACACGCCGTGCATCAACAAGTAAGTGTCTTCGTTAGTGGATAAAACTGGTAGTCGCGTGCAGCCCGACTTACGAGACGTTACTGTGTGTCGGTTAGACGTTAGTGAGAGTTTGCGTTTTTTGCGATTTGAGGCAGACATCCACGCAGCTTAGAGGGTGCCTTTAACTCTCAACAACACCGGCGACTGTTACTCTGCTCTGAAGAATCAGTCACATGGAGCAGACAAACTCTCCACAGCGCCACACACACACGGGCGAGAAGCCGTTCAATTGCTCTGTGTGTGGGAAAGCATTTTCACGTAAATCAAATCTTAACACTCACCAGAAGACACACACGGGCGAGAAGCCGTTCAATTGCTCTGTTTGTTTGCAGGCATTTGCATGGAAGTCATCTCTTCACAGGCACCAGAAAACACACACGAACGAGAAGCCATTCAAATGCTCTGTGTGTGGGAAGGCATTTTCACGGAAAACAATTCTACACAATCACCAGAAAACACACACGGGCGAGAAGCCGTTCAAGTGCTCTATTTGTGGGAAGGCATTTTCACGGAAATCAATTCTGCGCAATCACCAGAAAACACACACGAACGAGAAGCCATTCAATTGCGCTGTGTGCGGGAATGCATTTTCACGGAAATAAAATCTTCACAGTCACCAGAAAACACACTCGGACGAGAAGCCGTTTAATTGCTCTCCAAGGGAGAGGACATTTTCACGGTCATCACCCCGAAACAAGCATCAGAAGATCCGCAATGATCGGCAAGTAAAATCAAATGGTGAAATTAAAAGTTCTGCAATGTGTCCTGAAAAAAATGCATCTTTCGAACCGAGGCAGGCGGATCCTGAGAGATCGTTGAATGTATCGGATGTAATGAGTCCTGACGACAATTCATCTTTCGACCCCATGCAGTTGGATCCTGAGAGATGGCTAGATGTAGTGGATGTAATCAGCGCTGAAGACAATTCCACTTTCGACCCCATGCAGTTGGATACTCAAAAATGGCTGCTGGAGTGGCTGGAAAATCAAAGTTTTGAGCACTTCTTTTAACTGTTGAAGTCCTGGAACGTGCATGTTTGTATCTCTGTAAGATCAATTAATAACGTACAACTCTTTTTTAATCAGTGATTTGCAGCAGTACTCCAAGCTAGTGTGATCATTTGAACAAATATGTTTGATTGTTCTGTGTGTTTGAAGCATTTTCACGGTTAGAAAACACTTCACATGTCTTCAGGAATAAAAAGCTGAATTCGAAAGTGATGTAATGAGTTCTAAAGGAAATTCCACTTTCGACCTCATGAAGTTGGATATGAAGAGATGGCTGGGTGTAGTGGAGTGGTTGAAGACTCAAACGTATTGAGTACATCTGTTAACTGTTGCCCTGTGTATATTCGTGTCTCTTAGATATATTTTTTCAGTGATTTTCATTACACCGAGCTAGAGTGATGTTGTGAATGCTCTATGATGTGTTCAGATGAAAGTCTTCATTTTAAGTTCTAGAAGTGTTCGCTTACTTCAGGATGGCAACAATGTTATACTTCGAAAGATACATTGCTTCGTCTGTGAGCGTGCTGTTTTGTTTATTCCAGACTTTGTCACGTTAAGATGGTGGTTCGTAGTCATCTCGGATTACTTGTTGATGTGGTGTGATGCGCAGTGGTTGTGTGGTGGTTCAATTTCTAATTTTTCTCTCGTGGTTAAGTGGTTTTGTTGAGCTAAAGTTGGAGAAAAACTGTGATCACAACTTTGCTCAATATTTTAAACATGTTCTTTAATTTTTTATCATTGTGTAATAAATAAAATAACTTAAAATTATAGGTTTCAGAGTGTGCGTGGATTGCACGTTCGTTGTTCTTGTGTTTGATGGCTTGGACTTCTGGACGAATGGCTTCAGTCGAAAAGGACGTCAATGGGGAAATCGACGTTTACGTGTTAGATTTTAAGAATATGTTTCAACTGTTGAATTCCTATTGGGATATAATTTGCCTAGTTCCTTCCTGTTTGAGCAAGCGTATTAATACAGATTTCGATACGAGTATTAACGTTAATTTTCTTGCAGATTAATAAAGACCTGAATTGTTTTTAAAGATGACTGATCGTACGTTATTTCAACCATATCCTTCCTTAAAAAAACACGGACGAGTAGACATACACACACAAGTGTGCTTATAAACACGACTGTCTATACAGCGGTGTGCATTCACACACGAGTGTGCATAGACGAATGTGCATACACACCGCTTTGTACATACAAACCGCTACACTATGGCTCCCCAAGTGTACTTACACAGCAGTGTAAATACACACACGCTTACAAGCGATACCATTTCGATTATCATTAAAAGTGTATGACAGCAATCGTAATAATTTTCGTGGATTAAATTAAACAAATCACCTTGATTGTTCTGACGCGGTCATATCAACACAAGTACTTCAATATTTTAATAAAATAAAGTCAGCACGGTATAAACTTGCACCTCAAAGTCCAAATCACAATTTTAATACTGCATTTGGCTGGTAACGCCTTTGAACTGGCAGCAGTTTGCAGCACATTGCAGGGTGAATATTAGCAAATTAACGCGAATTATGCGGTGAGATGAATATATGTATTCAGGATTAAGCTCAACAGCCAGATTCCACAAGTAATGACTAATCCCATATCTGCATTTCCCATAAATATGCTAAATTCCTCTTGATATGCAAACTATTGGAACCTCCGAGTTCAATCAGTCTACACAACAAAGGCTCATTCCTAACAGCGTGTTTCAGACGCACCGAACCTCACCATAATAATATCCAGGGCCTACCTTGGCTCCTCCCACCCTCAACCAGTATATATACTGGTTGAGGGTGGGAGGAGCCAATATCCAGGGCCTATCTTGACTCCTCCCACCCTCAATCAGTATATATACAAGAACTGTTTTCTTGGAATGTATCTTACTTGATACAGCTATCGTGCTGTGACGGTTCCACCTGAAGACGGAAGCTTATGTCTTTAAATCCTCTAAACTTGGAGCAGTTTAGAAGACATTGCCGGGTGAATATTAGCAAATTCACAGGAAGCACGGACTTATGCATGGAGATGTAAATCTTTATTCAAACGGAAGCGTACAATTATGCAGTGCGAAGTGCATACATATTAAGGTTTAATTGCAATGGCCAGATTTGCTAAGCTATGCTGCGACATATGCGAATTGTTAATGTAAAAATTAACAATTGAATGCAAAGTCCATGAAAGGCCAGGACGAGAACAAAGGATTTGGATGCTAGAGGGGAGTTATAAGGGGCTTAAAATCAGACCTCAAGACCATTTCGAGAGGGATTTCACTGAGGATAGACGCTCGACTCCTCTCTCTGCAGATTACCCTTCTCCTGCGAGACCCAACCTGGCGAGCACGATTGCCTGGCGACTGGGAGAGTTCGTGGCGATATCTTCAGACGGGTTACAGGGTCATCGACACGCCGTGCATCAACAAGTAAGTGTCTTCGTTAGTGGATAAAACTGGAAGTCGCGTGCAGCCCGACTTACGAGACGTTACTGTGTGTCGGTTAGACGTTAGTGAGAGTTTGCGTTTTTTGCGATTTGAGGCAGACATCCACGCAGCTTAGAGGGTGCCTTTAACTCTCAACAACACCCGCGACTGTTACTCTGCTCTGAAGAATCAGTCACATGGAGCAGACAAACTCTCCACAGCGCCACACACACACGGGCGAGAAGCCGTTCAATTGCTCTGTGTGTGGGAAGGCATTTTCACGTAAATCAAATCTTAACACTCACCAGAAGACACACACGGGCGAGAAGCCGTTCAATTGCTCTGTTTGTTTGCAGGCATTTGCATGGAAGTCATCTCTTCACAGGCACCAGAAAACACACACGAACGAGAAGCCATTCAAATGCTCTGTGTGTGGGAAGGCATTTTCACGGAAAACAATTCTACACAATCACCAGAAAACACACACGGGCGAGAAGCCGTTCAAGTGCTCTATTTGTGGGAAGGCATTTTCACGGAAATCAATTCTGCGCAATCACCAGAAAACACACACGAACGAGAAGCCATTCAATTGCGCTGTGTGCGGGAAGGCATTTTCACGGAAATAAAATCTTCACAGTCACCAGAAAACACACTCGGACGAGAAGCCGTTTAATTGCTCTCCAAGGGAGAGGACATTTTCACGGTCATCACCCCGAAACAAGCATCAGAAGATCCGCAATGATCGGCAAGTAAAATCAAATGGTGAAATTAAAAGTTCTGCAATGTGTCCTGAAAAAAATGCATCTTTCGAACCGAGGCAGGCGGATCCTGAGAGATCGTTGAATGTATCGGATGTAATGAGTCCTGACGACAATTCATCTTTCGACCCCATGCAGTTGGATCCTGAGAGATGGCTAGATGTAGTGGATGTAATCAGCGCTGAAGACAATTCCACTTTCGACCCCATGCAGTTGGATACTCAAAAATGGCTGCTGGAGTGGCTGGAAAATCAAAGTTTTGAGCACTTCTTTTAACTGTTGAAGTCCTGGAACGTGCATGTTTGTATCTCTGTAAGATCAATTAATAACGTACAACTCTTTTTTAATCAGTGATTTGCAGCAGTACTCCAAGCTAGTGTGATCATTTGAACAAATATGTTTGATTGCTCTGTGTGTTTGAAGCATTTTCACGGTTAGAAAACACTTCACATGTCTTCAGGAATAAAAAGCTGAATTCGAAAGTGATGTAATGAGTTCTAAAGGAAATTCCACTTTCGACCTCATGAAGTTGGATATGAAGAGATGGCTGGGTGTAGTGGAGTGGTTGAAGACTCAAACGTATTGAGTACATCTGTTAACTGTTGCCCTGTGTATATTCGTGTCTCTTAGATATATTTTTTCAGTGATTTTCAGTACACCGAGCTAGAGTGATGTTGTGAATGCTCTATGATGTGTTCAGATGAAAGTCTTCATTTTAAGTTCTAGAAGTGTTCGCTTACTTCAGGATGGCAACAATGTTATACTTCGAAAGATACATTGCTTCGTCTGGTAGTTGGATCATCGGGGCTGTCAAATGGCTGGTGCTTATGCTAGAGGGGAGTTATAAGGGGCTTAAAATCAGACCTCAAGACCATTTCGAGAGGGATTTCACTGAGGATAGACGCTCGACTCCTCTCTCTGCAGATTACCCTTCTCCTGCGAGACCCAGCCTGGCGAGCCCGATTGCCTGGCGACTGGGAGAGTTCGTGGCGATATCTTCAGACGGGTTACAGGGACATCGACACGCCGTGCATCAACAAGTAAGTGTCTTCGTTAGTGGATAAAACTGGTAGTCGCGTGCAGCCCGACTTACGAGACGTTACTGTGTGTCGGTTAGACGTTAGTGAGAGTTTGCTTTTTTTGCGATTTGAGGCAGACATCCACGCAGCTTAGAGGGTGCCTTTAACTCTCAACAACACCCGCGACTGTTACTCTGCTCTGAAGAATCAGTCACATGGAGCAGACAAACTCTCCACAGCGCCACACACACGGGCGAGAAGCCGTTCAATTGCTCTGTGTGTGGTAAGGCATTTTCACGTAAATCAAATCTTAACACTCACCAGAAGACACACACGGGCGAGAAGCCGTTCAATTGCTCTGTTTGTTTGCAGGCATTTGCATGGAAGTCATCTCTTCACAGGCACCAGAAAACACACACGAACGAGAAGCCATTCAAATGCTCTGTGTGTGGGAAGGCATTTTCACGGAAAACAATTCTACACAATCACCAGAAAACACACACGGGCGAGAAGCCGTTCAAGTGCTCTATTTGTGGGAAGGCATTTTCACGGAAATCAATTCTGCGCAATCACCAGAAAACACACACGAACGAGAAGCCATTCAATTGCGCTGTGTGCGGGAAGGCATTTTCACGGAAATAAAATCTTCACAGTCACCAGAAAACACACTCGGACGAGAAGCCGTTTAATTGCTCTCCAAGGGAGAGGACATTTTCACGGTCATCACCCCGAAACAAGCATCAGAAGATCCGCAATGATCGGCAAGTAAAATCAAATGGTGAAATTAAAAGTTCTGCAATGTGTCCTGAAAAAAATGCATCTTTCGAACCGAGGCAGGCGGATCCTGAGAGATCGTTGAATGTATCGGATGTAATGAGTCCTGGCGACAATTCATCTTTCGACCCCATGCAGTTAAATCCTGAGAGATGGCTAGATGTAGTGGATGTAATAAGCGCTGAAGACAATTCCACTTTCGACCCCATGCAGTTGGATACTCAAAAATGGCTGCTGGAGTGGCTGGAAAATCAAAGTTTTGAGCACTTCTTTTAACTGTTGAAGTCCTGGAACGTGCATGTTTGTATCTCTGTAAGATCAATTAATAACGTACAACTCTTTTTTAATCAGTGATTTGCAGCAGTACTCCAAGCTAGTGTGATCATTTGAACAAATATGTTTGATTGCTCTGTGTGTTTGAAGCATTTTCACGGTTAGAAAACACTTCACATGTCTTCAGGAATAAAAAGCTGAATTCGAAAGTGATGTAATGAGTTCTAAAGGAAATTCCACTTTCGACCTCATGAAGTTGGATATGAAGAGATGGCTGGGTGTAGTGGAGTGGTTGAAGACTCAAACGTATTGAGTACATCTGTTAACTGTTGCCCTGTGTATATTCGTGTCTCTTAGATATATTTTTTCAGTGATTTTCAGAACACCGAGCTAGAGTGATGTTGTGAATGCTCTATGATGTGTTCAGATGAAAGTCTTCATTTTAAGTTCTAGAAGTGTTCGCTTACTTCAGGATGGCAACAATGTTATACTTCGAAAGATACATTGCTTCGTCTGGTAGTTGGATCATCGGGGCTGTCAAATGGCTGGTGCTTATGCTAGAGGGGAGTTATAAGGGGCTTAAAATCAGACCTCAAGACCATTTCGAGAGGGATTTCACTGAGGATAGACGCTCGACTCCTCTCTCTGCAGATTACCCTTCCCCTGCGAGACCCAGCCTGGCGAGCCCGATTGCCTGGCGACTGGGAGAGTTCGTGGCGATATCTTCAGACGGGTTACAGGGACATCGACACGCCGTGCATCAACAAGTAAGTGTCTTCGTTAGTGGATAAAACTGGTAGTCGCGTGCAGCCCGACTTACGAGACGTTACTGTGTGTCGGTTAGACGTTAGTGAGAGTTTGCTTTTTTTGCGATTTGAGGCAGACATCCACGCAGCTTAGAGGGTGCCTTTAACTCTCAACAACACCCGCGACTGTTACTCTGCTCTGAAGAATCAGTCACATGGAGCAGACAAACTCTCCACAGCGCCACACACACAGGGCGAGAAGCCGTTCAATTGCTCTGTGTGTGGTAAGGCATTTTCACGTAAATCAAATCTTAACACTCACCAGAAGACACACACGGGCGAGAAGCCGTTCAATTGCTCTGTTTGTTTGCAGGCATTTGCATGGAAGTCATCTCTTCACAGGCACCAGAAAACACACACGAACGAGAAGCCATTCAAATGCTCTGTGTGTGGGAAGGCATTTTCACGGAAAACAATTCTACACAATCACCAGAAAACACACACGGGCGAGAAGCCGTTCAAGTGCTCTATTTGTGGGAAGGCATTTTCACGGAAATCAATTCTGCGCAATCACCAGAAAACACACACGAACGAGAAGCCATTCAATTGCGCTGTGTGCGGGAAGGCATTTTCACGGAAATAAAATCTTCACAGTCACCAGAAAACACACTCGGACGAGAAGCCGTTTAATTGCTCTCCAAGGGAGAGGACATTTTCACGGTCATCACCCCGAAACAAGCATGAGAAGATCCGCAATGATCGGCAAGTAAAATCAAACGGTGAAATTCAAAGTGCTGCAATGTGTCCTGAAAAAAATGCATCTTTCGAACCGAGGCAGACGGATCCTGAGAGATCGTTGAATGTATCGGATGTAATGAGTCCTGACGACAATTCATCTTTCGACCCCATGCAGTTGGATCCTGATAGATGGCTAGATGTAGTGGATCTAATCAGCGCTGAAGACAATTCCACTTTCGACCCCATGCAGTTGGATACTCAAAAATGGCTGCTGGAGTGGCTGGAAAATCAAAGTTTTGAGCACTTCTTTTAACTGTTGAAGTCCTGGAACGTGCATGTTTGTATCTCTGTAAGATCAATTAATAACGTACAACTCTTTTTTAATCAGTGATTTGCAGCAGTACTCCAAGCTAGTGTGATCATTTGAACAAATATGTTTGATTGCTCTGTGTGTTTGAAGCATTTTCACGGTTAGAAAACACTTCACATGTCTTCAGGAATAAAAAGCTGAATTCGAAAGTGATGTAATGAGTTCTAAAGGAAATTCCACTTTCGACCCCATGAAGTTGGATATGAAGAGATGTCTGGGTGTAGTGGAGTGGCTGAAGACTCAAACGTATTGAGTACATCTGTTAACTGTTGCCCTGTGTATATTCGTGTCTCTTAGATATATTTTTTCAGTGATTTTCAGTACACCGAGCTAGAGTGATGTTGTGAATGCTCTATGATGTGTTCAGATGAAAGTCTTCCTTTTAAGTTCTAGAAGTGTTCGCTTACTTCAGGATGGCAACAATGTTATACTTCGAAAGATACATTGCTTCGTCTGGTAGTTGGATCATCGGGGCTGTCAAATGGCTGGTGCTTATGCTAGGTGGCATGTGTTGTAATCTTCTCACAGCAAATGATGTGAGCGTGCTGTTTTGTTTATTCCAGACTTTGTCACGTTAAGATGGTGGTTCGTAGTCATCTCGGATTACTTGTTGATGTGGTGTGATGCGCAGTGGTTGTGTGGTGGTTCAATTTCTAATTTTTCTCTCGTGGTTAAGTGGTTTTGTTGAGCTAAAGTTGGAGAAAAACTGTGATCACAACTTTGCTCAATATTTTAAACATGTTCTTTAATTTTTTATCATTGTGTAATAAATAAAATAACTTAAAATTATAGGTTTCAGAGTGTGCGTGGATTGCACGTTCGTTGTTCTTGTGTTTGATGGCTTGGACTTCTGGACGAATGGCTTCAGTCGAAAAGGACGTCAATGGGGAAATCGACGTTTACGTGTTAGATTTTAAGAATATGTTTCAACTGTTGAATTCCTATTGGGATATAATTTGCCTAGTTCCTTCCTGTTTCAGCAAGCGTATTAATACAGATTTCGATACGAGTATTAACGTTAATTTTCTTGCAGATTAATAAAGACCTGAATTGTTTTTAAAGATGACTGATCGTACGTTATTTCAACCATATCCTTCCTTAAAAAAACACGGACGAGTAGACATACACACACAAGTGTGCTTATAAACACGACTGTCTATACAGCGGTGTGCATTCACACACGAGTGTGCATAGACGAATGTGCATACACACCGCTTTGTACATACAAACCGCTACACTATGGCTCCCCAAGTGTACTTACACAGCAGTGTAAATACACACACGCTTACAAGCGATACCATTTCGATTATCATTAAAAGTGTATGACAGCAATCGTAATAATTTTCGTGGATTAAATTAAACAAATCACCTTGATTGTTCTGACGCGGTCATATCAACACAAGTACTTCAATATTTTAATAAAATAAAGTCAGCACGGTATAAACTTGCACCTCAAAGTCCAAATCACAATTTTAATACTGCATTTGGCTGGTAACGCCTTTGAACTGGCAGCAGTTTGCAGCACATTGCAGGGTGAATATTAGCAAATTAACGCGAATTATGCGGTGAGATGAATATATGTATTCAGGATTAAGCTCAACAGCCAGATTCCACAAGTAATGACTAATCCCATATCTGCATTTCCCATAAATATGCTAAATTCCTCTTGATATGCAAACTATTGGAACCTCCGAGTTCAATCAGTCTACACAACAAAGGCTCATTCCTAACAGCGTGTTTCAGACGCACCGAACCTCACCATAATAATATCCAGGGCCTACCTTGGCTCCTCCCACCCTCAACCAGTATATATACTGGTTGAGGGTGGGAGGAGCCAATATCCAGGGCCTATCTTGACTCCTCCCACCCTCAATCAGTATATATACAAGAACTGTTTTCTTGGAATGTATCTTACTTGATACAGCTATCGTGCTGTGACGGTTCCACCTGAAGACGGAAGCTTATGTCTTTAAATCCTCTAAACTTGGAGCAGTTTAGAAGACATTGCCGGGTGAATATTAGCAAATTCACAGGAAGCACGGACTTATGCATGGAGATGTAAATCTTTATTCAAACGGAAGCGTACAATTATGCAGTGCGAAGTGCATACATATTAAGGTTTAATTGCAATGGCCAGATTTGCTAAGCTATGCTGCGACATATGCGAATTGTTAATGTAAAAATTAACAATTGAATGCAAAGTCCATGAAAGGCCAGGACGAGAACAAAGGATTTGGATGCTAGAGGGGAGTTATAAGGGGCTTAAAATCAGACCTCAAGACCATTTCGAGAGGGATTTCACTGAGGATAGACGCTCGACTCCTCTCTCTGCAGATTACCCTTCTCCTGCGAGACCCAACCTGGCGAGCACGATTGCCTGGCGACTGGGAGAGTTCGTGGCGATATCTTCAGACGGGTTACAGGGTCATCGACACGCCGTGCATCAACAAGTAAGTGTCTTCGTTAGTGGATAAAACTGGTAGTCGCGTGCAGCCCGACTTACGAGACGTTACTGTGTGTCGGTTAGACGTTAGTGAGAGTTTGCGTTTTTTGCGATTTGAGGCAGACATCCACGCAGCTTAGAGGGTGCCTTTAACTCTCAACAACACCCGCGACTGTTACTCTGCTCTGAAGAATCAGTCACATGGAGCAGACAAACTCTCCACAGCGCCACACACACACGGGCGAGAAGCCGTTCAATTGCTCTGTGTGTGGGAAGGCATTTTCACGTAAATCAAATCTTAACACTCACCAGAAGACACACACGGGCGAGAAGCCGTTCAATTGCTCTGTTTGTTTGCAGGCATTTGCATGGAAGTCATCTCTTCACAGGCACCAGAAAACACACACGAACGAGAAGCCATTCAAATGCTCTGTGTGTGGGAAGGCATTTTCACGGAAAACAATTCTACACAATCACCAGAAAACACACACGGGCGAGAAGCCGTTCAAGTGCTCTATTTGTGGGAAGGCATTTTCACGGAAATCAATTCTGCGCAATCACCAGAAAACACACACGAACGAGAAGCCATTCAATTGCGCTGTGTGCGGGAAGGCATTTTCACGGAAATAAAATCTTCACAGTCACCAGAAAACACACTCGGACGAGAAGCCGTTTAATTGCTCTCCAAGGGAGAGGACATTTTCACGGTCATCACCCCGAAACAAGCATCAGAAGATCCGCAATGATCGGCAAGTAAAATCAAATGGTGAAATTAAAAGTTCTGCAATGTGTCCTGAAAAAAATGCATCTTTCGAACCGAGGCAGGCGGATCCTGAGAGATCGTTGAATGTATCGGATGTAATGAGTCCTGACGACAATTCATCTTTCGACCCCATGCAGTTGGATCCTGAGAGATGGCTAGATGTAGTGGATGTAATCAGCGCTGAAGACAATTCCACTTTCGACCCCATGCAGTTGGATACTCAAAAATGGCTGCTGGAGTGGCTGGAAAATCAAAGTTTTGAGCACTTCTTTTAACTGTTGAAGTCCTGGAACGTGCATGTTTGTATCTCTGTAAGATCAATTAATAACGTACAACTCTTTTTTAATCAGTGATTTGCAGCAGTACTCCAAGCTAGTGTGATCATTTGAACAAATATGTTTGATTGCTCTGTGTGTTTGAAGCATTTTCACGGTTAGAAAACACTTCACATGTCTTCAGGAATAAAAAGCTGAATTCGAAAGTGATGTAATGAGTTCTAAAGGAAATTCCACTTTCGACCTCATGAAGTTGGATATGAAGAGATGGCTGGGTGTAGTGGAGTGGTTGAAGACTCAAACGTATTGAGTACATCTGTTAACTGTTGCCCTGTGTATATTCGTGTCTCTTAGATATATTTTTTCAGTGATTTTCAGTACACCGAGCTAGAGTGATGTTGTGAATGCTCTATGATGTGTTCAGATGAAAGTCTTCATTTTAAGTTTTAGAAGTGTTCGCTTACTTCAGGATGGCAACAATGTTATACTTCGAAAGATACATTGCTTCGTCTGGTAGTTGGATCATCGGGGCTGTCAAATGGCTGGTGCTTATGCTAGAGGGGAGTTATAAGGGGCTTAAAATCAGACCTCAAGACCATTTCGAGAGGGATTTCACTGAGGATAGACGCTCGACTCCTCTCTCTGCAGATTACCCTTCTCCTGCGAGACCCAGCCTGGCGAGCCCGATTGCCTGGCGACTGGGAGAGTTCGTGGCGATATCTTCAGACGGGTTACAGGGACATCGACACGCCGTGCATCAACAAGTAAGTGTCTTCGTTAGTGGATAAAACTGGTAGTCGCGTGCAGCCCGACTTACGAGACGTTACTGTGTGTCGGTTAGACGTTAGTGAGAGTTTGCTTTTTTTGCGATTTGAGGCAGACATCCACGCAGCTTAGAGGGTGCCTTTAACTCTCAACAACACCCGCGACTGTTACTCTGCTCTGAAGAATCAGTCACATGGAGCAGACAAACTCTCCACAGCGCCACACACACAGGGCGAGAAGCCGTTCAATTGCTCTGTGTGTGGTAAGGCATTTTCACGTAAATCAAATCTTAACACTCACCAGAAGACACACACGGGCGAGAAGCCGTTCAATTGCTCTGTTTGTTTGCAGGCATTTGCATGGAAGTCATCTCTTCACAGGCACCAGAAAACACACACGAACGAGAAGCCATTCAAATGCTCTGTGTGTGGGAAGGCATTTTCACGGAAAACAATTCTACACAATCACCAGAAAACACACACGGGCGAGAAGCCGTTCAAGTGCTCTATTTGTGGGAAGGCATTTTCACGGAAATCAATTCTGCGCAATCACCAGAAAACACACACGAACGAGAAGCCATTCAATTGCGCTGTGTGCGGGAAGGCATTTTCACGGAAATAAAATCTTCACAGTCACCAGAAAACACACTCGGACGAGAAGCCGTTTAATTGCTCTCCAAGGGAGAGGACATTTTCACGGTCATCACCCCGAAACAAGCATGAGAAGATCCGCAATGATCGGCAAGTAAAATCAAACGGTGAAATTCAAAGTGCTGCAATGTGTCCTGAAAAAAATGCATCTTTCGAACCGAGGCAGACGGATCCTGAGAGATCGTTGAATGTATCGGATGTAATGAGTCCTGACGACAATTCATCTTTCGACCCCATGCAGTTGGATCCTGATAGATGGCTAGATGTAGTGGATCTAATCAGCGCTGAAGACAATTCCACTTTCGACCCCATGCAGTTGGATACTCAAAAATGGCTGCTGGAGTGGCTGGAAAATCAAAGTTTTGAGCACTTCTTTTAACTGTTGAAGTCCTGGAACGTGCATGTTTGTATCTCTGTAAGATCAATTAATAACGTACAACTCTTTTTTAATCAGTGATTTGCAGCAGTACTCCAAGCTAGTGTGATCATTTGAACAAATATGTTTGATTGCTCTGTGTGTTTGAAGCATTTTCACGGTTAGAAAACACTTCACATGTCTTCAGGAATAAAAAGCTGAATTCGAAAGTGATGTAATGAGTTCTAAAGGAAATTCCACTTTCGACCCCATGAAGTTGGATATGAAGAGATGTCTGGGTGTAGTGGAGTGGCTGAAGACTCAAACGTATTGAGTACATCTGTTAACTGTTGCCCTGTGTATATTCGTGTCTCTTAGATATATTTTTTCAGTGATTTTCAGTACACCGAGCTAGAGTGATGTTGTGAATGCTCTATGATGTGTTCAGATGAAAGTCTTCCTTTTAAGTTCTAGAAGTGTTCGCTTACTTCAGGATGGCAACAATGTTATACTTCGAAAGATACATTGCTTCGTCTGGTAGTTGGATCATCGGGGCTGTCAAATGGCTGGTGCTTATGCTAGGTGGCATGTGTTGTAATCTTCTCACAGCAAATGATGTGAGCGTGCTGTTTTGTTTATTCCAGACTTTGTCACGTTAAGATGGTGGTTCGTAGTCATCTCGGATTACTTGTTGATGTGGTGTGATGCGCAGTGGTTGTGTGGTGGTTCAATTTCTAATTTTTCTCTCGTGGTTAAGTGGTTTTGTTGAGCTAAAGTTGGAGAAAAACTGTGATCACAACTTTGCTCAATATTTTAAACATGTTCTTTAATTTTTTATCATTGTGTAATAAATAAAATAACTTAAAATTATAGGTTTCAGAGTGTGCGTGGATTGCACGTTCGTTGTTCTTGTGTTTGATGGCTTGGACTTCTGGACGAATGGCTTCAGTCGAAAAGGACGTCAATGGGGAAATCGACGTTTACGTGTTAGATTTTAAGAATATGTTTCAACTGTTGAATTCCTATTGGGATATAATTTGCCTAGTTCCTTCCTGTTTGAGCAAGCGTATTAATACAGATTTCGATACGAGTATTAACGTTAATTTTCTTGCAGGTTAATAAAGACCTGAATTGTTTTTAAAGATGACTGATCGTACGTTATTTCAACCATATCCTTCCTTAAAAAAACACGGACGAGTAGACATACACACACAAGTGTGCTTATAAACACGACTGTCTATACAGCGGTGTGCATTCACACACGAGTGTGCATAGACGAATGTGCATACACACCGCTTTGTACATACAAACCGCTACACTATGGCTCCCCAAGTGTACTTACACAGCAGTGTAAATACACACACGCTTACAAGCGATACCATTTCGATTATCATTAAAAGTGTATGACAGCAATCGTAATAATTTTCGTGGATTAAATTAAACAAATCACCTTGATTGTTCTGACGCGGTCATATCAACACAAGTACTTCAATATTTTAATAAAATAAAGTCAGCACGGTATAAACTTGCACCTCAAAGTCCAAATCACAATTTTAATACTGCATTTGGCTGGTAACGCCTTTGAACTGGCAGCAGTTTGCAGCACATTGCAGGGTGAATATTAGCAAATTAACGCGAATTATGCGGTGAGATGAATATATGTATTCAGGATTAAGCTCAACAGCCAGATTCCACAAGTAATGACTAATCCCATATCTGCATTTCCCATAAATATGCTAAATTCCTCTTGATATGCAAACTATTGGAACCTCCGAGTTCAATCAGTCTACACAACAAAGGCTCATTCCTAACAGCGTGTTTCAGACGCACCGAACCTCACCATAATAATATCCAGGGCCTACCTTGGTTCCTCCCACCCTCAACCAGTATATATACTGGTTGAGGGTGGGAGGAGCCAATATCCAGGGCCTATCTTGACTCCTCCCACCCTCAATCAGTATATATACAAGAACTGTTTTCTTGGAATGTATCTTACTTGATACAGCTATCGTGCTGTGACGGTTCCACCTGAAGACGGAAGCTTATGTCTTTAAATCCTCTAAACTTGGAGCAGTTTAGAAGACATTGCCGGGTGAATATTAGCAAATTCACAGGAAGCACAGACTTATGCATGGAGATGTAAATCTTTATTCAAACGGAAGCGTACAATTATGCAGTGCGAAGTGCATACATATTAAGGTTTAATTGCAATGGCCAGATTTGCTAAGCTATGCTGCGACATATGCGAATTGTTAATGTAAAAATTAACAATTGAATGCAAAGTCCATGAAAGGCCAGGACGAGAACAAAGGATTTGGATGCTAGAGGGGAGTTATAAGGGGCTTAAAATCAGACCTCAAGACCATTTCGAGAGGGATTTCACTGAGGATAGACGCTCGACTCCTCTCTCTGCAGATTACCCTTCTCCTGCGAGACCCAACCTGGCGAGCACGATTGCCTGGCGACTGGGAGAGTTCGTGGCGATATCTTCAGACGGGTTACAGGGACATCGACACGCCGTGCATCAACAAGTAAGTGTCTTCGTTAGTGGATAAAACTGGTAGTCGCGTGCAGCCCGACTTACGAGACGTTACTGTGTGTCGGTTAGACGTTAGTGAGAGTTTGCTTTTTTTGCGATTTGAGGCAGACATCCACGCAGCTTAGAGGGTGCCTTTAACTCTCAACAACACCCGCGACTGTTACTCTGCTCTGAAGAATCAGTCACATGGAGCAGACAAACTCTCCACAGCGCCACACACACAGGGCGAGAAGCCGTTCAATTGCTCTGTGTGTGGTAAGGCATTTTCACGTAAATCAAATCTTAACACTCACCAGAAGACACACACGGGCGAGAAGCCGTTCAATTGCTCTGTTTGTTTGCAGGCATTTGCATGGAAGTCATCTCTTCACAGGCACCAGAAAACACACACGAACGAGAAGCCATTCAAATGCTCTGTGTGTGGGAAGGCATTTTCACGGAAAACAATTCTACACAATCACCAGAAAACACACACGGGCGAGAAGCCGTTCAAGTGCTCTATTTGTGGGAAGGCATTTTCACGGAAATCAATTCTGCGCAATCACCAGAAAACACACACGAACGAGAAGCCATTCAATTGCGCTGTGTGCGGGAAGGCATTTTCACGGAAATAAAATCTTCACAGTCACCAGAAAACACACTCGGACGAGAAGCCGTTTAATTGCTCTCCAAGGGAGAGGACATTTTCACGGTCATCACCCCGAAACAAGCATGAGAAGATCCGCAATGATCGGCAAGTAAAATCAAACGGTGAAATTCAAAGTGCTGCAATGTGTCCTGAAAAAAATGCATCTTTCGAACCGAGGCAGACGGATCCTGAGAGATCGTTGAATGTATCGGATGTAATGAGTCCTGACGACAATTCATCTTTCGACCCCATGCAGTTGGATCCTGATAGATGGCTAGATGTAGTGGATCTAATCAGCGCTGAAGACAATTCCACTTTCGACCCCATGCAGTTGGATACTCAAAAATGGCTGCTGGAGTGGCTGGAAAATCAAAGTTTTGAGCACTTCTTTTAACTGTTGAAGTCCTGGAACGTGCATGTTTGTATCTCTGTAAGATCAATTAATAACGTACAACTCTTTTTTAATCAGTGATTTGCAGCAGTACTCCAAGCTAGTGTGATCATTTGAACAAATATGTTTGATTGCTCTGTGTGTTTGAAGCATTTTCACGGTTAGAAAACACTTCACATGTCTTCAGGAATAAAAAGCTGAATTCGAAAGTGATGTAATGAGTTCTAAAGGAAATTCCACTTTCGACCCCATGAAGTTGGATATGAAGAGATGTCTGGGTGTAGTGGAGTGGCTGAAGACTCAAACGTATTGAGTACATCTGTTAACTGTTGCCCTGTGTATATTCGTGTCTCTTAGATATATTTTTTCAGTGATTTTCAGTACACCGAGCTAGAGTGATGTTGTGAATGCTCTATGATGTGTTCAGATGAAAGTCTTCCTTTTAAGTTCTAGAAGTGTTCGCTTACTTCAGGATGGCAACAATGTTATACTTCGAAAGATACATTGCTTCGTCTGGTAGTTGGATCATCGGGGCTGTCAAATGGCTGGTGCTTATGCTAGGTGGCATGTGTTGTAATCTTCTCACAGCAAATGATGTGAGCGTGCTGTTTTGTTTATTCCAGACTTTGTCACGTTAAGATGGTGGTTCGTAGTCATCTCGGATTACTTGTTGATGTGGTGTGATGCGCAGTGGTTGTGTGGTGGTTCAATTTCTAATTTTTCTCTCGTGGTTAAGTGGTTTTGTTGAGCTAAAGTTGGAGAAAAACTGTGATCACAACTTTGCTCAATATTTTAAACATGTTCTTTAATTTTTTATCATTGTGTAATAAATAAAATAACTTAAAATTATAGGTTTCAGAGTGTGCGTGGATTGCACGTTCGTTGTTCTTGTGTTTGATGGCTTGGACTTCTGGACGAATGGCTTCAGTCGAAAAGGACGTCAATGGGGAAATCGACGTTTACGTGTTAGATTTTAAGAATATGTTTCAACTGTTGAATTCCTATTGGGATATAATTTGCCTAGTTCCTTCCTGTTTGAGCAAGCGTATTAATACAGATTTCGATACGAGTATTAACGTTAATTTTCTTGCAGGTTAATAAAGACCTGAATTGTTTTTAAAGATGACTGATCGTACGTTATTTCAACCATATCCTTCCTTAAAAAAACACGGACGAGTAGACATACACACACAAGTGTGCTTATAAACACGACTGTCTATACAGCGGTGTGCATTCACACACGAGTGTGCATAGACGAATGTGCATACACACCGCTTTGTACATACAAACCGCTACACTATGGCTCCCCAAGTGTACTTACACAGCAGTGTAAATACACACACGCTTACAAGCGATACCATTTCGATTATCATTAAAAGTGTATGACAGCAATCGTAATAATTTTCGTGGATTAAATTAAACAAATCACCTTGATTGTTCTGACGCGGTCATATCAACACAAGTACTTCAATATTTTAATAAAATAAAGTCAGCACGGTATAAACTTGCACCTCAAAGTCCAAATCACAATTTTAATACTGCATTTGGCTGGTAACGCCTTTGAACTGGCAGCAGTTTGCAGCACATTGCAGGGTGAATATTAGCAAATTAACGCGAATTATGCGGTGAGATGAATATATGTATTCAGGATTAAGCTCAACAGCCAGATTCCACAAGTAATGACTAATCCCATATCTGCATTTCCCATAAATATGCTAAATTCCTCTTGATATGCAAACTATTGGAACCTCCGAGTTCAATCAGTCTACACAACAAAGGCTCATTCCTAACAGCGTGTTTCAGACGCACCGAACCTCACCATAATAATATCCAGGGCCTACCTTGGTTCCTCCCACCCTCAACCAGTATATATACTGGTTGAGGGTGGGAGGAGCCAATATCCAGGGCCTATCTTGACTCCTCCCACCCTCAATCAGTATATATACAAGAACTGTTTTCTTGGAATGTATCTTACTTGATACAGCTATCGTGCTGTGACGGTTCCACCTGAAGACGGAAGCTTATGTCTTTAAATCCTCTAAACTTGGAGCAGTTTAGAAGACATTGCCGGGTGAATATTAGCAAATTCACAGGAAGCACAGACTTATGCATGGAGATGTAAATCTTTATTCAAACGGAAGCGTACAATTATGCAGTGCGAAGTGCATACATATTAAGGTTTAATTGCAATGGCCAGATTTGCTAAGCTATGCTGCGACATATGCGAATTGTTAATGTAAAAATTAACAATTGAATGTAAAGTCCATGAAAGGCCAGGACGAGAACAAAGGATTTGGATGCTAGAGGGGAGTTATAAGGGGCTTAAAATCAGACCTCAAGACCATTTCGAGAGGGATTTCACTGAGGATAGACGCTCGACTCCTCTCTCTGCAGATTACCCTTCTCCTGCGAGACCCAACCTGGCGAGCACGATTGCCTGGCGACTGGGAGAGTTCGTGGCGATATCTTCAGACGGGTTACAGGGTCATCGACACGCCGTGCATCAACAAGTAAGTGTCTTCGTTAGTGGATAAAACTGGTAGTCGCGTGCAGCCCGACTTACGAGACGTTACTGTGTGTCGGTTAGACGTTAGTGAGAGTTTGCGTTTTTTGCGATTTGAGGCAGACATCCACGCAGCTTAGAGGGTGCCTTTAACTCTCAACAACACCCGCGACTGTTACTCTGCTCTGAAGAATCAGTCACATGGAGCAGACAAACTCTCCACAGCGCCACACACACACGGGCGAGAAGCCGTTCAATTGCTCTGTGTGTGGGAAGGCATTTTCACGTAAATCAAATCTTAACACTCACCAGAAGACACACACGGGCGAGAAGCCGTTCAATTGCTCTGTTTGTTTGCAGGCATTTGCATGGAAGTCATCTCTTCACAGGCACCAGAAAACATACACGAACGAGAAGCCATTCAAATGCTCTGTGTGTGGGAAGGCATTTTCACGGAAAACAATTCTACACAATCACCAGAAAACACACACGGGCGAGAAGCCGTTCAAGTGCTCTATTTGTGGGAAGGCATTTTCACGGAAATCAATTCTGCGCAATCACCAGAAAACACACACGAACGAGAAGCCATTCAATTGCGCTGTGTGCGGGAAGGCATTTTCACGGAAATAAAATCTTCACAGTCACAAGAAAACACACTCGGACGAGAAGCCGTTTAATTGCTCTCCAAGGGAGAGGACATTTTCACGGTCATCACCCCGAAACAAGCATCAGAAGATCCGCAATGATCGGCAAGTAAAATCAAATGGTGAAATTAAAAGTTCTGCAATGTGTCCTGAAAAAAATGCATCTTTCGAACCGAGGCAGGCGGATCCTGAGAGATCGTTGAATGTATCGGATGTAATGAGTCCTGACGACAATTCATCTTTCGACCCCATGCAGTTGGATCCTGAGAGATGGCTAGATGTAGTGGATGTAATCAGCGCTGAAGACAATTCCACTTTCGACCCCATGCAGTTGGATACTCAAAAATGGCTGCTGGAGTGGCTGGAAAATCAAAGTTTTGAGCACTTATTTTAACTGTTGAAGTCCTGGAACGTGCATGTTTGTATCTCTGTAAGATCAATTAATAACGTACAACTCTTTTTTAATCAGTGATTTGCAGCAGTACTCCAAGCTAGTGTGATCATTTGAACAAATATGTTTGATTGCTCTGTGTGTTTGAAGCATTTTCACGGTTAGAAAACACTTCACATGTCTTCAGGAATAAAAAGCTGAATTCGAAAGTGATGTAATGAGTTCTAAAGGAAATTCCACTTTCGACCTCATGAAGTTGGATATGAAGAGATGGCTGGGTGTAGTGGAGTGGCTGAAGACTCAAACGTATTGAGTACATCTGTTAACTGTTGCCCTGTGTATATTCGTGTCTCTTAGATATATTTTTTCAGTGATTTTCAGTACACCGAGCTAGAGTGATGTTGTGAATGCTCTATGATGTGTTCAGATGAAAGTCTTCATTTTAAGTTCTAGAAGTGTTCGCTTACTTCAGGATGGCAACAATGTTATACTTCGAAAGATACATTGCTTCGTCTGGTAGTTGGATCATCGGGGCTGTCAAATGGCTGGTGCTTATGCTAGAGGGGAGTTATAAGGGGCTTAAAATCAGACCTCAAGACCATTTCGAGAGGGATTTCACTGAGGATAGACGCTCGACTCCTCTCTCTGCAGATTACCCTTCTCCTGCGAGACCCAGCCTGGCGAGCCCGATTGCCTGGCGACTGGGAGAGTTCGTGGCGATATCTTCAGACGGGTTACAGGGACATCGACACGCCGTGCATCAACAAGTAAGTGTCTTCGTTAGTGGATAAAACTGGTAGTCGCGTGCAGCCCGACTTACGAGACGTTACTGTGTGTCGGTTAGACGTTAGTGAGAGTTTGCTTTTTTTGCGATTTGAGGCAGACATCCACGCAGCTTAGAGGGTGCCTTTAACTCTCAACAACACCCGCGACTGTTACTCTGCTCTGAAGAATCAGTCACATGGAGCAGACAAACTCTCCACAGCGCCACACACACAGGGCGAGAAGCCGTTCAATTGCTCTGTGTGTGGTAAGGCATTTTCACGTAAATCAAATCTTAACACTCACCAGAAGACACACACGGGCGAGAAGCCGTTCAATTGCTCTGTTTGTTTGCAGGCATTTGCATGGAAGACATCTCTTCACAGGCACCAGAAAACACACACGAACGAGAAGCCATTCAAATGCTCTGTGTGTGGGAAGGCATTTTCACGGAAAACAATTCTACACAATCACCAGAAAACACACACGGGCGAGAAGCCGTTCAAGTGCTCTATTTGTGGGAAGGCATTTTCACGGAAATCAATTCTGCGCAATCACCAGAAAACACACACGAACGAGAAGCCATTCAATTGCGCTGTGTGCGGGAAGGCATTTTCACGGAAATAAAATCTTCACAGTCACCAGAAAACACACTCGGACGAGAAGCCGTTTAATTGCTCTCCAAGGGAGAGGACATTTTCACGGTCATCACCCCGAAACAAGCATCAGAAGATCCGCAATGATCGGCAAGTAAAATCAAACGGTGAAATTAAAAGTTCTGCAATGTGTCCTGAAAAAAATGCATCTTTCGAACCGAGGCAGGCGGATCCTGAGAGATCGTTGAATGTATCGGATGTAATGAGTCCTGACGACAATTCATCTTTCGACCCCATGCAGTTGGATCCTGAGAGATGGCTAGATGTAGTGGATGTAATCAGCGCTGAAGACAATTCCACTTTCGACCCCATGCAGTTGGATACTCAAAAATGGCTGCTGGAGTGGCTGGAAAATCAAAGTTTTGAGCACTTCTTTTAACTGTTGAAGTCCTGGAACGTGCATGTTTGTATCTCTGTAAGATCAATTAATAACGTACAACTCTTTTTTAATCAGTGATTTGCAGCAGTACTCCAAGCTAGTGTGATCATTTGAACAAATATGTTTGATTGCTCTGTGTGTTTGAAGCATTTTCACGGTTAGAAAACACTTCACATGTCTTCAGGAATAAAAAGCTGAATTCGAAAGTGATGTAATGAGTTCTAAAGGAAATTCCACTTTCGACCTCATGAAGTTGGATATGAAGAGATGGCTGGGTGTAGTGGAGTGGCTGAAGACTCAAACGTATTGAGTACATCTGTTAACTGTTGCCCTGTGTATATTCGTGTCTCTTAGATATATTTTTTCAGTGATTTTCAGTACACCGAGCTAGAGTGATGTTGTGAATGCTCTATGATGTGTTCAGATGAAAGTCTTCATTTTAAGTTCTAGAAGTGTTCGCTTACTTCAGGATGGCAACAATGTTATACTTCGAAAGATACATTGCTTCGTCTGGTAGTTGGATCATCGGGGCTGTCAAATGGCTGGTGCTTATGCTAGGTGGCATGTGTTGTAATCTTCTCACAGCAAATGATGTGAGCGTGCTGTTTTGTTTATTCCAGACTTCGTCACGTTAAGGTGGTGCTTCGTAGTCATCTCGGATTACTTGTTGATGTGGTGTGATGCGCAGTGGTTGTGTGATGGTTCAATTTCTAATTTTTATCTCGTGGTTAAGTGGTTTTGTTGAGCTAAAGTTGGAGAAAAACTGTGATCACAACTTTGCTCAATATTTTAAACATGTTCTTTAATTTTTTATCATTGTGTAATAAATAAAATAACTTAAAATTATAGGTTTCAGAGTGTGCGTGGATTGCACGTTCGTTGTTCTTGTGTTTGATGGCTTGGACTTCTGGACGAATGGCTTCAGTCGAAAAGGACGTCAATGGGGAAATCGACGTTTACGTGTTAGATTTTAAGAATATCTTTCAACTGTTGAATTCCTATTGGGATATAATTTGCCTAGTTCCTTCCTGTTTGAGCAAGCGTATTAATACAGATTTCGATACGAGTATTAACGTGAATTTTCTTGCAGATTAATAAAGACCTGAATTGTTTTTTTAAGATGACTGATCGTACGTTATATCAACCATATACTTTTTTTTTAAAAACACGGACATGTAGACATACACACACAAGTGTGCTTATAAACACGACTGTCTATACAGCGGTGTGCATTCACACACGAGTGTGCATGTGTTTCTACGAGTTTACACTTTAATTTACTTGCAGAACAATAAAAACCTGACATGTTAAAGATGACGAATCGTCCCTTATTGAAGAAGGAAAATAATAAAAATAAAACAATAAAAATAAATTATAATTTTTTTTTATGTTTTATTATTTAATAAAAATAAAACATAATGAAAACATTTTTAACAATTTTTTATTATGTTTTATTTTCATTAAATAATAAAAAAAATGTCATTTAAAACAGAATAAAATAACTTTATAAATATTTTTTTTTATTTTATTATTTCCCTTCTACGTTACTTTACCGAAAGATCCAAGAAGGTTACTTTACTTGCAGAACAATAAAAACCTGACATGTTAAAGATGACTAATCGTCCCTTATTGCTACAATGTTCATAGCGAACACGTGTGGAGGCGAGTTTCAGGTGAAGCATCATGACGTCACACTCATGACGTCACACGCACGAGCTGTAGGGGCGGGGCTCTGTCCACTCAGTGGTGCTGTTTTCATTAATTTAGCACCACGAGCGGGGAGTCTCATCCCTGTAGTTCCCTGTTGTGGTGCCGCATTCATCACCACGTTGCCCCTCAATTCTTTGTACGACACAATATGAAAATAAGTTGTGTGTTCCACTACACATACTTACACGAGTACACACACACACTCCCTTGTACACACACCCACACACGAGTGGGCATACACAGCGGTGGAGAAAAATGCACGAATCTGCATCCACCCCGCTTTGTACACACAAAGATAAATATCTCCCGTATAGCCTTAACAGACTGTATGGGCAAGTGCTGTTAGCGAGCACCTATGAAGGCCGCAACGGTACACGAGGGGGTGGGTGGCCAGCACCACGCCCGGTCGCCTTTGTCTCCCCAGTTGCGATGTTTACACACCGCACCAGGTACTCATTTGAGGCTGAGTCGACCTAGGGGAGGCCCGGGACCGGTTCAGATAATCGTCACTGGTGTTGGCCGTGAGCGGGAATCGAACCCTTGTCGCCGGGTTCATAGCGCAGCGCGCTAACCGCTACACTACCGCTCCCCACATATACACTCCCTTGTACACACACCCACACACGAGTGGACATACACAGTGCTGTAGGAAAATGCACGAATGTGCATACACACCGCTTTGTACATACACACACGGGTGCACATGCATACACGAGTGCGTACACCCATTTGTGCATCTATACATACAACACATATGTATAGATGCACAAATGAGTGTAAATACATAGGGGTGTAGATACATGCACAGTGTAATTGCACACAGCAATATACATAAACACATGTGCACGTATACAGCAGTGTGCATGCTCAGGGATTGCGTTTCAACACACACAAATATGCGAGCACACACGATTGTACATATTCATGAAATCTCTCTAAAATCATTTGCATTTTCTTCATAAACTTCTTTGCATTGAATTGTTATTCTTGGAAGTAACGTTCTTCATATCTAGCAACATACCTAAGCTCATGTGGCCATTGTGCTTAAATCTAAATAGGAATATGCATTTCGCTGCATCATTGCTCGCTTCGGTTTGAATACGGATGGGATTCGCCTGGCGTAATCATGTGCATGTTGTTAGTTTGCACATTTACAATAGCCTGTAAACTAATATCAATTGATCGGCCTTACCTGTGAAATACAGCATGAAATATCACAATGTTGATCAAGATATACTTTAACTAAGAGGTGCATGCTTCATTGCGTGTTTACGTGGTTTCATGAACATGTTTAAGGACACTTGTTGATCAGCGTGTGTCTAGACAACGAAGGGGAAATGTTATATTCGATCAATTAAAATGGTTACAATTGCCGTGGATACCAATCTGGATGGTATAGTTTGTAAGCGTTGTTTATTATAATGTAATGCGAGCGTAAATGAGTGTCCTTAAATGTATTTAGAAAACAAAGTCAGTACCTCTTAGTCAAAATCAAACTGGACAACATCATTTTGATTCTTCAGATTGTATGTCGTTGTTTAATCCTCTAAACTTGCAGCAGTTTAGAGGACATTGTCGGGTGAATATTAGCACATTTACAGGAAGCACGGACTTATATATGGAGATGCAAATCTTTATTCAAACGGAAGCGTACAATTATGCAGTTGGGATGTACATACATATTAAGGTTACATTACAAAGGCCAGATTAGCTAATCTATGTTGCTACATATGCGGATTGTTAATGTAAAAATTAACAATTGAATGCAAAGTCCATGATAGGCCAGGACGAGAACAAAGGATTTGTATGCGAGAGGGGAGTTATAAGGGGCTTAAATTTAGGCCTCAAGACCATTTCGAGAGGGATTTCACTGAGGATAGACGCGCAACTCCTCGCTCTGCAGATTATCCTTCTCCTGCGAGACCCAGCCTGGCGAGCACGATTGCCTGGCGACTGGGAGAGTTCGTGGCGATCTCTTCAGACGGGTTACAGGGACATCGACACGCCGTGCATCAACAAGTAAGTGTCTTCGTTAGTGGATAAAACTGGTAGTCGCGTATACCCGACTTACGAGACGTTACTGTGTGTCGGTTAGACGTTAGTGAGAGTTTGCTTCTTGGCGATTTGAGCCAGACATCCAAGCAGCTTAGAGGGTGCCTTTAACTCTCAACGACACCCGCGACTGTTACTCTGCTCTGAAGAATCAGTCACATGGAGCAGATACTCTCTCCACAGCGCCACGCACACACGGGCGAGAAGCCGTTCAATTGCTCTGTGTGTGGGAAGACATTTTCACGGAAATCCAATCTTAACACTCACCAGAAAACACACACGGGTGAGAAGCCATTCAAGTGCGCTGTTTGTGGGAAGGCATTTGCTCAGAAATCAAATCTAAAAACTCACCAGAAAACACACACGGGCGTGAAGCCATTCAAGTGCTCTGTTTGTGGGAAGGCATTTGCTTGGAAATCTATTCTTTACAGTCACCAGAAAACACACACGGGCGAGAAGCCGTTCAATTGCTCTATTTGTGGAAAGGCATTTGCGGATGAATCAAATCTTAACAGACACCAGAAAACACACAAGAACGAAAAGCCATTCAATTGCACAGTGTGCGGGAAGGCATTTTCACGGAAATAAAATCTTCACAGTCACCAGAAAATACACTCGGGCGAGAAGCCATTTAATTGCTCTACGAGGGAGAGGACATGTTCACGGTCATCACCCCGAAACAAGCACCAGAAGATCCGCAATGATAGGGAAGCGAAATCAAAATGTAGAATTTAAAGTGCTGCAATGAGTCCTGATAAAAATGCATCTTTCTAACCTTTGCAGGTGGATCCTGAGAGATGGCTGGATGGAATGGAGTGGCTGGAGACTCAAGCGTATTGAGTACATCTGTTAACTGTTGCATTGTGTATATTCGCGTCTCTAAGATATATTTTTTCAGTGAGTTCCAGTACACCGAGCTGGAGTGTTGTTGTGAATGCTCTATAATGTTTTCAGATGAACGTCTTCTTTGTAAGTTCCAGAAGTGTTAACTTACTTCAGGATGGAAATAATTTTATACTTCGAAAGATACATTGCTTCGTCTGGTAGTTTGATCATCGGGGCTGTTAAATGGCTGGTGCTTATGCTAGAAGGTGGCATGTGTTGTAATCTTCTCACAACAAATGATGTGAGCGTGCTGTCTTGTTCATTCCAGACTTTGTTGTCACGTTAAGGTGTTGCTTCGTAGTCCTATCAGATTACTTGTTGATGTGTTGTGATGTGCAGTGGTTGTGTGGTGGTTCAATTTCTAATTTTACTCTCGTGGTTAAGCGGTTTTGTTGAGCTAAAGTTGGAGAAAAACTGTGATCACAACTTTGCTCAATATTTTAAACATGTTCTTTATTTTATTTTTTCATTGTGTAATAAATAAATATCTTTAATAATAGGTTTCAGAGTGTGCGTAGATTGCACGTTCGATGTTTTTGCGTTTGATGGCTTGGACTTCTGGACGAATGGATTCAGTCGAAAAGGACGTCAATGGGGAAATCGACGTTTACGTGTTAGATTTTAAGAATATGTTTTAACTGTTGAAGTCCTATTGGGAAATCATCTGCCTAGTTCCTTCCTGTTTGAGCAAGCGTTTTAATAAAGATTTCGATACGAGTGTTAACGTGAATTTTCTTGCAGATTAATAAAGACCTGAATTGTTTTTAAAGATGACTGATCGTACGTTATTTCAACCATATCCTTCCTTTAAAAAACACGGACGAGTAGACATACACACACAAGTGTGCTTATAAACACGACTGTCTATACAGCGGTGTGCATTCACACACGAGTGTGCATGTGTCTCTACGAGTTTTAACTTTAATTTGCTTGCAGAACAATAAAGACCTGACATGTTAAAGATGACTAATCGTCCCTTTTTGCTACAATGTTCATAGCGAACACGTGTGGAGGCGAGTTTCAGGTGAAGCATCTCCAGCACACAAGTTGACCCTCACCTGGCAGCATCGTGGCTGTCCGCTGATCACACTCATGACGTCACACTCATGACGTCACACGCACGAGCTGTAGGGGCGGGGCTCTGTCCGCTCAGTGGCGCTGTTTTCATTAATTTAGCACCACGAGCGGGGAGTCTCATCCCTGTAGTTCCCTGTTGTGGTGCCGCATTCATCACCACGTTGCCCTCAATTCTTTGTACGCAACACACACCCACACACGAGAGGACATAGCAGTGTATATGCATAGACGAATGTGCATACACACCGCTTTGTGCATACAAACAGCTACACTACCGCTCCCCAAGTGTACTTACACTGCAGTGTAAATACACACACGCTTACAAGCGATACCATTTCGATTATCATTAAAAGTGTATGACAGCAATCGTAATAATTTTCGTGGATTAAATTAAACAAATCACCTTGATTGTTCTGACGCGGTCATATCAACACAAGTGCTTCAATATTTTTATATAAAATAAAGTCAGCACGGTATAAAGTTGCACCTCAAAGTCCAAATCACAATTTTAATACTACAGTCTGCATCTGCCTGGTAACGCCTTTGAACAGGCAGCAGTTTGCAGCACATTGCAGGGTGAATATTAGCAAATTAACGTGAATTATGCGGTGACATGAATATACGTATTCAGGATTAGGCTCAATAGCCAGATTCCACAAGTAATGACTAATCCCATATCTGCATTTCCCATAAATATGCTAAATTCCTCTTGATATGCAAACTCTTGGAACCTCCGAGTTCAACCAGCCTACACAACAAAGGCTCATTCCTCACAGTGTGTTTCAGCCGCATCGAACCTCACAATAATAATATCCTCTCAAACTCTACCAATATATACACAAGGACTGTTTTCTTGGAAGTTCTCTTACTTCTACGAGACTTTACCGAAAGAACCAAGAAGATGAATCCCTGCAGTCACGAAAGCTTTAAATCGAAATGTATTTTTATTATTTTATTATTTCCCTTTTACGTGACTTTACCGAAAGAACCAAGAAGATAGAGAAGCTCTGTTGCTAGATATGCAGATTGTAAATTCCAAAAATAACAATTGAATGTAAAGTTAATAAATTGCAAAGTCGAGAACGTCATCTTTCATCAATGCAACATCATTCCAAACGACCCCACCATTCGTGTGCTGGTGTCATTGACCCAATTCGATTGATACCTGTGACCTACAGCTTGCCACACCTTACGCCACGCTCCCACGCCCCCTTCATTCGTTTTTTGTTTATCAGAAGGAGGCACTCCCTGTTGTTTGCCAATCCCCTGCCACGAGTAAAGTTTTGCAAAAACAACCCCCTTCCTTCATTAAAGGTGTTGATCGGTAACGCTGTGGTGGATGTGAGGAATGTCCCGGAGGGAAGGCTCGTAGCCACCACAGTGGCCCACGAGGTCTTTGGACGGGTGCGAGGGGCTGGTAACCCCTCAATAGTCAACGCAATAACCAAAAAAACTCGTCACAAAATTTAAGCACTTGCAAAATATTAAACACATACACACTGGTGTATATACACACGGAAGGTCGTATGTTACAGACTAGAAGATGACGATTTTTTTTTTGCGTAACGTTATTATGAACCACGCTTACAAGCTAAACCATTCAGATGATTATTCAAAGTTTATGACCGAAATTATAACAAAACACACTCGTTTGCTAAAAGCACCATGCTCAACACGAGTGTCCTTAAATATGTTTATTAAACAGGTTCAGAACAGTATTAACTTGCACCTATTAGTCCAAGATTGGGCCGGCTAGTTTTTTTAGGCTAGTCCCGTGTGTGTTTGTTGTGTGAGGTGTCTTGATAGCAGTCGTTCTCCACCGTAGTCTTGGCATCTGCTGCTCAGATTCCTTCCACAGCTGTGGTCCCAGTGGCACCGTCTCTCCGGGGGGAGAACCATGTGGTGTGTGTGTGACGTGTATCACGGGGTGTGTGGGTGTGTGCCTGGGATGTGTCACGGGGTGGGTGGGTAGTCTGGTGATAGTGGTCATGGTTGGCAGCGATTCACGACCACAACAACCACCCCTACTGTGTGGTGGACATGCCACCACAAAGCAGCACGCGGCGGAGGAGTGAGGTGATCGCTCTCGCCACGCGAGCAAGGCCCCCTCGCTTCCTCTTCTTTCCCTGCATCAACAACAACAATAACCGCCATTCGCCACTAAGTGGCGGTGACGTCACCACGACGCTTGTGCCAGGCCATGTGCACCTTGAGGCTACCACGTGAAGTGTCGAACGCCCGCTGGCAGGAGGTCACGGGGCAGACCCAGCAGGTGCCACGGGTCGACTGACCGAGATGACCGAGATGACTGGCTGATGCACCACCTGTGCCCCCTACTGTACCAACTTGCTGTGCTTTAGCCACCCGTTGTTGTGAGCGTCGCTCCTCTGCCCTCCGTTGTTGTTGGAGGGCGACTGCCTCCAACTGCCCAGTAGCGTCCTTCACGAGCCTGCATCACCACCTCCACCACCTACACCTCCTCCACCTCCTCCTTTGTTTCGTCCTCCATCTCTTCCGTCGTGAGAATTATTTTATTATGTTATATTTTTATTATTTTATTACTTCCCTTCTACGTGACTTTACCGAAAGAACCATGAAGATGAATCCCTGCAGTTTAGAGGACATTGTCGGGTGAATATTAGGAAATTCACAGGAAGCATGGATTTATGCATGGAGATGTATGCAATTATTCAAACAGAAGTGTAGAATTACGCAGGAGGATGTACATACGTATTAAGGTTAAATTACAATGGACAAATTCGCTAAGCTATGTTGCTACATATGCGGATTGTTAATGTAGAAATTAACAATTGAATGCAACGTTTATGATAGGCCAAGTCGAGAACAAAGGATTTGGATGCTAGAGGGGAGTTATAAGGGGCTTAAATTTAGGCCTCAAGACCATTTCGAGAGGGATTTCACTGAGGATAGACGCGCAACTCCTCGCTCTGCAGATTACCCTTCTCCTGCGAGACCCAGCCTGGCGAGCCCGATTGCCTGGCGACTGGGAGAGTTCGTGGCGATCTCTTCAGACGGGTTACAGGGACATCGACACGCCGTGCATCAACAAGTAAGTGTCTTCGTTAGTAGATAAAACTGGTAGTTGCGTGTAGCCCCACTTACGAGACGTTACTGTGTGTCGGTTAGACGTTAGTGAGAGTTTGCTTTTTGGCGATTTGAGACAGACATCCACGCAGCTTAGAGGGTGCCTTTAACTCTCAACAACACCCGCGACTGTTACTCTGCTCTGAAGAATCAGTCACATGGAGCAGATACTCTCTCCACATCGCCACGCACACACGGGCCAGAAGCCGTTCAATTGCTCTTTGTGTGGGAAAGGATTTTCATGGAAATCAAATCTTCACAGGCACCAGAAAGCACACTCGGGCGAGAAGCCATTCAAATGCTTTGTGTGTGGGAAGGCATTTTCACTGAAATCAAATCTTCACACTCACCAGAAAACACACACGGGCGAGAAGCCATTCACATGCTCTGTGTGTGGGAAGGCATTTTCACAGAAATCCCATCTTAACACTCACCAGAAGACACACACAGGCGCGAAGCCATTCAATTGCTCGGTGTGTGGGAAGGCATTTGCGGAGAAATCCAATCTTAACAGACACCAGAAGACACACACGGGCGAGAAGCCATTCAATTGCGCTGTGTGTGGGAAGGCATTTTCACATAAATCACATCTTAACAGACACCAGAAAACACACACGGGCGAGAAGCCATTCAGATGCTCTGTTTGTGGGAAGGCATTTGCGGAGAAATCAAATCTTAACAAACACCAGAAAACACACACGATCGAGAAGCCATTCAATTGCGCTGTGTGCGGGAAGGCATTTTCACGGAAATAAAATCTTCATAGTGACCAGAAAACACACTCGGGCGAGAAGCCATTTCATTGCTCTACGAGGGAGAGGACATGTTCATGGTCATCATCCCGAAACAAGCACCAGAAGATCCGCAATGATAGGGAATTGAAATCAAAATGTAGAATTTAAAGTGCTGCAATGAGTCCTGATAAAAATGCATCTTTCTAACCTTTGCAGGTGGATCCTGAGAGATGGCTGGATGGAATGGAGTGGCTGGAGACTCAAGTGTATTGAGTACATCTGTTAACTGTTGCATTGTGTATATTCGCGTCTCTAAGATATATTTTTCAGTGATTTCCAGTACTCCGAGCTGGAGTGTTGTTGTGAATGCTCTATAATGTTTTCAGATGAAAGTCTTCCTTGTAAGTTCCAGAAGTGTTAACTTACTTCAGGATGGAAATAATTTTATACTTCGAAAGATACATTGCTTCGTCTGGTAGTTTGATCATCGGGGCTGTTAAATGGCTGGTGCTTATGCTAGAAGGTGGCATGTGTTGTAATCTTCTCACAACAAATGATGTGAGCGTGCTGTCTTGTTCATTCCAGACTTTGTCACGTTAAGGTGGTGCTTCGTAGTCTAATCAGATTACTTGTTGATGTGGTGTGATGCGCAGTGGTTGTGTGGTGGTTCAATTTCTAATTTTACTCTCGTGGTTAAGCGGTTTTGTTGAGCTAAAGTTGGAGAAAAACTGTGATCACAACTTTGCTCAATATTTTAAACATGTTCTTTATTTTATTTTTTCATTGTGTAATAAATAAATATCTTTAATAATAGGTTTCAGATTGTGCGTGGATTCCACGTTCGTTGTTCTTGTGTTTGATGGCTTGGACTTCTGGACGAATGGCTTCAGTCGAAAAGGACGTCAATGGGGAAATCGACGTTTACGTGTTAGATTTTAAGAATATGTTTTAACTGTTGAATTCCTATTGGGAAATAATTTGCCTAGTCCCTTCCTGTTTGAGCAAGCGTTTTAATAAAGATTTCGATACGAGTGTTAACGTGAATTTTCTTGCAGATTAATAAAGACCTGAATTGTTTTTAAAGATGACTGATCGTACGTTATTTCAACCATATCCTTCCTTAAAAAACACGGACGAGTACACACACACAAGTGTGCTTATAAACACGACTGTCTATACAGCGGTGTGCATTCACACACGAGTGTGCATGTGTTTCTACGCGTTTTAACTTTAATTTACTTGCAGAACAATAAAGACCTGACATGTTAAAGATGACTAATCGTCCCTTATTGCTACAATGTTCATAGCGAACACGTGTGGAGGCGAGTTTCAGGTGAAGCATCTCCAGCACACAAGTTGACCCTCACCTGGCAGCATCGTGGCTGTCCGCTGATCACACTCATGACGTCACACTCATGACGTCACACGCACGAGCTGTAGGGGCGGGGCTCTGTCCGCTCAGTGGCGCTGTTTTCATTAATTTAGCACCACGAGCGGGGAGTCTCATCCCTGTAGTTCCCTGTTGTGGTGCCGCATTCATCACCACGTTGCCCTCAATTATTTGTACGAAACACACACCCACACACGAGTGGACATAGCAGTGTATATACATAGACGAATGTGCATACACACCGCTTTGTACATACATACCGCTACACTACCGCTCCCCAAGTGTACTTACACTGCAGTGTAAATACACACACGCTTACAAGCGATACCATTTCGATTATCATTAAAAGTGTATGACAGCAATCGTAATAATTTTCGTGGATTAAATTAAACAAATCACCTTGATTGTTCTGACGCGCTCATATCAACACAAGTGCTTCAATATTTTTATAAAACAAAGTCAGCATGGTATAAACCTGCACCTCAAAGTCCAAATCACAATTTTAATACTACAGTCTGCATCTGCCTGGTAACGCCTTTGAACAGGCAGCAGTTTGCAGCACATTGCAGGGTGAATATTAGCAAATTAACGTGAATTATGCGGTGACATGAATATACGTATTCAGGATTAAGCTCAATTGCCAGATTCCACAAGTAATGACTAATCCCATATCTGCATTTCCCATAAATATGCTAAATTCATCTTGATATGCAAACTCTTGGAACCTCCGAGTTCAACCAGCCTACACAACAAAGGCTCATTCCTAACAGCGTGTTTCAGCCGCACCGAACCTCACAACAATAATATCCTCCCACCCTCAACCAGTATATATACAAGGACTGTTTTCTTGGAATTTCTCTTACTTGATACAGCTATCGTGCTGTGACGGTTCCACCTGAAGACGGAAGCTTGTGTTGCCTGCGAAACGTCGTGATAATTTTTTTATTATGTTTTATTTATTTTATTTCATTATTTCCCTTCTACGTGACTTTACCGAAAGAACCAAGAACATAGAGAAGCTCTGTTGCTAGATATGCAGATTGTAAATTCAAAAAATAACAATTGAATTTAAAGTTCATGAAATGCAAAGTCGAGAACGTCATCTTTCATCAATGCAACATCATTCCAAACGACCTCACCATTTGTGTGCTGGTGTCATTGACCCAATTCGATTGATACCTGTGACTTACAGCTTGCCACACCTTATGCCACGCTCCCACGCCCCCTTCATTCGTTTTTTGTTCATCAGAAGGAGGCACTCCCTGTTGTTTGCCAATCCCCTGCCACGATTAAAGTTTTGCAAAACAACCCCCTTCCTTCATTGACCGTGTTGAACGGTAACGCTGTGGTGGATGTGAGCAATTTCCCGGAGGGAAGGCTCGTAGCCACCACAGTGGCCCACGAGGTCTTTGGACGGGTGCGAGGGGCTGGTAACCCCTCAATACTCAATGCAATTAGCAAAAAAACTCGTCACAAATTTTAAATACGTGCAAAATATTGAACACATACACACTGGTGTATATACACACCGAAGGTCGTATGTTACAGACTAGAAGATGACGATTGTTTTTTTTTGCGTAACGTTATTATGAACCACGCTTTCGAGCTAAACCATTCAGATGATTATTCAAAGTTTATGACAGAAATTATAACAAAACACATTCCTTTGCTAAAAGCACCATGCTCAACACGAGTGTCCTTAAATATGTTTGTTAAACAGGTTCAGAACAGTATTAACTTGCACCTATTAGTCCAAGATGGGGCCGGCTAGTTTTTTTTGGCTAGTCCCGTGTGTGTTTGTTGTGTGAGGTGTCTTGATAGCAGTCGTTCTCCACTGTAGTCCTGGCATCTGCTGCTCAGATTCCTTCCACAGCTGTGGTCCCAGTGGCACCGTCTCTCCGGGGGGGAACCATGTGGTGTGTGTGTGTGTGACGTGTATCACGGGGTGTGTGGGTGTGTGCCTGGGATGTGTCACGGGGTAAGTGGGGAGCGGTGGTGCAGCGGTTAGCGCGCTGCGCTATGAACCTGGCGACCCGGGTTCGATTCCCGCTCACGGCCAACACCGCCAGTGACGATTATCTGAACCGGTCCTGGGCCTCCCCTAGGTCGACTCAGCCTCAAATGAGTACCTGGTGAGGTGTGTAAACATCGCCACTAGTGAGACAAAGGCGGTCGGGCGTGGTGCTGGCCACCCACCCTCTCGTGTACCGTTCCGGCCTTCATAGGTGCTCGCTAACAGCACTTGCCCCTACAGTCTGTTAAGGCTATACGGGGGATCTTTGTGTCACGGGGTGGGTGGGTAGTCTGGTGATAGTGGTCATGGTTGGCAGCGATCCACGACCACAACAACCACCCCTACTGTGTGGTGGACATGCCACTACAAAGCAGCACGCGGCGGGGGAGTGAGGTGATCGCTCTCGCCACGCGAGCAAGGCCCCCTCGCTTCCTCTTCTTTCCCTGCATCAACAACAACAACAACCGCCATTCGCCACTAAGTGGCGGTGACGTCACCACGACGCTTGTGCCAGGCCAAGTGCACCTTGAGGCTACCGCGTGAAGTGTCGAACGCCCGCTGGCAGGAGGTCACGGGGCAGACCCAGCAGGTGCCACGGGTCGACTGACCGAGATGACCGAGATGACTGGCTGATGCACCACCTGTGCCCCCTACTGTACCAACTAGCTGTGCTTTAGCCACCCGTTGTTGTGAGCGTCGCTCCTCTGCCCTCCGTTGTTGTTGGAGGGCGACTGCCTCCAACTGCCCAGTAGCGTCCTTCACGAGCCTGCATCACCACCTCCACCACCTACACCTCCTCCACCTCCTCCTTTGTTTCGTCCTCCATCTCTTCCGTCGTGAGAATTATTTTATTATGTTATATTTTTATTATTTTATTACTTCCCTTCTACGTGACTTTACCGAAAGAACCATGAAGATGAATCCCTGCAGTTTAGAGGACATTGTTGGGTGAATATTAGGAAATTCACAGGAAGCATTGATTTATGCATGGAGATGTATGCAATTATTCAAACAGAAGTGTACAATTACGCAGGAGGATGTACATACGTATTAAGGTTAAATTACAATGGACAAATTCGCTAAGCTATGTTGCTACATATGCGGATTGTTAATGTAAAAATTAACAATTGAATGCAAAGTCCATGATATGCCCAGACGAGAACAAAGGATTTGGATGCTAGAGGGGAGTTATAAGGGGCTTAAATTAAGACCTCAAGACCATTTCGAGAGGGATTTCGCTGAGGATAGACGCGCAACTCCTCGCTCTGCAGATTATCCTTCTCCTGCGAGACCCAGCCTGGCGAGCCCGATTGCCTGGCGACTGGGAGAGTTCGTGGCGATCTCTTCAGACGGGTTACAGGGACATCGACACGCCGTGCATCAACAAGTAAGTGTCTTCGATAGTGGATAAAACTGGTAGTCGCGTGTAGCTCGACTTACGAGACGTTACTGTGTGTCGGTTAGACGTTAGTGAGAGTTTGCCTTTTGGCGATTTGAGCCAGACATTCACGCAGCTTAGAGGGTGCCTTTAACTCTCAACAACACCGCGACTGTTACTCTGCTCTGAAGAATCAGTCACATGGAGCAGATAAACTCTCCACAGCGCCACGCACACACGGGCGAGAAGCCGTTCAATTGCTCTGTTTGTTTGAAGGAATTTTCATGGAAGTCATATCTTCACAGGCACCAGAAGACACACACGGGCGATAAGCCATTCAAGTGCTCTGTGTGTGGGAAGGCATTTTCACTGAAATCAAATCTTAACACTCACCAGAAAACACACTCTGGTGAGAAGCCATTCAATTGCTCTGTGTGTGGGAAGACATTTTCACTGAAATCCAATCTTAACACTCACCAGAAAACACACTCTGGTGAGAAGCCATTCAATTTCTCTGTGTGTGGGAAGACATTTTCACTGAAATCCAATCTTAACACTCAACAGAAAACACACTCTGGTGAGAAGCCATTCAAGTGCTCTGTGTGTGGGAAGACATTTTCACAGAAATCCAATCTTAACACTCACCAGAAGACACACACGGGCGAGAAGCCATTCAAGTGCGCTGTGTGTGGGAAGACATTTTCACTGAAATCCAATCTTAACACTCACCAGAAGACACACACGGGCGAGAAGCCATTCAATTGCTCTGTGTGTGGGAAGACATTTTCACTGAAATCCAATCTTAACACTCACCAGAAAACACACTCTGGTGAGAAGCCATTCAAGTGCTCTGTGTGTGGGAAGGCATTTTCACAGAAATCACATCTTAACACTCACCAGAAAACACACTCTGGTGAGAAGCCATTCAATTTCTCTGTGTGTGGGAAGACATTTTCACAGAAATCCAATCTTAACACTCACCAGAAGACACACACGGGCGAGAAGCCATTCAATTGCTCTGTGTGTGGGAAGACATTTTCACTGAAATCCAATCTTAACACTCACCAGAAAACACACTCTGGTGAGAAGCCATTCAAGTGCTCTGTGTGTGGGAAGGCATTTTCACAGAAATCACATCTTAACACTCACCAGAAAACACACTCTGGTGAGAAGCCATTCAATTTCTCTGTGTGTGGGAAGACATTTTCACAGAAATCCAATCTTAACACTCACCAGAAGACACACACGGGCGAGAAGCCATTCAAGTGCGCTGTGTGTGGGAAGACATTTTCACTGAAATCCAATCTTAACACTCACCAGAAGACACACTCGGGCGAGAAGCCATTCAAGTGCTCTCTTTGTGCGAAGGCATTTGTAAGGAAGTCAGATCTTCACAGGCACCAGAAAACGCACTCGGGTGAAAAGCCATTAAATTGCTCTCCGAGGGAGAGAACATGTTCACGGTCATCTCCACGAAACAAGCATCAGAAGATCCGGAATGATAGGGAAGTGGAATCAAAAGGTGTAATGCAAAGTGCTGCAATGAGTCCTGAAAAAGATGCATCTTTTCATCATATACAGGTGGATCCTGAGAGATGCCTAGATGTAGTGGATGTCATGATTCCTGACAACAATTCCTTTTTAGACCTCATGCAGTTGGATCCTGAGAGGTTGCTGGATGTAATGAGCCCTGACGACAATTCCTCTTTCGACCCCATGCAGGTGGATACTGAGAGATGTCTGCTGGAATGGCTGGAGAGTCAAAGTTTTGAGTACTTCTGTTAACTCTTGAAGTCCTGGAATGTGCATGTTTGTGTCTCTGTTAGATCAGTTAATAAGGTACGAAATATTATTTCCGTGATTTGCAGTACTCCAAGCTAGATTGATGTTTCGGCCACAACGTAAGCAGCCGTATTCAGGTGGAGAACAGGTCTGTCAAGTAGTCATTCAGACTCTGTCTACTTGACAGACCTATTCTCCACCTGAAGATGGCTGCTTGCGTTATGGCCGAAAAGTCGTTATGTTTTATTTTTATTATTTTATTACTTCACTTCTACGTGACTTTACCAAAAGAACCAAGAAGATTTATCCCTGCAGTCACGAAAGCTTTAAATCGAAATAGAGTGATGTTGTGAATGCACTATAATGTGTTCAGATGAACGTATTCCTTTTAAGTTCCAGAAGTGTTCACTTATTTCAGGATTACAACAATGTTATACTTCTATAGATGCGTTGCTTCGTCTGGTGGTTGTATCATCGGGACTGGTAAATGTGTGGTGTTTATGTTCATCTTCTCACAGCTAATTGCGTGTTGAAGTTTATTCTAGACGTCGTCACGTTAAGGTGGTGCCTTGTAGTCCTATCGGACTACTTGTTGATGTGTTGTGAAGCGCAGTGGTTGTGTGGTGGTTCAATTTCTAATTTTACTCTCGTGGTTAAGTGGCTTTGTTTAGCTAAAGTTGGAGAAATACTGTGATCACAACTTTGCTCTATATTTTAAACATGTTCTTGAATTTTTTTTTATCATTGTGTAATAAATAAATAACTTAATAATAGGTTTCAAAGTGTGCCTGGATTGCACGTTCGTTGTTCTTGTGTTTGATGGCTTGGACTTCTGGACGAATGGCTTCAGTCGAAAAGGAGTTCAATGGGGAAATCGACGTTTACGTGTTAGATTTTAAGAATATGTTTTAACTGTTGAAATTGGGAAATAATTTGCCCAGTTCCTTCCTGTTTGAGCAAGCGTATTAATAAATATTTCGATACGAGTGTTAACGTGAATTTTCTTGCAGATTAATAAAGACCTGAATTGTTTTTAAAGATGACTGATCGTACCTTATTTCAACCATATCCTTCCTTTAAAAAACACGGACGAGTAGACATACACACACAAGTGTGCTTATAAACACGACTGTCTATACAGCGGTGTGCATTCACACACGAGTGTGCATGTGTCTCTACGAGTTTTAACTTTAATTTGCTTGCAGAACAATAAAGACCTGACATGTTAAAGATGACTAATCGTCCCTTTTTGCTACAATGTTCATAGCGAACACGTGTGGAGGCGAGTTTCAGGTGAAGCGTCTCCAGCACACAAGTTTACCCTCACCTGGCAGCATCGTGGCTGTCCGCTGATCACACTCATGACGTCACACTCATGACGTCACACGCACGAGCTGTAGGGGCGGGGCTCTGTCCGCTCAGTGGCGCTGTTTTCATTAATTTAGCACCACGAGCGGGGAGTCTCATCCCTGTAGTTCCCTGTTGTGGTGCCGCATTCATCACCACGTTGCCCTCAATTCTTTGTACGCAACACACACCCACACACGAGAGGACATAGCAGTGTATATGCATAGACGAATGTGCATACACACCGCTTTGTGCATACAAACAGCTAAACTACCGCTCCCCAAGTGTACTTACACAGCAGTGTAAATACACACACGCTTACAAGCGATACCATTTCGATTATCAATAAAAGTGTATGACAGCAATCGTAATAATTTTCGTGGATTAAATTAAACAAATCACCTTGATTGTTCTGACGCGGTCATATCAACACAAGTGCTTCAATATTTTTATAAAACAAAGTCAGCACGGTATAAACTTGCACCTCAAAGTCCAAATCACAATTTTAATACTACAGTCTGCATCTGCCTGGTAACGCCTTTGAACAGGCAGCAGTTTGCAGCACATTGCAGGGTGAATATTAGCAAATTAACGTGAATTATGCGGTGACATGAATATACGTATTCAGGATTAAGCTCAATTGCCAGATTCCACAAGTCATGACTAATCCCATATCTGCATTTCCCATAAATATGCTAAATTCCTCTTGATATGCAAACTCTTGGAACCTCCGAGTTCAACCAGCCTACACAACAAAGGCTCATTCCTAACAGCGTGTTTCAGCCGCATCGAACCTCACAATAATAATATCCTCCCATCCTCAACCAGTATATATATACAAGGACTGTTTTCTTGAAATTTCTCTTACTTGATACAGCGATCGTGCTGTGACGGTTCCACCTGAAGTCGGAAGCTTGTGTTGCCTCCGAAACGTCGTGAGAATTATTTTATTATGTTTTATTTTTTTATTTTATTATTTCCCTTCTACGTGACTTTACCGAAAGAACCAAGAAGATAGAGAAGCTCTGTTGCTAGATATGCAGATTGTAATTTCCAAAAATAACAATTGAATGTAAAGTTCATGAAATGCAACGTCGGTTGTTTAGTTACTGCAGCTACATATATACAGTAGGGTGGATAGAATAATAAATAGTGTAATATTACACTATGTATTATTATAATATTCTATTATTCTAGGGTATAGGGTGGTGTATAGTAATACAGTATATAATTTAATGTTGGGTTTGTCTATGGCAGCATATAGTACGGGGTAGACCTGTGTGCTGTAAGGGAAAAAAGTTTAGCTGGAAGCATATTATATTTTTTGCGACGTAGAATTGTAATGTATTACTTACTGTTAGTAGCTCAGCGTATTGGAGAGTATATTTAGTATACTGATGATACTATGAAGTTTATACTTTATTTTTTTACGTGGTTGTTTAGTTACTGCAGCTACATACTATTAACATTCCTTCCCTTTATTAATGCTACCCCTACCCCCTCCCTTTGATGCTGCTAGTCCTGCATAATGCACGGGCATAAGTACAACTAATCACATACCTGCATTTCCCATAAATATGCCCATAAATATGCTAAATCCCTCTTGATATGCAAATTATTTTGTCAAGGCGACCTTCCCCCCCTTCCAACCCAGCTTAAATATACGCTCCAAGCATTGTGCTGTTTCATTCAGACGCTGTCTCCCCGACAGACCTGGTCTTCACCTGATGACGGCTGCTTGCGTTGTGGCCGAAACGTCGTGAGAATTATTTTATTATATTTTATTTTATTATTTTTTATTGTTTCCATTCGACGTGACTTTACCGAAAGAACCAAGAAGATGAATCCCTGCAGTCACGAAAGCTTTAAATCGAAATTTAACTGATCGTTCGTTATATCCTTTCTTTCAAAAAAACTCGGACGAGTAGACATAAACACACGAGTGTGCATATACAGGGGTGTACATACAGATATGCAACGCAGTGTACATAAACACACGAGTGTACATACAAAGCATTGTACATACACTAGGATTGCGTTCCACTGCGAACACGCACGTTTGTTCCTACATACAAATGCACACAAACGCATGTACATGCACACACGAGTGCTCGTCTTGTTGTAGTGTTTCCTATGTAATGGTTTATGGTATACGCAGAAGTACATTGGAACAATACATTTACTCAACGAGTTTTGATTAGGATGGTGCGGTTAAATAGCTATTCCAATCCATTGAGATTGCACATTCAGCAAATTATAATGCGACCACAATGCGATCATAATAATTATAGTGCAATTCTAATCCCGCACCCCCAGATCCGTCCCTAGTTTCGAAAATAAATATCTGCATACATATGCATACATCTGAGTATAGTTGGATTATAATGTAGGAGGACATCGAATAAAGCTAACTCGACTTATATGCATCTTCGGTGGATATGAGTCGAGTTAGATTCCTTCTATGTCCTCCTACATTATAATCCCACTATACTCGGATGAGCAACCACCACTCCTCGACTCCCGTTGATTGGGAGGTGAGGCCACGGTAGCCTGGCGCTTACAGCTTTCCACACCTTACGCCACGCTCCCACATCCCCTTGATTCGTTTGTTTTTCTCTGAAGAAGAGCCCCCTGTTGTTTGGCATTCCCCTCCCACGAGTAACGTTCCATAAAAAATAATCCACTACCTCATCCGCGGTGCCGGACGGTAACGCTGTGGTGGATGTGAGCAATGTCCTGGGAGGGAAGGCTCGTAGCCACCACAGAGGCCCACGTTGTCTCTGGGCGTGTGCGAGGCGCTGGTAATCTCTCCATATTCAATGAAATTACCATAAAAACACGTCCAAAATATTAAACACATGCACTCGAGTTTAACACGTCGGATTTCGGGACCAATATCATCCATAATAGAGGTTTTGGGATTAGATCGCGGAAGTAAATGAATGTGTCGTTAAAATTATACATTAGATAAATGCATACTCACAAAGGGAAGCGTACTTCAACAGGGATTACCATTGGTAGGGCGATTTTAATAAACACAATAGACAGGAAGGACACGTTCAAAGGGCTCGCATAATGCACACGCATAATGTACGTTGCTTCAGTAATACGCCCCCCCCCACCCCCACATTGTGCAAGAGCGCAGCTGCGTGGTCAACACATCTACGCTTCTATATGAGTGTAATAAAGGACTCCGTCACACGATGTCGATCTCCGTCGGTCCTTTATTTGTGTTCGTCTTCCGCTCACACCGCTGGCCTCCTCCTCGGTCCAGCGTCGTCTCTCCTTGCGCCCCACGCACTCTGCAGCTCCCCTGCTGCTCCGCTCTGCATCTACTCTGCTGCTGATGCAACCTCGCACGCCCTGCTAGTCCTCCGCTAGCTCTGCAGCTACTCTGCTGCTCCGTGCAACCTCGCACCCCCTGTGCTAGTCCTCCGCTAGCTCTGCAGCTACTCTGCAGCTGGTGCAACCCCTGCACGCCCCGTGCACCCCGCGCACTCTGCTCTCTCCTCACCCCGCTGGCTGGCGCCGTCCGATGAGCCCCTCAGCCACCAGGCTGAGGCACGGCGACCACCCAAGGTGGTCTACCCTCTTCACTCCCTCGACTGCCCCCGATGTCTTCCTGTCTCCCCCGCTATAACTTCTCCCCCACGTGACCCTGACTCCTCACTCTCGGATCGTCACATCCGGCCTCCCCATTTACGCTCGCATTACATATGTATGCATTTATCTAATGTATAATTTTAACGACACATTAATATACTTCGGCTATCTAACCCCAAAACCTATATTATGGATGATGTTAGTCCCGAAATCTGACGTCTTAAACTCGAGTGTATGTGTTTAATATTTTGGACGTGTTTTTATGGTAATTTTATTGAATATGGAGAGGTTACCAGCGCCTCGCACACGTCCAGAGACCTCGTGGGCCTCTGTGGTGGCTACGAGCCTTCCCTCCAGGACATTGCTCACATCCACCACAGCGTTACCGTCCGGCACCGCGGATGAGGTAGCAGATTATTTTTATGGAACTTTACTCGTGGCAGGGGAATACCAAACAACAGGGGGCTCTTCTTCAGAGAAAAACAAACGAATCAAGGGGACGTGGGAGCGTGGCGTAAGGTGTAGAAAGCTGTAAGCGCCAGGCTACCGTGGGCTCACCTCCCAATCAACGGGAGTCGAGGAGTGGTGGTGCATATCAAGATGAATTTAGCATATTTATGGGAAATGCAGATATGGGATTAGTCATAACTTGTGGAATCTGGCTATTGAGCTTAATCCTGAATACGTATATTCATCTCACCGCATAATTCGCGTTAATTTGCTAATATTCACCCTGCAATGTGCTGCAAACTGCTGTCAGTTCAAAGGCGTTACCAGGGAAATGCAGTATTCAAATTGTGATTTGGACTTTGAGTTTCAACTTTATACCGTGCTGACTTTGTTTTATATATATTTAAGTACTTGTGTTGATATGAGCGCGTCAGAACAATCAAGGTGTTTTTTTTGAATTTAATCCAGGAAATTTATTACGATTGCTGTCATACACTTTAAAATGATAATCGAAATGGTATCGCTTGTAAGCGTGTGTGTATTTACACTGCTGTGTAAGTACACTTGGGGAGCGGTAGTGTAGCGGTTTGTATGTACAAAGCGGTGTGTATGCACATTCGTCTATGTATATACACTGCTACGTCCACTCGTGTGTGGGTGTGTGTTTCGGACAAAGAATTGAGGGCAACGTGGTAATGAATGCGGCACCACAACAGGGAACTACAGGGATGACTCCCCGCTCGTGGTGCTAAATTAATGAAAACAGCGCCACTGAGTGGACAGAGCCCCGCCCCTACAGCTCGTGCGTGTGACGTCATGAGTGTGACGTCATGAGAGTGATCAGCGGACAGCCACGATGCTGCCAGGTGAGGGTAAACTTGTGTGCTGGAGATGCTTCACCTGAAACTCGCCTCCACACGTGTAGCAATAAGGGACGATTAGTCATCTTTAACATGTCAGGTCTTTATTGTTCTGCAAGAAAATTAAAGTTAAAACGCGTAGAGACACATGCACACTCGTGTGTGAATGCACACCGCTGTTTCGACAGTCGTGTTTATAAGCACACTTGTGTGTGTTTGTCTACTCGTCCGTGTTTTTTTATGGAAGGATATGGTTGAAATAACGTACGATCAGTCATCTTTAAAAACAATTCGGGTCTATTAATCTGCAAGAAAATTCACGTTAAAACTCGTATTTGAAATCTTTAATAATACGCTTGCTCAAACAGGAAGGGACTAGGAAAACTATTTCCCAATAGGAATTCAACAGTTAAAACAAATTCTTAAAATCTTACACGTAAACGTCGATTTCCCAATTGACGTCCTTTTCGACTGAAGCCATTCGTCCAGAAGTCCAAGCCATCAAACACAAGAACAACGAACGTGCAATCCACGCACACTCTGAAACTAATTTTTTTGTTATTACACAATGATAAAACATTTTTAAGAACATCTTCTTGGTTCTTTCAGTAAAGTATGTGACTTTACCGAAAGAACCAAGAAGATGAATCCCTGCAGTCACGAAAGCTTTAAATCGAAAATTAAAGAACATGTTTAAAATATTGAGCAAAGTTGTGATCACAGTATTTCTCCAACTTTAGCTCAACAAAACCACTTAACCACGAGAGTCAAATTAGAAATTGAACCACCACACAACCACTGCGCAAAGCACCACCTTAACGTGACGAAGTCTAGAATAAACTTTAACGCGCAATTAGCTGTGAGAAGATGACATGGCACCTTCTACCATAAACACCACACATTTACCAGTCCCGATGATACAACCACCAGACGAAGCAACGCATCAATATAAGTATAACATTGTTGTCATCCTGAAATAAGTGAACACTTCTGGAACTTAAAGGAAAGCTTTCATCTGAACACATTATAGAGCATTCACAACATCACTCCAGCTCGGTGTACTGGAAATCACTGAAAAAATATATCTCAGAGACGCGAATATACACAATGCATCAGTTAACAGATGTACTCAATACGCTTGAGTCTCCAGCCACTCCATACCATCCAGCAATCTCTCAGGATCCACCTGCAAAGGTTAGAAAGATGCATTTTTATCAGGACTCATTGCAGCACTTTAAATTCTACATTTTGATTTCAATTCCCTATCATTGCGGATCTTCTGGTGCTTGTTTCGGGGTGATGACCGTGAACATGTCCTCTCCCTCGTAGAGCAATTAAATGGCTTCTCGCCCGAGTGTGTTTTCTGGTGACTGTGAAGATTTTATTTCCGTGAAAATGCCTTCCCGCACACAGCGCAATTGAATGGCTTTTCGTTCTTGTGTGTTTTCTGGTGTCTGTTAAGATTTGATTTATCCGCAAATGCCTTTCCACAAATAGAGCAATTGAACGGCTTCTCACCCGTGTGTGTTTTCTGGTGACTGTGAAGAATAGATTTCCAAGCAAATGCCTTCCCACAAACAGAGCACTTGAATGGCTTCTCGCCCGAGTGTGTTTTCTGGTGACTGTAAAGATCTGACTTCCTTGCAAATGCCTTACCGCACACAGCGCAATTGAACGGCTTCTCGCCCGTGTGTGTTTTCTGGTGACTGTGAAGAATAGATTTCCAAGCAAATGCCTTCCCACAAACAGAGCAATTGAACGGCTTCTCGCCCGTGTGTGTTTTCTGGTGACTGTGAAGAATAGATTTCCAAGCAAATGCCTTCCCACAAACAGAGCACTTGAATGGCTTCTCGCCCGAGTGTGTTTTCTGGTGACTGTAAAGATCTGCCTTCCTTGCAAATGCCTTACCGCACACAGCGCAATTGAACGGCTTCTCGACCGTGTGTGTTTTCTGGTGTCTGTTGAGAGTTGATTTCTGTGCAAATGCCTTCTCACAAACAGAGCACTTGAATGGCTTCTCGCCCGTGTGTGTTTTCTGGTGTCTGTTAAGATGTTGTTTATGTGAAAATGCCTTCCCACACACAGAGCACTTGAACGGCTTCTCGCCTGTGTGTGTTTTCTGGTGACTGTTGAGAGTTGATTTCTGTGCAAATGCCTTCTCACAAACAGAGCAATTGAACGGCTTCTCGCCCGTGTGTGTCTTCTGGTGATTGTGTAGAATTGTTTTCCTTGCAAATGCCTTCCCACAAACAGAGCACTTGAATGGCTTCTCACCCGTGTGTGTCATCTGGTGAGTATCAAGATGTGATTTTCGTGAAAATTCCTTCCCACACACAGAGCAATTGAACGGCTTCTGGCCCGTGTGTGCGTGGCGCTGTGGAGAGAGTATCTGCTCCATGTGACTGATTCTTCAGAGCAGAGTAACAGTCGCGTGTGTTGTTGAGAGTCAAAGGCACCCTCTAAGCTGCGTGGATGTCTGGCTCAAATCGCCAAAAAGCAAACTCTCACTAACGTCTAACCGACACACAGTAACGTCTCGTAAGTCGGGCTACACGCGACTACCAGTTGTATCCACTAACGAAGACACTTACTTGTTGATGCACGGCGTGTCGATGTCCCTGTAACCCGTCTGAAGAGATCGCCTCGAACTCTCCCAGTCGCCAGGCAATCAGGCTCGCCACGCTGGGTCTCGCAGGAAAAGGGTAAACTGCAGAGAGAGGAGTCGAGCGTCTATCCTCAGTGAAATCCCTCTGGAAATGGTCTTGAGGTCTGATTTTAAGCCCCTTATAACTCCCCTCTCGCATACAATTACTTTGTTCTCGACTTGGCCTATCATGGACTTTGCATTCAATTGTTAATTTTTACATTAACAATCCGCATATGTAGCAACATAGCTTAGCGAATCTGGCCATTGTATTTTAACCTTAATACGTATGTACATCTTACTGCGTAATTGTACACTTCTGTTTGAATAATTACATACATCTCCATGCATAATTCCGTGCTTCCTGTGAATTTGCTAATATTCACCCGACAATGTCCTCTAAACTGCAGTGATTCATCTTCATGGTTCTTTCGGTAAAGTCACGTAGAAGGGAAGTAATAAAATAATACAAATAAAACATAATAAAATAATTCTCACGACGGAAGAGATGGAGGACGAGACAAAGGAGGAGGTGGAGGAGGTGCAGGTGGTGGAGGTGGTGATGCAGGCTCGTGAAGGACGCTACTGGGCAGTTGGAGGCAGTCGCCCTCCAACAACAACGGAGGGCGGAGGAGCGACGCTCACAACAACGAGCGGAGCGCCGGGTGGCTAAAGCACAACAAGTTGGTACAGTATGGGACACAGATGGTGCATCAGCCAGTCATCTCGGTCATTTCGGTCAGACGACCCGTGGCACCTGCTGGGTCTGCACCGTGACCTCCTGCCGTCTGGCGTTCGACACTTCACGTGGCCTCAAGGTGCACTTGGCCTGGCACAAGCGTCGTGGTGACGTCACCGCCACTTAGTGGCGAATGGCGGTTGTTGTTGTATTTACACTCGTTCATGGACACGTGTGGGTCTGTACACGTGTGTATGTATGTACAATAGTACGTGCTCGCACATTTGTGTGTGTATTGGAACGCAATCCCTGAGCATGCACACTGCTGTATACGTGCACATGTGTTTATTTACATTGCTGTGTGCAATTACACTGTGCATGTATCTACACCCCAATGTATTTACACTCATTTGTGCATCTATACATATGTGTTGTATGTATAGATGCACAAATGGATGTACGCACTAGTGTATGCATGTGCACCCGTGTGTGTATGTACAAAGCGGTGTGTATGCACATTCGTGCATTTTTCTCCACCGCTGTGTATGTCCACTCGTGTGTGGGTGTGTGTACAAGGGAGTGTGTGTGTGTACTCGTGTAAGTATGTGTAGTGGAACAGAAAACTTATTTTCATATTGTGTCGTACAAATAATTGAGGGGCAACGTGGTGATGAATGCGGCACCACAACAGGGAACTACAGGGATGAGACTCCCCGCTCGTGGTGCTAAATTAATGAAAACAGCGCCACTGAGCGGACAGAGCCCCGCCCCTAAAGCTCGTGCGTGTGACGTCATGAGTGTGACGTCATGAGTGTGATCAGCGGACAGCCACGATGCTGGCGGGTGAGGGTCAACTTGTGTGCTGGAGATGCTTCACCTGAAACTCGCCTCCACACGTGTTCGCTATGAACATTGCAGCAATAAGGGACGATTAGTCATCTTTAACATGTCAGGTTTTCATTGTTCTGCAAGAAAATTAAAGTTAAAACTCGTAGAAACACATGCACACTCGTGTGTGAATGCACACCGCTGTATAGACAGTCGTGTTTATGAGCACACTTGTGTGTGTATGTCTACTCGTCCGTGTTTTTTAAAGAAAGGATATGGTTGAAATAACGTACGATCAGTCATCTTTAAAAACAATTCAGGTCTTTATTAATCTGCAAGAAAATTCACGTTAACAGTCGTATCGAAATATTTATTAATACGCTCGCTCAAACAGGAAGGAACTGGGCAAATTATTTCCCAATTTTCTACAGTTAAAACATATTCTTAAAATCTAACACGTAAACGTCGATTTCCCCATTGACATCCTTTTCGACTGAAGCCATTCGTCCAGAAGTCCAAGCCATCAAACACAAGAACAACGAACGTGCAATCCAGGCACACTCTGAAACCTATTATTAAGTTATTTATTTATTACACAATGATAAAAAAATTCAAGAACATGTTTAAAATATAGAGCAAAGTTGTGATCACAGTATTTCTCCAACTTTAGCTAAACAAAACCACTTAACCACGAGAGTACAATTATAAATTGAACCACCACACAACCACTGCGCTTCACAACACATCAACAAGTAGTCCGATAGGACTACAAAGCACCACCTTAACGTGACGACGTCTAGAATAAACTTCAACACGCAATTAGCTGTGAGAAGATGACCATAAACATCACACATTTACCAGTCCCGATGATACAACCACCAGACGAAGCAACGCATCTATAGAAGTATAACATTGTTGTCATCCTGAAATAAGTGAACACTTCTGGAACTTAAAAGGAATACGTTCATCTGAACACATTATAGAGCATTCACAACATCACTCTATTTCGATTTAAAGCTTTCGTGACTGCAGGGATCAATCTTCTTGGTTCTTTTGGTAAAGTCACGTAGAAGTGAAGTAATAAAATAATAAAAATAAAACATAATGAAATAATTTTCACGACTTTTCGGCCACAACGCAAGCAGCCATCTTCAGGTGGAGAATAGGTCTGTCAAGTAGACAGAGTCTGAATGACTACTTGACAGACCTGTTCTCCACCTGAATACGGCTGCTTGCGTTGTGGCCGAAACATCACTCTAGCTTGGAGTACTGCAAATCACGGAAATAATATTTCGTACCTTATTAACTGATCTAACAGAGACACAAACATGCACATTCCAGGACTTCAAGAGTTAACAGAAGTACTCAAAACTTTGACTCTCCAGCCATTCCAGCAGACATCTCTCAGTATCCACCTGCATGGGGTCGAAAGAGGAATTGTCGTCAGGGCTCATTACATCCAGCAACCTCTCAGGATCCAACTGCATGAGGTCGAAAAAGGAATTGTTGTCAGGACTCATGACATCCACTACATCTAGGCATCTCTCAGGATCCACCTGTATAGGATCAAAAGATGCATTTTTTTCAGGACGCATTGCAGCACTTTGCATTACACCTTTTGATTTCACTTCCCTATCATTGCTGATCTTCTGATGCTTGTTTCGTGGTGATGACCGTGAACATGTCCTCTCCCTCGGAGAGCAATTTATTCGCTTGTGTGTTTTCTGATGCCTGTGAAGATTTGATTTATCACCAAATGCCTTTCCACAAATAGAGCAATTGAACGGCTTCTCGCCCGTGTGTGTTTTCTGATGCCTGTAAAGAATAGTTTTCCTTGCAAATGTCTTCCCACAAACAGAGCACTTGAATGGCTTCTCGCCGTGTGTGTTTTCTGGTGACTGTTTAGAGTTGATTTATTCGCAAATGCCTTCCCACAAACAGAGCACTTGAATGGCTTATCGCCCGTGTGTGTTTTATGATGCCTGTAAAGAATAGATTTCTGTGCAAATGCCTTCCCGCAAACAGAGCACTTGAATGGCTTCTCACCCGAGTGTGTCTTCTGGTGTTTGTTAAGATATGATTTCTCCGCAAATGCCTTCCCACAAACAGAGCACTTGAACGGCTTCTCGCCCGTGTGTGTTTTCTGGTGCCTATGAAGATGTGATTTCCATGCAAATGAGTTCCCACACACAGAGCAATTGAATGGCTTCTCACCCGTGTGTGTTTTCTGGTGACTGTGAAGAATAGATTTCCAAGCAAATGCCTTCCCACAAACAGAGCACTTGAATGGCTTCTCGCCCGAGTGTGTTTTCTGGTGACTGTAAAGATCTGACTTCCTTGCAAATGCCTTACCGCACACAGCGCAATTGAACGGCTTCTCGCCCGTGTGTGTTTTCTGGTGACTGTGAAGAATAGATTTCCAAGCAAATGCCTTCCCACAAACAGAGCAATTGAACGGCTTCTCGCCCGTGTGTGTTTTCTGGTGACTGTGAAGAATAGATTTCCAAGCAAATGCCTTCCCACAAACAGAGCACTTGAATGGCTTCTCGCCCGAGTGTGTTTTCTGGTGACTGTAAAGATCTGCCTTCCTTGCAAATGCCTTACCGCACACAGCGCAATTGAACGGCTTCTCGCCCGTGTGTGTTTTCTGGTGTCTGTTGAGAGTTGATTTCTGTGCAAATGCCTTCTCACAAACAGAGCACTTGAATGGCTTCTCGCCCGTGTGTGTTTTCTGGTGTCTGTTAAGATGTTGTTTATGTGAAAATGCCTTCCCACACACAGAGCACTTGAACGGCTTCTCGCCTGTGTGTGTTTTCTGGTGACTGTTGAGAGTTGATTTCTGTGCAAATGCCTTCTCACAAACAGAGCAATTGAACGGCTTCTCGCCCGTGTGTGTCTTCTGGTGATTGTGTAGAATTGTTTTCCTTGCAAATGCCTTCCCACAAACAGAGCACTTGAATGGCTTCTCACCCGTGTGTGTCATCTGGTGAGTATCAAGATGTGATTTTCGTGAAAATTCCTTCCCACACACAGAGCAATTGAACGGCTTCTGGCCCGTGTGTGCGTGGCGCTGTGGAGAGAGTATCTGCTCCATGTGACTGATTCTTCAGAGCAGAGTAACAGTCGCGTGTGTTGTTGAGAGTCAAAGGCACCCTCTAAGCTGCGTGGATGTCTGGCTCAAATCGCCAAAAAGCAAACTCTCACTAACGTCTAACCGACACACAGTAACGTCTCGTAAGTCGGGCTACACGCGACTACCAGTTGTATCCACTAACGAAGACACTTACTTGTTGATGCACGGCGTGTCGATGTCCCTGTAACCCGTCTGAAGAGATCGCCTCGAACTCTCCCAGTCGCCAGGCAATCAGGCTCGCCACGCTGGGTCTCGCAGGAAAAGGGTAAACTGCAGAGAGAGGAGTCGAGCGTCTATCCTCAGTGAAATCCCTCTGGAAATGGTCTTGAGGTCTGATTTTAAGCCCCTTATAACTCCCCTCTCGCATACAATTACTTTGTTCTCGACTTGGCCTATCATGGACTTTGCATTCAATTGTTAATTTTTACATTAACAATCCGCATATGTAGCAACATAGCTTAGCGAATCTGGCCATTGTATTTTAACCTTAATACGTATGTACATCTTACTGCGTAATTGTACACTTCTGTTTGAATAATTACATACATCTCCATGCATAATTCCGTGCTTCCTGTGAATTTGCTAATATTCACCCGACAATGTCCTCTAAACTGCAGTGATTCATCTTCATGGTTCTTTCGGTAAAGTCACGTAGAAGGGAAGTAATAAAATAATACAAATAAAACATAATAAAATAATTCTCACGACGGAAGAGATGGAGGACGAGACAAAGGAGGAGGTGGAGGAGGTGCAGGTGGTGGAGGTGGTGATGCAGGCTCGTGAAGGACGCTACTGGGCAGTTGGAGGCAGTCGCCCTCCAACAACAACGGAGGGCGGAGGAGCGACGCTCACAACAACGAGCGGAGCGCCGGGTGGCTAAAGCACAACAAGTTGGTACAGTATGGGACACAGATGGTGCATCAGCCAGTCATCTCGGTCATTTCGGTCAGTCGACCCGTGGCACCTGCTGGGTCTGCACCGTGACCTCCTGCCGTCTGGCGTTCGACACTTCACGTGGCCTCAAGGTGCACTTGGCCTGGCACAAGCGTCGTGGTGACGTCACCGCCACTTAGTGGCGAATGGCGGTTGTTGTTGTATTTACACTCGTTCATGGACACGTGTGGGTCTGTACACGTGTGTATGTATGTACAATAGTACGTGCTCGCACATTTGTGTGTGTATTGGAACGCAATCCCTGAGCATGCACACTGCTGTATACGTGCACATGTGTTTATTTACATTGCTGTGTGCAATTACACTGTGCATGTATCTACACCCCAATGTATTTACACTCATTTGTGCATCTATACATATGTGTTGTATGTATAGATGCACAAATGGATGTACGCACTAGTGTATGCATGTGCACCCGTGTGTGTATGTACAAAGCGGTGTGTATGCACATTCGTGCATTTTTCTCCACCGCTGTGTATGTCCACTCGTGTGTGGGTGTGTGTACAAGGGAGTGTGTGTGTGTACTCGTGTAAGTATGTGTAGTGGAACAGAAAACTTATTTTCATATTGTGTCGTACAAATAATTGAGGGGCAACGTGGTGATGAATGCGGCACCACAACAGGGAACTACAGGGATGAGACTCCCCGCTCGTGGTGCTAAATTAATGAAAACAGCGCCACTGAGCGGACAGAGCCCCGCCCCTAAAGCTCGTGCGTGTGACGTCATGAGTGTGACGTCATGAGTGTGATCAGCGGACAGCCACGATGCTGGCGGGTGAGGGTCAACTTGTGTGCTGGAGATGCTTCACCTGAAACTCGCCTCCACACGTGTTCGCTATGAACATTGCAGCAATAAGGGACGATTAGTCATCTTTAACATGTCAGGTTTTCATTGTTCTGCAAGAAAATTAAAGTTAAAACTCGTAGAAACACATGCACACTCGTGTGTGAATGCACACCGCTGTATAGACAGTCGTGTTTATAAGCACACTTGTGTGTGTATGTCTACTCGTCCGTGTTTTTTAAAGAAAGGATATGGTTGAAATAACGTACGATCAGTCATCTTTAAAAACAATTCAGGTCTTTATTAATCTGCAAGAAAATTCACGTTAACAGTCGTATCGAAATATTTATTAATACGCTCGCTCAAACAGGAAGGAACTGGGCAAATTATTTCCCAATTTTCTACAGTTAAAACATATTCTTAAAATCTAACACGTAAACGTCGATTTCCCCATTGACATCCTTTTCGACTGAAGCCATTCGTCCAGAAGTCCAAGCCATCAAACACAAGAACAACGAACGTGCAATCCAGGCACACTCTGAAACCTATTATTAAGTTATTTATTTATTACACAATGATAAAAAAATTCAAGAACATGTTTAAAATATAGAGCAAAGTTGTGATCACAGTATTTCTCCAACTTTAGCTAAACAAAACCACTTAACCACGAGAGTACAATTATAAATTGAACCACCACACAACCACTGCGCTTCACAACACATCAACAAGTAGTCCGATAGGACTACAAAGCACCACCTTAACGTGACGACGTCTAGAATAAACTTCAACACGCAATTAGCTGTGAGAAGATGACCATAAACATCACACATTTACCAGTCCCGATGATACAACCACCAGACGAAGCAACGCATCTATAGAAGTATAACATTGTTGTCATCCTGAAATAAGTGAACACTTCTGGAACTTAAAAGGAATACGTTCATCTGAACACATTATAGAGCATTCACAACATCACTCTATTTCGATTTAAAGCTTTCGTGACTGCAGGGATCAATCTTCTTGGTTCTTTTGGTAAAGTCACGTAGAAGTGAAGTAATAAAATAATAAAAATAAAACATAATGAAATAATTTTCACGACTTTTCGGCCACAACGCAAGCAGCCATCTTCAGGTGGAGAATAGGTCTGTCAAGTAGACAGAGTCTGAATGACTACTTGACAGACCTGTTCTCCACCTGAATACGGCTGCTTGCGTTGTGGCCGAAACATCACTCTAGCTTGGAGTACTGCAAATCACGGAAATAATATTTCGTACCTTATTAACTGATCTAACAGAGACACAAACATGCACATTCCAGGACTTCAAGAGTTAACAGAAGTACTCAAAACTTTGACTCTCCAGCCATTCCAGCAGACATCTCTCAGTATCCACCTGCATGGGGTCGAAAGAGGAATTGTCGTCAGGGCTCATTACATCCAGCAACCTCTCAGGATCCAACTGCATGAGGTCGAAAAAGGAATTGTTGTCAGGACTCATGACATCCACTACATCTAGGCATCTCTCAGGATCCACCTGTATAGGATCAAAAGATGCATTTTTTTCAGGACGCATTGCAGCACTTTGCATTACACCTTTTGATTTCACTTCCCTATCATTGCTGATCTTCTGATGCTTGTTTCGTGGTGATGACCGTGAACATGTCCTCTCCCTCGGAGAGCAATTTATTCGCTTGTGTGTTTTCTGATGCCTGTGAAGATTTGATTTATCACCAAATGCCTTTCCACAAATAGAGCAATTGAACGGCTTCTCGCCCGTGTGTGTTTTCTGATGCCTGTAAAGAATAGTTTTCCTTGCAAATGTCTTCCCACAAACAGAGCACTTGAATGGCTTCTCGCCGTGTGTGTTTTCTGGTGACTGTTTAGAGTTGATTTATTCGCAAATGCCTTCCCACAAACAGAGCACTTGAATGGCTTATCGCCCGTGTGTGTTTTATGATGCCTGTAAAGAATAGATTTCTGTGCAAATGCCTTCCCGCAAACAGAGCACTTGAATGGCTTCTCACCCGAGTGTGTCTTCTGGTGTTTGTTAAGATATGATTTCTCCGCAAATGCCTTCCCACAAACAGAGCACTTGAACGGCTTCTCGCCCGTGTGTGTTTTCTGGTGCCTATGAAGATGTGATTTCCATGCAAATGAGTTCCCACACACAGAGCAATTGAATGGCTTCTCGCCCGTGTGTGTTTTCTGATGACTGTGAAGATTTGATTTCTGTGAAAATGCCTTCCCACAAACAGAGCACTTGAACGGCTTCTCGCCAGTGTGTGTTTTCTGGTGATTGTGAAGATTTGATTTCTCTGCAAATGCCTTCCCACACACAGAGCACCTGAATGGCTTCTCGCCTGTGTGTGTTTTCTGATGACTGTCAAGATGTGATTTCTGTGAAAATGCCTTCCCACACAAAGAGCACTTGAACGGCTTCTCGCCCATGTGTGCGTGGCGCTGTGGAGAGTTTATCTGCTCCATGTGACTGATTCTTCAGAGCAGAGTAACAGTCGCGGGTGTTGTTGAGAGTTAAAGGCACCCTCTAAGCTGCGTGGATGTCTGGCTCAAATCGCCAAAAAGCAAACTCTCACTAACGTCTAACCGACACACAGTAACGTCTCGTAAGTCGGGCTACACGCGACTACCAGGTTTATCCACTAACGAAGACACTTACTTGTTGATGCACGGCGTGTCGATGTCCCTGTAACCCGTCTGAAGAGATCGCCACGAACTCACCCAGTCGCCAGGCAATCGGGCTCGCCAGGCTGGTTCTCGCAGGAGAAGGGTAATCTGCAGAGAGAGGAGTCGAGCGTCTATCCTCAGTGAAATCCCTCTCGAAATGGTCTTGAGGTCTGAATTTAAGCCCCTTATAACGCCCCTCTAGCATCCAAATCCTTTGTTCTCGACTTGGCCTATCATAGACTTTGCATTCAATTGTTAATTTTTACATTAACAATCCGCATATGTAGCAACATAGCTTAGCTAATCCGGCCATTGTAATTTAACCTTAATACATATGCATATCTCACTGCATAATTGCACGCTTCCGTTTAAATAAAGATTTACATAGCCATGCATAATTCCGTGCTTCGTGTTAATTTGCAAATATTCACACGACAATGTCCTTTAAACTGATGCAAGTTTAGAGGATTTAACATCGACATACAGTCTGAAGTATCAAAATGCTGATGTCCAGTTCGATTTCGACTAAGAGGTGCAAATGTATACTGTACTGACTTTGTTTTATAAATATAAAATATGTTTTATAAAACATATTTAAGTATTTGTGTTGATATGAGCGCGTCAGTAAATCAAGGTGATTCGTTTAATTTAATTCACGACAATTATTACGATTGCTGTCATACACTTTTATTGATAATCGAAATGGTATCGCTTGTTAGCGTGTGTGAGCAATGTCTTTCTCCAACTTTAGCTCAACAAGACCACTTAACAACGAGAGTAAAATCAGGAATTGAAACACCTCGCAACCAATGCGCATCACACCACATCAACAAGTAATCCGATAGGACTACGAAGCACCACCTTAACGTGACAACGTTTGGAATAAACAAGACAGCACGCTCACAGCATTTGCTGTGCAATAAATACAACACATGCCACCTTCTAGCATAAGCACCAGCCATTACAGCAGGGAACTGTAGCCATGTGTATGTACATGGGTGTGTACTTCTCTGTGGGTACATTCGTGTGCATGTGCACTCGTGTGTGTATTTACACTCGTTCATGGACACGTGTGGGTCTGTACACGTGTGTATGTATGTACAATAGTACGTGCTCGCACATTTGTGTGTGTATTGGAACGCAATCCCTGAGCATGCACACTGCTGTATACGTGCACATGTGTTTATTTACATTGCTGTGTGCAATTACACTGCGCATGTATCTACACCCCAATGTATTTACACTCATTTGTGCATCTATACATATGTGTTGTATGTATAGATGCACAAATGGATGTACGCACTAGTGTATGCATGTGCACCCGTGTGTGTATGTACAAAGCGGTGTGTATGCACATTCGTGCATTTTCCTCCAGCACTGTGTATGTCCACTCGTGTGTGGGTGTGCGTACAAGGGAGTGTGTATGTGTGTACCCGTGTAAGTATGTGTAGTGGAACAGACAACTTATTTTCATATTGTGTCGTACAAATAATTGAGGGGCAACGTGGTGATGAATGCGGCACCACAACAGGGAACTACAGGGATGAGACTCCCCGCTCGTGGTGCTAAATTAATGAAAACAGCGCCACTGAGCGGACAGAGCCCCGCCCCTACAGCTCGTGCGTGTGACGTCATGAGTGTGACGTCATGAGTGTGATCAGCGGACAGCCACGATGCTGGCGGGTGAGGGTCAACTTGTGTGCTGGAGATGCTTCACCTGAAACTCGCCTCCACACGTGTTCGCTATGAACATTGCAGCAATAAGGGACGATTAGTCATCTTTAACATGTCAGGTTTTCATTGTTCTGCAAGAAAATTAAAGTTAAAACTCGTAGAAACACATGCACACTCGTGTGTGAATGCACACCGCTGTATAGACAGTCGTGTTTATAAGCACACTTGTGTGTGTATGTCTACTCGTCCGTGTTTTTTAAAGAAAGGATATGGTTGAAATAACGTACGATCAGTCATCTTTAAAAACAATTCAGGTCTTTATTAATCTGCAAGAAAATTCACGTTAACAGTCGTATCGAAATATGTATTAATACGCTTGCTCAAACAGGAAGGAACTGGGCAAATTATTTCCCAATTTTCTACAGTTAAAACATATTCTTAAAATCTAACACGTAAACGTCGATTTCCCCATTGACATCCTTTTCGACTGAAGCCATTCGTCCAGAAGTCCAAGCCATCAAACACAAGAACAACGAACGTGCAATCCAGGCACACTCTGAAACCTATTATTAAGTTATTTATTTATTACACAATGATAAAAAAATTCAAGAACATGTTTAAAATATAGAGCAAAGTTGTGATCACAGTATTTCTCCAACTTTAGCTAAACAAAACCACTTAACCACGAGAGTACAATTATAAATTGAACCACCACACAACCACTGCGCTTCACAACACATCAACAAGTAGTCCGATAGGACTACAAAGCACCACCTTAACGTGACGACGTCTAGAATAAACTTCAACACGCAATTAGCTGTGAGAAGATGACCATAAACACCACACATTTACCAGTCCCGATGATACAATCACCAGACGAAGCAACGCATCTATAGAAGTATAACATTGTTGTCATCCTGAAATAAGTGAACACTTCTGGAACTTAAAAGGAATACGTTCATCTGAACACATTATAGAGCATTCACAACATCACTCTATTTCGATTTAAAGCTTTCGTGACTGCAGGGATCAATCTTCTTGGTTCTTTTGGTAAAGTCACGTAGAAGTGAAGTAATAAAATAATAAAAATAAAACATAATGAAATAATTTTCACGAATTTTCGGCCACAACGCAAGCAGCCATCTTCAGGTGGAGAATAGGTCTGTCAAGTAGACAGAGTCTGAATGACTACTTGACAGACCTGTTCTCCACCTGAATACGGCTGCTTGCGTTGTGGCCGAAACATCAATCTAGCTTGGAGTACTGCAAATCACGGAAATAATATTTCGTACCTTATTAACTGATCTAACAGAGACACAAACATGCACATTCCAGGACTTCAAGAGTTAACAGAAGTACTCAAAACTTTGACTCTCCAGCCATTCCAGCAGACATCTCTCAGTATCCACCTGCATGGGGTCGAAAGAGGAATTGTCGTCAGGGCTCATTACATCCAGCAACCTCTCAGGATCCAACTGCATGAGATCGAAAGAGGAATTGTTGGCAGGACTCATGACATCCACTACATCTAGGCATCTCTCAGGATCCACCTGTATAGGAACGAAAGATGCATTTTTTTCAGGACTCATTGCAGCACTTTGCATTTCACTTCCCTATCATTGCGGATCTTCTGATGTTTGTTTCGTGGTGATGACCGTGAACATGTCCTCTCCCTCGAAGAGCAATTGATTCGCTTTTCACCCGAGTGTGTTGTCTGGTGACTGTGAAGATTTTATTTCCGTGAAAATGCCTTCCCGCACACAGTGCAACTGAATGGCTTCTCGTTCTTGTGTGTTTTCTGGTGTCTGTTAAGAGTTGATTTCTCCGCAAATGCCTTCCCACACGTAGAGCACTTGAATGGCTTCTCGCCCGTGTGTATTTTCTTGTGAGTGTTAAGATGTGATTTATGTGAAAATGCCTTCCCGCACACAGAGCACTTGAACGGCTTCTCGCCCGTGTGTGTTTTCTGGTGCATGTGAAGATGTGATGTCTGTGCAAATGCCTTACCACAAACAGAGCACTTGAATGGCTTCTCGCCTGTGTGTGTTTTCTGGTGTCTGTTAAGATGTGATTTACGTGAAAATGCCTTCCCGCACACAGAGCACTTGAACGGCTTCTCGCCCGTGTGTGTTTTCTGGTGCATGTGAAGATGTGATGTCTGTGCAAATGCCTTACCACAAACAGAGCACTTGAATGGCTTCTCGCCTGTGTGTGTTTTCTGGTGTCTGTTAAGATGTGATTTACGTGAAAATGCCTTCCCACACACAGAGCACTTGAATGGCTTCTCGCCTGTGTGTGTTTTCTGGTGACTGTGAAAATGTGATTTCCGTGAAAACGCCTTCCCACACACAGAGCACTTGAATGGCTTCTCACCCGTGTGTGTCTTCTGGTGAGTGATAAGATGTGATTTCCGTGAAAATGCCTTCCCACACACAGAGCAATTGAACGGCTTCTCGCCCGTGTGTGTTTTCTGGTGAGTGTTAAGATGTGATTTCCGTGAAAATGCCTTCCCACACACAGAGCAATTGAACGGCTTCTTGCCTGTGTGTGCGTGGCTCTGTGGAGAGAGTATCTGCTCCATGTGACTGATTCTTCAGAGCAGAGTAACAGTCGCGGGTGTTGTTGAGAGTTAAAGGCACCCTCTAAGCTGCGTGCATGTCTGTCTCAAATCGCCAAAAAGCAAACTCTCACTAACGTCTAACCGACACACAGTAACGTCTCGTAAGTCGGGCTACACGCGTCTACCAGTTGTATCCACTAACGAAGACACTTACTTGTTGATGCACGGCGTGTCGATGTCCCTGTAACCCGTCTGAAGAGATCGCCACGAACTCTCCCAGTCGCCAGACAATCGTGCTCGCCAGGCTGGGTCTCGCAGGAGAAGGGTAATCTGCAGAGCGAGGAGTTGCGCGTCTATCCTCAGTGAAATCCCTCTCGAAATGGTCTTGAGGCCTAAATTTAAGCCCCTTATAACTCCCCTCTAGCATCCAAATCCTTTGTTCTCGACTTGGCCTATCATGGACTTTGCATTCAATTGTTAATTTTTACATTAACAATCCGCATATGTAGCAACATAGCTTAGCGAATCTGGCCATTGTAATTTAACCTTAATACGTATGTACATTATACTGCGTAATTGTACACTTCTGTTTGAATAATTACATACATCTCCATGCATAATTCCGTGCTTCCTGTGAATTTGCTAATATTCACCCGACAATGTCCTCTAAACTGCAGAGATTCATCTTCATGGTTCTTTCGGTAAAGTCACGTAAAGGACGGCTGCTTGCGTTGTGGCCGAAACGTCGTGAGAATTATTTTATTATGTTTTATTTTTATTACTTTATTACTTCCCTTCTACGTGACTTTACCGAAAGAACCAAGAAGATGAAAAGAACCTTGGCAAAGGAAGATGCACCATGGAAGAGGAGCGCCTCTTTGATGTGCAGCGCATTGCCAGGGCGACGTGCCGCACAGAAGAGAAGTGCTTCCGAGACGTTCTTCTCAAGAAGCGAATCATTCAAGTGAAGTACTTCATTGATGAGACGCATCATCGCGAGATGAAGTGTGCTGAGGAGAAGCGTCTGGAGCAGGAGGAGGAGAAGTGTCTCGCCAACGTGAAACGCGTTGAGGAGGAGAAGCGCCTCGTGCAGGAGCAGCGCCTCGCCAGCATTGCTACCATCATCACCACCGCTACCGCCGGCACCTCCACTACCACCACTGCCGCCACTACCATCACCACCACAGCCGCCACCGAAACCACCGCCACCACCGCCGCCACCATCACCGCCACCACCGCCACCGCCGCCACCACTACCGCCGCCACCACCACCACTACCGACGGCACCATCACCACCGCTACCATCACCACCACCACTACCGCCGGCACCTCCACCAACACCCCTGCCACCACCACCACAGCTGCCACCACCACCGCCACCGCTACCACCACCGCCACCATCACCGCCGCCACCGCCACTGCCGCCACCACCACCATCACCGCCACCACCACCACCGCCACCACCATCACCGCCGCCACCATCACCGCAGTAACCACTGCCACCGCCACCACCGCTGCCACCACCACCATCACCACCACCACTCCAGTGCAGGGCCCGATTGCTCCAAGCTTTGGAGAAGAGGACTTCCAAGCAGAGAAGATGGAGAAGAAGACAGAGTTGGAACAAGAAGAGGAGAAGGTGGAGGTGGTGGAGGACGAGGAGGTTGAGGAGGAACAGGAGGAGGAGAAGGTGGAGGTGGTGGAGGACGAGGAGGTTGAGGAGGAACAGGAGGAGAGAATGGAGAACACAGAGAAGGGAGAAAAGATGGTGGTGGACGACGAAGAGGTAGAGATGGAGGACGAGACAAAGGAGGAGGTGCAGGTGGTGGAGGTGGTGATGCAGGCTCGTGAAGGACGCTACTGGGCAGTTGGAGGCAGTCGCCCTCCAACAACAACGGAGGGAGGAGGAGCGACGCTCACAACAATGAGCGGAGCGCCGGGTGGCCAAAGCACAGCAAGTTGGTACAGTAGGGGGCACAGGTGGTGCATCAGCCAGTCATCTCGGTCAGTCGACCCGTGGCACCTGCTGGGTCTGCCCCGTGACCTCCTGCCAGCGGGCGTTCGGCACTTCACATGGTAGCCTCAAGGTGCACTTGGCCTGGCACAAGCGTCGTGGTGGAGTCACCGCCACTTAGTGGCGAATGGCGGTTGTTGTTGTTGTTGATGCAGGGAAAGAAGAGGAAGCGAGGGGGCCTTGCTCGCGTGGCGAGAGCGATCACCTCACTCCTCCGCCGCGTGCTGCTTTGTGGTGGCATGTCCACCACACAGTAGGGGTGGTTGTTGTGGTCGTGGATCGCTGCCAACCATGACCACTATCACCAGACTACCCACCCACCCCGTGACACATCCCAGGCACACACCCCGTGATACACGTCACACACACACACACACACCACATGGTTCCCCAGAGAGACGGTGCCACTGGGACCACAGCTGTGGAAGAAATCTGAGCAGCAGATGCCAGGACTACAGTGGAGAACGACTGCTATCAAGACACCTCACACAACAAACACACACGGGACTAGCCTAAAAAAAACTAGCCGGCCCCATCTTGGACTAATAGGTGCAAGTTAATACTGTTCTGAACCTGTTTAATAAACATATTTAAGGACACTCGTGTTGAGCATGGCGCTTTTAGCAAACGAGTGTGTTTTGTTATAATTTCTGTCATAAACTTTGAATAATCATCTGAATGGTTTAGCTTGAAAGCGTGGTTTATAATAACGTTACGCAAAAAAAAACAATCGTCATCTTCTAGTCTGTAACATACGACCTTCGGTGTGTATATACACCAGTGTGTATGTGTTCAATATTTTGCACGTATTTAAAATTTTCGACGAGTTTTTTTGCTAATTGCATTGACTATTGAGGGGTTACCAGCCCCTCGCACTTTCCAAAGACCTCGTTGGGCCACTGTGGTGGCTACGAGCCTTCCCTCCGGGACATTGCTCACATCCACCACAGCGTCACCGTCCGACACCGTCAATGAAGGAAGGGGGTTGTTTTGTCAAAACTTTACTCCTGGCAGGGGATTGATAAACAACAGGGAGTGCCTCCTTCTGATAAACAAAAAAACGAATGAAGGGGGCGTGGGAGCGTGGCGTAAGGTGTGGAAAGCTGTAAGTCACAGGTATCAATCGAATTGGGTCAATGACACCAGCACACGAATGGTGGGGTCGTTTGGAATGATGTTGCATTGATGAAAGATTAAGTTCTCCGACGTTGCATTTCATGAACTTTACATTCAATTGTTATTTTTTGAATATACAATCTGCATATCTAGCTATTAGCTTATGTAATCTGGCTATTGAGCTTAATCCTGAATACGCATATTCATGTCACCGCAAAATTCGTGTTAATTTGCTAATATTCACCCTGCAATGTGCTGCAAACTTCTGCCAGTTCAAAGGCGTTACCAGGGAAATGCAGACTGAAGTATTTTTGTCATACACTTTTAATGATAATCGAAATGGCATCGCTTGTAAGCGTGTGTGTATTTACACTGCTGTGTAAGTACACTTGACTTTGACTCGTGTGTGTGTGTACACGTGTTTGTTGTAAGCATTGTACAGTTAACGAACGCTTAGATAACTTTAAAAAATTAGATTTTTATTAATCTGCAAAACACTATTGACGTTAATATTGCTGTGCATGCACACTCGCGTGTGTGTAGAGGTAGTGTAGTGGTTAGCGCACAGCTCAATTCTCGGTCACGTTAAATTCATGCTCACGGCCAACACCAGGGAATGTGGCCCAACAGTCGGTGGCAGACGCCATGTAAGGCGACAAGTGCCTTCAGTGTGTGCGAGTGTTCGGGAACGCGGAGGCTCAGGTGTGAATGTCGGGATGAAGGGGTCATCCTGCGGTGGATCGCGAGCGTATCGGGTGGTCCCAGAGACACGCAGGGTGGGTGATCTAAACTATTCAAAACAAACCACACCCTCTTGAAATGCCTAAAGTTTTTTCTTCTTCTTCTTGGTTCTTTTGGTAAAGTCACGTAGAAGGGAAGTAATAAAATAATAAAAATAAAGCATAATAAAACAATTCTCACGACGTTTCGGCCACAACGCAAGTAGCCGTCCTCAGGTGATAACCAGGTCTGTCGAGGCGACAGCGTCTTGTTGAAACAGCAAACGTGCTTGGAGCATTTATATAAGCTGGGTTGGAAGGGGGGGGGGGGGAAGGGCGCCTTGACAAACTAATTTGCATATCAAGAGGAATTTAGCATATTTATGGGAAATCCAGGTATGTGATTAGTACTACTTATGCCCGTGCATTATGCAGGATTAGCAGCATCAAAGGGAGGGGCTATGGGAAATGCAGGTATGTGATTAGTACTACTTATGCCCGTGCATTATGCAGGATTAGCAGCATCAAAGGGAGGGGATATGGGAAATGCAGGTATGTGATTAGTACAACTCATGCCTGAAGTTTTGGCTGATAAAAAATAAAATAGTGGCGGCGATAAAGTGGAGCCTGGAAAAGTGGGCACGAACCAAAAGCGCCGCGTTTATATCCCCGCTCTAACCCCACAGTCTTGCCGAGCTGCTACTTACAGCTGGAAGCTTTCAGGAATTCAACAGTTAAAAAATCAATACGTTAACGTAAAATAATCATACTGTGTATATGTAATGTAGTAACTCGGCGGGAGACGACTTCACGGGTAACACACTCTTTATTTTATCAAACTCGTTCACAGGTGACTAACACCTACTTAGTATCTCGGGTGACAAACACCCACTTAGTATCTCGGGTGACAAACACCCACTTAGTATCTCGGGTGACAAACACCCACTTAGCTACTTGGCGACTAACGCCCACTGAGCTACTCGGATGACCAACATCCACTTAGTATCTCGGGTGACAAACACCCACTTAGCTACTCGGCGACAAACGCCACTGAGCTACTCGGATGACCAACATCCACTTAGCTACTCGGCGACTAACGCCCCTGAGCTACTCGGGACACTCCCTGCCCGGGGTATCCGTCTCGACTGTGGGTCCCCAGCCCGACCCACGGGGGCGTCGGACCCCGGGTCCCACAGCCTCGCCTCCGAGCCACACAGGGCCCCGGTCCCCACAAGGACGGCGGGACTAGGGGTCTCGTGGCACTAGGTCTTCAGCTCCGTCTTCGGGTCTTCAACTGGGTAACTCTCCCCGAGTGCTCTCGCGCGTCCCCCTTTATACCCCACCTGCGGACGTCGCTGCGAGCACCCACTTATTCGACCAATCGCCGGGCGCTGGCTACGATCCTCTTTTCCCACATCTCATCGTGCCTCACCACTCACGCCGCGCCGCCCCGTCATCTGTCACTCCCGGCGCGCGCGTCCACACCACGCCCACAACGCGTGCCCAACCCCGCACCCCGCGCCGCCCCGTGATCCATCACTGTCACAGTCGGCGCACGTCAATACCACCACTACATATATATGAATCCATTGAAAGGGCAGATCCAGCAGTGGATAGTGTGATTTTAATACGACCACAATGTGATACTAGTAATTATAATGCAATTCAAATCCCGCGGCCCGCAGTTGTCATGTCTGTTTTCCATATCGATACATACTGCGGTAAATGTGAGCAATGTCCTAGAGGGAAGGCTCATAGCCATCACAGCGGCCAACGAGGTCTCCCGACTGTTGCGTGAAAACACGTGGAAAATATATAGACACATGAGTGCACACAGCACTGTACATACACAGCAGCGTTACAACACACGGGACTTTCTGCTATAGACTGAAATGTGATAATAGTTGCGTTACATTATAATAAACAACGCTTACAAACTATACCATCCAGATGGGTATCCACGGCAATTGCAACCATTTTAATTGAGCGAATATAACAATTCACCTTCGTTGTCTAGACACACCCTCATCAACAAGTGTCCTTAAACATAGTTATAAAACCACGTCAACACGCTATGAAGCATGCACCTCTTAGTTAAAGTATATATCGATCAACATTGTGATATCTTAGGCGTTATTTCACAGTTAAGGCCGATACATTGATAGACGTTTACAGGCCATTGTTAATGTGCAAACTAACAACATGCACATGATTATGCAAGGAGATGCCCATCCGTATTCAAAAGCATGCGAACAATTATGCAGTGAAATGCAAAATTCAACTTAGGCTTGAGCACAATGGCCACATGAGATTAGGTTTGTTAGATATGAGGAGAGTTACTTCCGAGAATAACAATTGCATGCAAGGAAGTTCATGAAGAAAATGTAAATTATTCTAGAGAAATTTCATAAATGGGAAGAATAATCTCAACCAGTGTGCCGTAGCAAATGCAAACAAATGGAATGAAAAAAACTAAACTAATTTCTTCACTACACTCATTAAACATGGGGCAACCATTTAAAATATTATTAATGATTCCAATCGTTTGGAGTCGAAACAGAGGGAATTAGAATTGAATGCGTATTTTTTCAAAAGTATAACGTACTTCAGTGTTGTGGGGCATCTAAGATTTATATCGTCAGTTTAACCTGTGAAACTTTGAATAATCATCTGAATGGTTTAGCTTCATAATAAAGAAACGCAACAAAAACAATCACCTTTTAGTCTGTAACATACTACTTTCGGTGTGTATATACAGCAGTGTGTATGTGTAATAAACGACTGGACCACGATGTCTGGCTCAGTGTCCTTTATTATTCGGTTCGTGCTGTACACCCACACGGCTGTCTTTACTCTGTAGCTTCTCCACGGTGCTGACTCCAATGTCGGCCCGATCCACAACAGCAGCTCCGCTGCTGTTTCTCTCACACAGCCCCCCCTTGGCTGTACTCTCTGCTGCTCTTCTCCCTCCGCAGCTCTCACAGCTTCTTGCTCTCTCTCTCTCTCTCCGCAGCTCCTCCTGGCAGCCACACCGCTGCCTCTATCAAGCAGCCCCCTCTCTCTCTCTCTCCGCAGCTCCTCCTGGCAGCCACACCGCTGCCTCTAACTCGCAGCCCTCCTGGCTGTCTCCTCCCCAGCTGCACACCACTCCGCAGCTTGCTCTTATCTTCGGGGTTGGCTCCCGATCGCCGTCGGCGCCCCCCCCTTCTCCACACTTGCCCGCGTGGCCTCACTCTTTTCCGCTCACACCCCGACTACCTTCCCCTTCCGGTTTACCCGCTTAAAGCCCCGAACCTTACCCCCACGTCACATGACTCCACCCCCCGTGACGTCACCTCCGGAAGGTCGCTTACGCCCGCATTACACCACCCTCCCCCGTAGAAAAATCCCAGCCGACCTCGGCTGACCAATAGCAAATCGTAATGCGGCGAACCGAGCTTCCCCCCCTAAAGGACACTAAGCATATAATGTAACAACAAGAACAACAACAACGCAATGAACATCAACGATCGTACAAAAGCATGCAATAAATACAACTGTAAGAAAAAAATAACAAGACAGCAACAATCAACGAAACGTAAGCGATTTGGAACGTGTGCGGGTCGCCGGCCCGTCCCGGACGGTCGGCGGCCCACTCGCAGAACGGGAACGCGATGAAAGTCGAGGAACGACAGGGGGTAATCCCCCTGTCGCAGCTGGAAGTCCACCGCCGTCCCGTGTCTCTAAAGAGTTAGTCTTGGGCTTGTCCTGTGACCGTGCCCGCAGCTGGGTCGGAAGGGCTGCAGGGCTCGAAGGTCCCGCAGACCTGGCAGGCGTCCTCCGAGCAGGGCCCCTCGTCCCCCGCAATGTCACGGCCGGCCTGTCTGGAACAGGTACGACAGGCGCTCTAGCGAGATCAATGGACGCAGGCAGGGGAGAGTCAGCAGCAACAGACCCCGGCAAGGCAATATTGGGGGATGACGCATCATGTAAGGGAGCAACATATGGTTTCAAGCGCGACGTATGCACAACCCAGCGACGAGACCCAATCTGGACGCGTGCTGTCTGTGGGTTGGGAACCGCAATGAGGCGTACGGGACCATGCCAGGGTTTGTGCAATTTCGGCGAGGTCCCCGGACGTACCTGTGGACAATGAAGCCAGGCTAGGTCCCCAACCTTCCAAGGGCACTCCCCCTCAGACCGTCGCGCATATCGCTCGTTCCGGGCCTGGGCTTTGGCCGTAGCCACGCGGGCATTCTCCCGCGCCTCCGTGACTCGGCGAACCGTGTCCTGGATGTATTCAGGAAGTGGTTTCCGAGGTCCCTTCACCCCAGTTCCCAATTGCACATCCACCGGCGGCACGTTTTCCCGACCATACATAAGGTAAAACGGCGAATATCCTGTAGCCGCATGAGGCGTCATCCTGTACGCCGAAAGCACCCCGGGGATGTGCAGATCCCAATCTGATTGTTGTTCACTCACGGTATGGCAAAGCATGGCAGACAATGTCCTGTTCAGCCGTTCAACCATACCATCCGTCTGCGGATGGTATGGGGATGTCCGTACTTTCTTAGTCCCAAGGCCCGCGCACACTTCCGCCAATAATTTAGAAGAGAAATTCCTGCCCTGGTCCGTGAGGAGTCTCTCAGGCGCCCCCTTATCCATAATATACCCAAACAAAAAGGCGTCGGTAATGGCCGCGGCCGACTGATCGGGCAACGGCCAGGCCATCGGCCAACGGGAGAGGTACTCAACCCCTACCAGCAAATATTTATTACCCCTCGCCGATGGTGGAAAAGGTCCCAATATGTCCAGTGCCACCAATTCATTGACTCGAGACACCTGAATCGACTGGAGAGGCGGCACGTAAGGATGTTTCGGCGGCTTACGTTGTGCACACGCAGGGCACGCGCGCACGTGCCCTACGACATCTGTCGCCATGCCGTGCCAAAAATAATGACGTTGCAACGTCAACAAGGTCTTCTGCACCCCTAAATGTAAGAGAGTGTCACAATGGAGGGTTCTAATCAACTCGAACCGCAAGGACGTTGGTACCACCAGGCGCCAACGTTCCTGGAACCCCTCCCGCCACATAAGCAGACCATCTCGGAGAGCGGTTTGCGGCCCCACAGCCGTACTCGGACTCCCATTGTCCTTAGCAGACCGCTTCCGCAAGGACACCAATGACTCATCCATCATCTGTTCCCGGATCCAGACAGACCGCGGCAGATTCAAAACCCCGTCAGCCGGTCCCGGTTCCATCGGAGTGTCCGACTTCTCGACGGCCAGCGTGAGCGGCTGAGGGGGGTTTGGAATCGGCGAACACCTATGCGTCCCCGACTCACATTTACAAGGGCCGCGCCGCGGTAATCTGGAAAGTGCGTCAGCGTTCGCATGGCGCACACCCTTCCGATGTTGAATTTGGAAGGAAAATTCCTGTAGCGTGTCCAACCAACGTGCCAACTGTCCGGATGGCTGGTCAATTTTAAGGGCATATTGCAAGGCCGCATGATCCGTACGCACAATAAAAGAACGACCGTAGAGGTATGGTCGAAATTGCCGTAGGAAAAAAACAACCGCCAATAGTTCTCTGCGAGTGACACAGTAGCGGGTTTCCGCAGGAGACAAGACTCGGCTACCATACGCCACGACACGCTCTACACCCCCTTTAGACTGTGATAACACCGCCCCAATACCTGTGTCACTCGCGTCCGTATCAAGAATGAATGGGTGATCGAAATCGGGATAATCCAATGTTGGGGCCGTGGCCAATAGATCACGCAGACTCCGAAAGGCCGCCTCCTCCGGCTGTCCCCAAACAAACTTCCGTCCTTTACCCGTAAGGAGATGCAAAGGCCTCGCAATCGTCGCAAAACCCGGCACGAATCTTCGGTAATACGAGGCAAATCCCAAAAACCGCCGAACATCCCCCACGGTGGCCGGAGTCGGCCAATCCCGGACGCACGCCGTCTTTTCCGGATCCGTGGACACTCCCTCAGCGCTCACAATGTGCCCCAAATAGCGGACGGACCGTTGCAGTAGGTGACATTTCTTTGGTTTGAATTTCAATTTGGCAGAACGCATCCTCGTAAACACTGTCTCCAGCCGCGTCAAATGTTCATCGAATGTGCGGCTGAAGACAATGATATCGTCCAAATATATAAGACATGTCTCCCACTGCAACCCCGTCAAAACGAGCTCCATCAATCTTTGAAATGTAGCAGGGGCCGCATTCAATCCCATCGGGAGACAGTTGAATTGAAATAACCCCTGAGGCGTACGGAATGCGGTTTTCTCCCGTGAGGACTCGTCAAGGGGAAGCTGCCAAAATCCCGAAGAGAGGTCCAGTGTGGAAAAGAACTTAGCCCCCGACAATGCGTCGAGGGAGTCATCCATACGCGGCAGAGGGTACGCATCTGCCACCGATATCTTATTCAATTTGCGGAAATCAACACAAAATCGCAATTTGCCATCCTTCTTCTTAACCAAGACGACTGGAGCGCCCCATGGGCTGTTAGATGGCGATATAATGTCCGCAGCCAACATGTCTTCCACTGCCCCCCGTACGTGTTCTCGCTCCGCAGGACTCATCCGATGCGAATTTAATCGAATAGGGGCAGCATCGCCCGTCTCAATGTGATGGTAAAGCAAGGAAGTGCGGCCCAAATCCAAATCATCGGAGCTGAACACATCGGAATATGTCAACAACAATTTACGCAGCGCACCACGTTGCTCCATGGACAGGGAAGAATTTTCGTCACATAATTGAGCAACCCAACGATCATCCGAACTCCTTGGCTCGGAAACCCCAGCAACAACTCCCCGGCTATGTGGACAATCATGGGTCGCAAACGCCGTAGTGGCATGTGCCACAACCGTACCGGCCGGGACACGGACGTTTTCTCCCCCCGCATTAAGCACCTGTAAAAACGGTAATTGATCCGGCCGGACGATGGTCTGTGCCCCCACTAACGCCAACCCGGTTGTTATCGTGGCGGACGGTGACAACAAGACCCCTACTGCTCCTAGCCGATCAGGCAGGGGCTTCCGATACCGCAAGGGTATAAGCATCTGTGTACCAGGTGGGATGTCCACAGATGCGACGGACAGCGCCTGCACTTGTACGGCCGAAGCAGGTCGCCCCCAGGGCGACGGCAGAAACGAGATTTGACGGCCCCCCGGCAGTTCAATACAATTCTCATTGATTTTGATCAAAATGGGCATCTTAGCCAAAAAATCGGTGCCTAACAAACAAGGAACCGCCAAAGATCTCGATATCAACACAACACCCGAGGCCGACACATCCCCAATAGATATCTTAGCATCCACCTGACCCACGATGCCCATGCTACCCCCGTTCGCAGCGACGCACGACCCATAAACCGGACGCACAGCCCCCGACGGAATGCCCAACAGATGGAAAATGACATCCGATATAATAGTCGCAGACGCCCCCGAGTCGACCAAAATGCGCACGTCCACACCTTGTATGGACCCCGGTACAGTGGACGAACCCGTAGCGGCCGCGACAACTCTTCGTGCCAATTTGCGCCACTGCGTAACTGAATGACAAGGCCCCGTCGATGGCCTTTCTTTAACAACAACAATAGGATCGCGCAACACAGGTGGTGGGTGAGGTGGAAAGCCTTGCCGAGTGTCTGGTGCGTGCCGACATGCCTGTTTCGGAGGATCTTTAGCCGACTTGACCGGTGCCGAGGCCTCCTGCTGCGGCGGAGCCGGGAAGCGGGCCCAGCAGTTTCTGGCGTAGTGGCCCCTACGCCCGCAGCGGAAACATTCGGCCTCGTTGCGCCGAAGCGCAGGCCTCGCCTCCTGACGGCCCCGTTCTGGTAGCACCGCGCGCGGTCTCGGCCCGCCGCGTCCCGTCCATGGAGCGGAGGCGGCCGTCAGTTGTTGAGGGCCCCGGTCATCCGGAACATAGACGGCCTGCGCAGGGTTCCATCCCAGCGCATCCCCATCTTTGACGGGCCCCCCCGTCCACGCCGTCACTTGTTTCCAGCGACGGAGGTTGAATTGCGCATCGAGACACTTAGCAGCCATCCGGGAAGTTAGCTTCTCATGCCCACACACAGGCATGGGGATCCCTAGATCCCGAGACAGCTCCAACATTTTCCCTAATATGAGAGGCTCAAGCAGGTCCTGTGGCGTCTCAGGATAAGCTGCCATGGCCAGCTCCAGCACCGCACCCCTGAACGCCACGGGCGACTCCTCTGGTGCTCGTTGTCGTTGAGCGAATCGCCGATGCGCATCATCTGGTGGCTCATAAGCATCGGCCATTTCTTGAAAAACACCACATAAAGTTGCCTTCTTATCGGTCGCTATGGAACGGAAGAATCGAACAGATTCGTCGTCCAGGAGAGTCGGCAACACCTCCAAAGCCTCCGCATCGGTCCATCTTGCTGTGCGTACCGCCGCCAAGAAGCGGCAGGCGAACGCGCTCCAGTCCCCACCGACGGAAAATTCTTTAACCGTTGTAAGGTGGCGACTCCGACTCCTCTTCCCGCCGTCTTCCAATGGTGGTGGTTGTGATGGCAAATTCAAAATGGCGTCGGCCCGCGGCGTGGCCAAGATGGCGGTTTGGCGCCACGGAGCGCGCAAAATGGCGGCCTCTTGCCGCGTGGGCAATGGCGGCGGCAGGACAGGCAACGTGGCGGCCCGCGGAGCACCACTTGCATCATCCATCGTCCCTGGCGCGACGAGATGGCATAGATGCGCCAGGACGTCCTTAAGTGCCTCCAGTTGTACCGCCATCGCTTGCCATCGTTGATCCGCGTCTGATGATGTCGACGGACCCGCCACCGCGCCAACATCCTCCACTCCCGTTCCCGTGGTCGCCTCAGCCTGGCTCTCCTCCACCACCCCAACAGGATCCGTGGTTGGAGGGAGTTCGTCGTCGTCGGACGAAGAAGCCGATGCAGGCGCCGGATTAACTTTCTTCCTCACTTGTTTCGACATGCCGTTGCACTTCCGACACCAGTGTAATAAACGACTGGACCACGATGTCTGGCTCAGTGTCCTTTATTATTCGGTTCGTGCTGTACACCCACACGGCTGTCTTTACTCTGTAGCTTCTCCACGGTGCTGACTCCAATGTCGGCCCGATCCACAACAGCAGCTCCGCTGCTGTTTCTCTCACACAGCCCCCCCTTGGCTGTACTCTCTGCTGCTCTTCTCCCTCCGCAGCTCTCACAGCTTCTTGCTCTCTCTCTCTCTCTCCGCAGCTCCTCCTGGCAGCCACACCGCTGCCTCTATCAAGCAGCCCCCTCTCTCTCTCTCTCCGCAGCTCCTCCTGGCAGCCACACCGCTGCCTCTAACTCGCAGCCCTCCTGGCTGTCTCCTCCCCAGCTGCACACCACTCCGCAGCTTGCTCTTATCTTCGGGGTTGGCTCCCGATCGCCGTCGGCGCCCCCCCCTTCTCCACACTTGCCCGCGTGGCCTCACTCTTTTCCGCTCACACCCCGACTACCTTCCCCTTCCGGTTTACCCGCTTAAAGCCCCGAACCTTACCCCCACGTCACATGACTCCACCCCCCGTGACGTCACCTCCGGAAGGTCGCTTACGCCCGCATTACATATGTGTTCAATATTTTGCACGTGTTTAAATTTTGTGACGAGTTTTTTTGGTAATTGCATTGACTATTGAGGGGTTACCAGCCCCTCGCACCCGTCCAAAGACCTCGTGGGCCACTGTGGTGGCTACGAGCCTTCCCTCCGGGACATTGCTCACATCCACCACAGCGTTACCGTCCGACACCGTCAATGAAGGAAGGGGGTTGTTTTTTCAAAACTTTACTCGTGGCAGGGGATTGGCAAACAACAGGGAGTGCCTCCTTCTGAGAAACAAAAAAATTAACCCGTAAAAACAAAGTTTTTCACTATAAATCCATTATATGCGTGGCGTCTAGAGTCCTCTCGTCCTCTGGCTTGAGATGGCTGCCACATATGGGTCAGATGATTGCCTACCACCATTAAGCAATTGGTAAATAAATATAAAAAAAAATTCCCCTAAAAAGTGTAACATTTTGGAAATATTTTGTTCAAGAAATACATTGTCACGCACAACGAGTCTGTGTGCAAAATGTCAGCTCGATTGGATCTCGGGAAGTGGGTTAAAAAACGACCGAAAGATTTGCACGGTCGTAAGCGCGCAAGCAAGCAAGTGAACTTAATATAAAGGATTTAAAAACGAATGAAGGGGGCGTGGGAGCGTGGCGTAAGGTGTGTAAAGCTTAAAGTCACAGGTATCAATCGAATTGGGTCAATGACACCAGCACACGAATGGTGGGGTCGTTTGGAATGATGTTGCATTGATGAAAGATGAAGTTCTCCGACGTTGCATTTCATGAACTTTACATTCAATTGTTATTTTTGGAAATTACAATCTGCATATCTAGCAACAGAGCTGCTCTATCTTCTTGGTTCTTTCGGTAAAGTCACGTAGAAGGGAAATAATAAAATAAAATAAATAAAACATAATAAAATAATTCTCACGACGTTTCGGAGGCAACACAAGCTTCCGTCTTCAGGTGGAACCGTCACAGCACGATAGCTGTATCAAGTAAGAGAAATTCTAAGAAAACAGTCCTTGTATATATGCTGGTTGAGGGTGGGAGGATATTATTATTGTGAGGTTCGATGCGGCTGAAACACGCTGTTAGGAATGAGCCTTTGTTGTGTAGGCTGGTTGAACTCGGAGGTTCTAAGAGTTTGCATATCAAGAGGAATTTAGCATATGTATGGGAAATGCAGATATGGGATTAGTCATTACTTGTGGAATCTTTTCTATTGAGCTTAATCCTGAATACGCATATTCATCTCACCGCATAATTCGCGTTAATTTTCTAATATTCACCCTGCAATGTGCTGCAAACTGCTGCATGTTCAAAGGCGTTACCAGGGAAATGCAGACTGAAGTATTAAAATTGTGATTTGAACTAAGAGGTGCAAATTTATACTGTACTGACGTTGTTTTCTAAATATATTTACGGACACTCGTGTTGAGCGGGGTGCTTCTAGACAACGATTGTGTTATATCATTATTTATTTAATAAACTTTGAATAATCATCTGAATGTTAAAGCTTGTAAGCATGTTTCTTTTTAAAATGTCCATATTAGAGGTTTTTGGGTTAGATCGCGTAAATATATAAATGTGTCGTTGAAACCCGCCACCACCCTACACAGCCAACTAGTAAGGGTTGTCACGTAAACAGAACGTGGAAATGCGTCACTAGTACAGCACTAACCGGTGTGTTGGAGAGCCAAGCCACAACATTCACAATCTGAGTACGACTTTTCGCCAGTAATTACAACTAGCTTCATCAGGCGACAGACAGATTTGTGAAGTCTTACTGTTTTGTTAGGGGACCGGTTCCCATAAAAAGTCTATGGGGCAATGTTAAGAGATAGGGAACCGGTTCCCATAGGAAGTCTACGGGCAATGTTAAGAGATAGGGAACCGGTTCCCATAGGAAGTCTATGGGGCAATGTTAAGAGATAGGGAACCGGTTCCCATTGGAAGTCTATGGGGCAATGTTAAGAGATAGGGAACCGGTTCCCATAGTAAGTCTATGGGGCAATGTTAAGAGATAGAGAACCGGTTCCCATAGGAAGTCTATGGGGCAATGTTAAGAGATAGGGAACCGGTTCCCATAGAAAGTCTTTGGAGCAATGTTAAGAGATAGGGGACCGGTTCCCATAGGAAGTCTATGGGGCAATGTTAAGAGATAGGGAACCGGTTCCCATACGAAGTCTATGGGGCAATGTTAAGAGATAGGGAACCGGTTCCCATAGGAAGTCTATGGGGCCATGTTAAGAGATAGGTAACCGGTTCCCATACGAAGTCTATGGGGCAATGTTAAGAGATAGGGAACCGGTTCCCATAGGAAGTCTATGGGGCAATGTTAAGAGATAGGAGACCGGTTTAAAACTAAACAAACTAAATTATATAGAAGCGTAGATGTGTTGACCACGCAGCTGCGCTCTTGCACAATGTGGGGGTGGGGGGGGGGAGGGGATTACTGAGGCCACGTACATTATGCGTGTGCATTATGCGAGCCCTTTGAACGTGTCCTTCCTGTCTATTGTGTTTATTAAAATAGCCCTACCAATGGTAATCCCTGTTGAAGTACGCTTCCCTTTGTGAGTATGCATTTATCTAATGTATAATTTTAACGACACATTCATATACTTCGGCTATCGAACCCCAAAACCTCTATTATGGATGATATTGGTCCCGAAATCCGACGTGTTAAACTCGAGTGTATGTGTCTTCTTGGTTCTTTCGGTAAAGTCACGTAGAATGGAAACAATAAAAATAATAAAATAAAACATAATAAAATAACATAATGTTTTATTTTATTATTTTTATTGTTTACATTCTACGTGACTTTACCGAAAGAACCAAGAAGATGAATCCCTGCAGTCACGAAAGCTTTAAATCGAGTGTATGTGTTTAATATTTTGGACGTGTTTTTTATGGTAATTTTATTGAATATGGAGAGGTTACCAGCGCCTCGCACACGTCCAGAGACCTCGTGGGCCTCTGTGGTGACTACGAGCCTTCCCTCCAGGGCATTGCTCACATCCACCACAGCGTTACCGTCCGTCACCGCGGATGAAGTAGCGGATTCTTTTTACAGAACTTTACTCGTGGCAGGGGAATGCCAAACAACAGGGGGCTCTTCTTCAGAGAAAAACAAACGAATCAAGGGGACGTGGGAGCGTGGCGTAAGGTGTAGAAAGCTGTAAGCGCCAGGCTACCGTGGGCTCACCTCGCAATCAACAGGAGTCGAGGAGTGGTGGTTGCTCATGCATTCCCCGAAGATGCATATAAGTCGAGTTAGATTCCTTCTATGTCCTCCTACATTATTATCCAACTATACTCAGATGTATGCATATGTATGCATATATTTAATTTCTAAACTAGGGACGGATATGCGAACTGGGGGTGCGGGATTAGAATTGCACTATAATTATAAGGATCGCATTGTGGTCGCAATATAATTTGCTGAATGTGCAATCTCAATGGATTGGAATAGCTATTAAACCGCACCATCCTAATCAAAACTCGTTGAGTAAATTTATTGTTCCAATTGTAAGCATTCGTTTCTCTGTTAGATCACGTAACATGTTATTCATCATCATCATCACGATCAATGGGCAAAGGGCGCGTAGGTGTGAAGTGCACATTTTGTACGCCTGCGTATACCATGAACCATAACAAAGGAAACACTACAACAAGACGAGCACTCGTGTGTGCATGTACATGCATTTGTGTGCATATGTATGTAGGTTCAAACGTGCGTGTTCGCAGTGGAACGCAATCCAAGTTGACGAGCAATGCTTTGTATGTACACTCGTGTGCTTATGTACACTGCGTTGCATATCTGTATGTACACCCATGTATATGCACACTCGTGTGTATATCTATGCACATTCGTCTATGTATATACACTGCTATGCCCACTCGTGTGTGGGTGTGTGTTTTGTACAAAGAATTGAGGGGCAACGTGGTGATGAATGCGGCACCACAACAGGGAACTACAGGGATGAGACTCCCCGCTCGTGGTGCTAAATTAATGAAAACAGCGACACTGAGCGGACAGAGCCCCGCCCCTACAGCTCGTGCGTGTGACGTCATGAGTGTGACGTCACGAGTGTGATCAGCGGACAGCCACGATGCTGCCAGGTGAGGGTCAACTTGTGTGCTGGAGATGCTTCACCTGAAACTCGCCTCCACCCGTGTTCGCTATGAAGATTGTAGCAATAAGGGACGATTAGTCATCTTTAACATGTCAGGTCTTTATTGTTCTGCAAGTAAATTAACCTTCTTGGTTCTTTCGGTGAAGTCACGAAGAAGGGAAATAATAAAATAATTAAAATAAACATAATACAATTATTGTATTATGTTTTATTTTCTTCTTCATCTTCTTGGTTCTTTCGGTAAAGTCACGTAGAAGGGAAATAATAAAATAATAATTGTATAAAGTAATTAAATTGAGTAAATTTGTAATTATTATTTTATTATTTAATACAAATAAAACACGATAAAATTATTTTATAAATGTGAATTTTTATTATTTTATTATTTCGTAGAAACACATGCACACTCGTGTGTGAATGCACACCGCTGTATAGACAGTCGTGTTTATAAGCACACTTGTATGTGTATGTCTACTCGTCAGTGTATTTTTAATGAAGGGTATGGTTGAAATAACGTACGATCAGTCATCTTTAAAAACAATTCAGGTCTTCATTAATCTGCAAGAAAATTCACGTTAATACTCGTATTTGAAATTTTTATTAATACGCTTGCTCAAACAGGAAGGAACTAGGCAAATTATTTCCCAATAGGAATTCAACAGTTAAAACATATTCTGAAAATCTAACACGTGAACGTCGATTTCCCCATTGACGTCCTTTTCGACTGAAGCCATTCGTCCAGAAGTCCAAGCCATCAAACACAAGAACAACGAACGTGCAATCCACGCACTCTCTGAAACCTATTATTTTAAGTTATTTTATTTATTACACAATGATAAAAATATAAAGAACATGTTTAAAATATTGAGCAAAGTTGTGATCACAGTATTTCTCCAACTTTAGCTCAACACTACCACTTAACCACGAGAGTAAAATTAGAAATTGAACCACCACACAACCACTGCGCTTCACAACACATCAACAAGTAGTCCGATAGGACTACAAAGCACCACCTTAACGTGACGAAGTCTAGAATAAACTTTAACACGCAATTAGCTGTGAGAAGATGACATGGCACCTTCTACCATAAACACCACACATTTACCAGTCCCGATTATACAACCACCAGACGAAGCAACGCATCTATAGAAGTATAACATTGTTGTCATCCTGAAATAAGTGAACACTTCTGGAACTTAAAAGGAAGGCTTTCATCTGAACACATTATAGAGCATTCACAACATCACTCTAGCTTGGGGTACTGGAAATCACGAAAATAATATTTCGTACCTTATTAACTGATCTAACAGAGACACAAACATGCATATTCCAGGACTTCAAGAGTTAACAGAAGTACTCAAAACTTTGACTCTCCAGCCATTCCAGCAGCCATCTCTCAGTATCCACCTGCATGGGGTCGAAAGAGGAATTGTTGTCAGGGCTCATGACATCCAGCAACCTCTCAGGATCCAACTGCATGAGGTCAAAAAAGGAATTGTTGTCAGGACAAATGACATCCACTACATCTAGGCATCTCTCAGGATCCACCTGTATATGATCGACAGATGCACTTTTTTCAGGACTCATTGCTGCCCTTTGCATTAAACCTTTTGATTTCACTTCCCTATCATTGCGGATCTTCTGATGCTTGTTTCGGGGTGATGACCGTGAATATGTCCTCTCCCTCGGAGAGCAATTGATTCGCTTTTCACCCGAGTGTGTCTTCTGGTGCCTGTGAAGATGTGATGTCTGTGCAAATGCCTTCAAACAAACAGAGCACTTGAATGGCTTCTCGCCCGTGTGTGTTTTCTGGTGAGTGTTAAGATTTGATTTCTGTGAAAATGTCTTCCCACACACAGAGCACTTGAATGGCTTCTCGCCCGTGTGTGTTTTCTGGTGACTGTGAAGATGTGCTGACCGTGCAAATGCCTTCCCACACACAGAGCAATTGAACGGCTTCTCACCTGTGTGTGTTTTCTGGTGATTGCATAGAATTGTTTTCCGTGAAAATGCCTTCCCACACACAGAGCAATTGAATGGCTTCTCGTCCGTGTGTGTCTTCTGGTGTCTGTTAAGAGTTGATTTCTGTGAAAATGCCTTCCCACACACAAAGCATTTGAATGGCTTCTCGCCCATGTGTGTTTTCTGGTGAGTGTTCAGATCTGATTTCCGTGCAAATGCCTTCCCACATGCAGAGCAATCGAACGGCTTCTCGCCCGTGTGTGTCTTCTGGTGACTGTGAAGATTTGATTTACGTACAAATTTCTTCCCACACACAGAGCACTTGAATGTCATCTCGTCCGTGTGTGCGTGGCGCTGTGGAGAGTTTATCTGCTCCATGTGACTGATTCTTCAGAGCAGAGTAACAGTCGTGGGTGTTGTTGAGAGTTATGCTGCGTGAATGTCTAAATAAAATCCACACAAGCAAACTCTCACTAAAGTCTAACCGAGACAGTAACGCCTCCTAAGTTGAACTACACACGCGATTACCAGTTTATCCACTCACGAAGGCACTTACTTGTTGATGCACGGTGTGTCAATGTCCCTGTAACCCGTCTGAAGAGATCGAACTCTCCCAGTCGCCACACAATCGTGCTCACCAGGCTGGGTCTCGCAGGAGAAGGGTAATCTTCAGAGCGAAGAGTCAAGCGTCTATCCTCAGCGAAATCCCTCTCGAAATGGGCTTGAGGTCTGATTTTAAGCCCCTTATAACTCCCCTCTCGCATACAATTCCTTTGTTCTCGTCTTGGCCTATCATGGACTTTGCATTCAATTGTTAATTTTTACATTAACAATTCGCATATATAGCAACATAGCTTAGCTAATATTTCCATTGTAATTAAACCCCCATGTATATGCACACTCGTGTGTATATGTATGCACATTCGTCTATGTATATACACTGCTATGCCCACTCGTGTGTGGGTGTGTGTTTTGTACAAAGAATTGAGGGGCAACGTGGTGATGAATGCGGCACCACAACAGGGAACTACAGGGATGAGACTCCCCGCTCGTGGTGCTAAATTAATGAAAACAGCGCCACTGAGCGGACAGAGCCCCGCCCCTACAGCTCGTGCGTGTGACGTCATGAGTGTGACGTCACGAGTGTGATCAGCGGACAGCCACGATGCTGCCAGGTGAGGGTCAACTTGTGTGCTGGAGATGCTTCACCTGAAACTCGCCTCCACACGTGTTCGCTATGAACATTGTAGCAATAAGGGACGATTAGTCATCTTTAACATGTCAGGTCTTTATTGTTCTGCAAGTAAATTAACCTTCTTGGTTCTTTCGGTAAAGTCACGAAGAAGGGAAATAATAAAATAATTAAAATAAACATAATACAATTATTGTATTATGTTTTATTTTCTTCTTCATCTTCTTGGTTCTTTCGGTAAAGTCACGTAGAAGGGAAATAATAAAATAATAATTGTATAAAGTAATTAAATTGAGTAAATTTGTAATTATTATTTTATTATTTAATACAAATAAAACACGATAAAATTATTTTATAAATGTGAATTTTTATTATTTTATTATTTCGTAGAAACACATGCACACTCGTGTGTGAATGCACACCGCTGTATAGACAGTCGTGTTTATAAGCACACTTGTATGTGTATGTCTACTCGTCAGTGTATTTTTAATGAAGGGTATGGTTGAAATAACGTACGATCAGTCATTTTTAAAAACAATTCAGGTCTTCATTAATCTGCAAGAAAATTCACGTTAATACTCGTATTTGAAATTTTTATTAATACGCTTGCTCAAACAGGAAGGAACTAGGCAAATTATTTCCCAATAGGAATTCAACAGTTAAAACATATTCTGAAAATCTAACACGTGAACGTCGATTTCCCCATTGACGTCCTTTTCGACTGAAGCCATTCGTCCAGAAGTCCAAGCCATCAAACACAAGAACAACGAACGTGCAATCCACGCACTCTCTGAAACCTATTATTTTAAGTTATTTTATTTATTACACAATGATAAAAATATAAAGAACATGTTTAAAATATTGAGCAAAGTTGTGATCACAGTATTTCTCCAACTTTAGCTCAACACTACCACTTAACCACGAGAGTAAAATTAGAAATTGAACCACCACACAACCACTGCGCTTCACAACACATCAACAAGTAGTCCGATAGGACTACAAAGCACCACCTTAACGTGACGAAGTCTAGAATAAACTTTAACACGCAATTAGCTGTGAGAAGATGACATGGCACCTTCTACCATAAACACCACACATTTACCAGTCCCGATTATACAACCACCAGACGAAGCAACGCATCTATAGAAGTATAACATTGTTGTCATCCTGAAATAAGTGAACACTTCTGGAACTTAAAAGGAAGGCTTTCATCTGAACACATTATAGAGCATTCACAACATCACTCTAGCTTGGGGTACTGGAAATCACGAAAATAATATTTCGTACCTTATTAACTGATCTAACAGAGACACAAACATGCATATTCCAGGACTTCAAGAGTTAACAGAAGTACTCAAAACTTTGACTCTCCAGCCATTCCAGCAGCCATCTCTCAGTATCCACCTGCATGGGGTCGAAAGAGGAATTGTTGTCAGGGCTCATGACATCCAGCAACCTCTCAGGATCCAACTGCATGAGGTCAAAAAAGGAATTGTTGTCAGGACAAATGACATCCACTACATCTAGGCATCTCTCAGGATCCACCTGTATATGATCGACAGATGCACTTTTTTCAGGACTCATTGCTGCCCTTTGCATTAAACCTTTTGATTTCACTTCCCTATCATTGCGGATCTTCTGATGCTTGTTTCGGGGTGATGACCGTGAATATGTCCTCTCCCTCGGAGAGCAATTGATTCGCTTTTCACCCGAGTGTGTCTTCTGGTGCCTGTGAAGATGTGATGTCTGTGCAAATGCCTTCAAACAAACAGAGCACTTGAATGGCTTCTCGCCCGTGTGTGTTTTCTGGTGAGTGTTAAGATTTGATTTCTGTGAAAATGTCTTCCCACACACAGAGCACTTGAATGGCTTCTCGCCCGTGTGTGTGTTTTCTGGTGACTGTGAAGATGTGCTGACCGTGCAAATGCCTTCCCACACACAGAGCAATTGAACGGCTTCTCACCTGTGTGTGTTTTCTGGTGATTGCATAGAATTGTTTTCCGTGAAAATGCCTTCCCACACACAGAGCAATTGAATGGCTTCTCGTCCGTGTGTGTCTTCTGGTGTCTGTTAAGAGTTGATTTCTGTGAAAATGCCTTCCCACACACAAAGCATTTGAATGGCTTCTCGCCCATGTGTGTTTTCTGGTGAGTGTTCAGATCTGATTTCCGTGCAAATGCCTTCCCACATGCAGAGCAATCGAACGGCTTCTCGCCCGTGTGTGTCTTCTGGTGACTGTGAAGATTTGATTTACGTACAAATTTCTTCCCACACACAGAGCACTTGAATGTCATCTCGTCCGTGTGTGCGTGGCGCTGTGGAGAGTTTATCTGCTCCATGTGACTGATTCTTCAGAGCAGAGTAACAGTCGTGGGTGTTGTTGAGAGTTATGCTGCGTGAATGTCTAAATAAAATCCACACAAGCAAACTCTCACTAAAGTCTAACCAAGACAGTAACGCCTCCTAAGTTGAACTACACACGCGATTACCAGTTTATCCACTCACGAAGGCACTTACTTGTTGATGCACGGTGTGTCAATGTCCCTGTAACCCGTCTGAAGAGATCGAACTCTCCCAGTCGCCACACAATCGTGCTCACCAGGCTGGGTCTCGCTGGTAATCCCTCAATAGTCAATGGAATAACCATAAAACACGTCCAAAATTTTAAACACACACCGAAGGTCGTATGTTACAGACTATAAGGTGACGATTGTTTTTTTTTTGCGTTACTTTATTATAAACCACGCTTACAAGCTAAACCATTCAGATGATTATTCAAAGTTTGAGGTAAATTATTACATAACACACTTGTTTGTTAGAAGCACCATGTTCAACACAAATGTCCTTAAATAGGTTTATTAAACAGGTTCAGCACAGTATAAACTTGCACCTCTTAGTCCAAATCAAACTCGCCATCTTCATTTCTATACTTCGAACTGTATGTCGCTGTTGAATCTTCTAAACCTGCAGCAGTTTACAGGACATAGCCGGGTGAATATTAGCAAATTCACAGGAAGCACGGAATTATGCATGGATATGTATGTAATTATTCAAACAGAAGTGTACAATTACGCAGTATAATGTACATACGTATTAAGGTTAAATTACAATGGCCAGATTCGCTAATCTATGTTGCTACATATGCGGATTGTTAATGTAGAAATCAACAATTGAATGGAAAGTCCATGATATGCCAAGTCGAGAACAAAGGATTTGGATGCTAGAGGGGAGTTATAAGGGGCTTAAATTCAGACCTCAAGACCATTTCGAGAGGGATTTCACTGAGGATAGACGCGCAACTCCTCGCTCTGCAGATTACCCTTCTCCTGCGAGACCCAGCCTGGCGAGCACGATTGCCTGGCGACTGGGAGAGTTCGTGGCGATTTCTTCAGACGGGTTACAGGGACATCGACACGCCGTGCATCAACAAGTACGTGTCTTCGTTAGTGGATACAACGGATAGTCGCGTGTAGCCCGACTTACGAGACGTTATTGTGTGTCGGTTAGACGTTAGTGAGAGTTTGCTTTTTGGCGATTTGAGACAGACATCCAAGCAGCTTAGAGGGTGCCTTTAACTCTCAACAACACGCGCGACTGTTACTCTGCTCTGAAGAATCAGTCACATGGAGCAGATACTCTCTCCACAGCGCCACGCACACACGGGCGAGAAGCCGTTCAATTGCTCTGATTGTGGGAAGGCATTTTCACTGAAATCAAATCTTAAAACTCACAAGAAAACACACACGGGCGAGAAGCCATTCAAGTGCTCTATTTGTGGAAAGGCATTTGCGGATGAATCAAACTTTAACAGTCACCAGAAAACACACATGGGCGAGAATCCGTTCAATTGTGCTGTGTGCGGTAAGGCATTTGCAAGGAAGTCAGATCTTTACAGTCACCAGAAAACACACACGGGCGAGAAGCCATTCAATTGCGCTGTGTGCGGTAAGGCATTTGCAAGGAAGTCAGATCTTTACAGTCACCAGAAAACACACGGGCGAGAAGCCATTCAATTGCGCTGTGTGCGGTAAGGCATTTGCACGGAAGTCAGATCTTTACAGTCACCAGAAAACACACACTTGCGAGAAGCCGTTCAATTGCGCTGTGTGCGGTAAGGCATTTGCAAGGAAGGCAGATCTTTACAGTCACCAGAAAACACACTCGGGCGAGAAGCCATTCAAGTGCTCTGTTTGTGGGAAGGCATTTGCTTGGAAATCTATTCTTCACAGTCACCAGAAAACACACACGGGCGAGAAGCCGTTCAATTGCTCTGTTTGTGGGAAGGCATTTGCTTGGAAATCTATTCTTCACAGTCACCAGAAAACACACACGGGCGAGAAGCCGTTCAATTGCTCTATTTGTGGAAAGGCATTTGCGGATAAATCAAATCTTAACAGACACCAGAAAACACACAAGAACGAGAAGCCATTCAATTGCACTGTGTGCGGGAAGGCATTTTCACGGAAATAAAATCTTCACAGTCACCAGAAAACACACTCGGGCGAGAAGCCATTTAATTGCTCTACGAGGGAGAGGACATGTTCACGGTCATCACCCCGAAACAAGCACCAGAAGATCCGCAATGATAGGGAATTGAAATCAAAATGTAGAATTCAAAGTGCTGCAATGAGTCCTGATAAAAATGCATCTTTCTAACCTTTGCAGGTGGATCCTGAGAGATGGCTGGATGGAATGGAGGGGCTGGAGACTCAAGCGTATTGAGTACATCTGTTAACTGTTGCATTGTGTATATTCGCGTCTCTAAGATATATTTTTTCAGTGATTTCCAGTACACCGAGCTGGAGTGTTGTTGTGAATGCTCTATAATGTGTCCAGATGAAAGCCTTCCTTTTAAGTTTCAGAAGTGTTCACTTACTTCAGGATGGCAATAATTTAATACTTCGATTGATACATTGCTTCGTCTGGTAGTTGGATCATCGGGGCTGTTAAATGGCTGGTGCTTATGCTAGAAAGTGGCATGTGTTGTAATTTTCTCACAGCAAATCATGTGAGCGTGCTGTCTTGTTTATTCCAGACTTCGTCACGTTAAGGTGGTGCTTCGTAGTCCTATCGGATTACTTGTTGATGTGGTGTGATGCGCAGTGGTTTATGGTGGTTCAATTTCTATTTTTTCTCTCGTGGTTAAGTGGTTTTGTTGAGCTAAAGTTGGAGAAATACTGTGATCACAACTTTGCTCAATATTTTAAACATGTTCTTGAACTTTTTTAAATCAATGTTTAATAAGTAAAATAATTTAAAATAATAGGTTTCAGAGTGTGCGTGGATTGCACGTTCGTTGTTCTTGTGTTTGATGGCTTGGACTTCTGGACGAATGGCTTCAGTCGAAAAGGACGTCAATGGGGAAATCGACGTTTACGTGTTAGATGTTAAGAATATGTTTTAACTGTTGAATTCATATTGGGAAATAATTTGCCTAGTCCCTTTCTGTTTGAGCAAGCGTTTTAATAAAGATTTCAATACGAGTATTTACGTGAATTTTCTTGCAGATTAATAAAGACCTGAATTGTTTTTAAGATGACTGACGTTACGTTATTTCAACCATATCCTTCCTTAAAAAAACACGGACGAGTAGAAATACACACACAAGTGTGCTTATAAACACGACTGTCTACAGCGGTGTGCATTAACACACGAGTGTGCATGTGTTTCTACGAGTTTTAGCTTTAATTTACTTGCAGAACAATAAATACCTGACATGTTAAAGATGACTAATCGTCCCTTATTGAAGAAGGGAAATAAAACAATAATAAAAATAAAACAATAAAAATAAATAATAATTTTTTTTTATTATGTTTTATTATTTAATAAAATAAAACATAATAAAAAAAATTTTTTACAATGTTTTACTGTTTTATTTTCATTAAAGAATAAAAAATGTCATTTAAAACAGAATAAAATAACTTTATAAAAAACATTTTTAATTTATTTTATTTTATTATTTCCCTTCTACGTGACTTTACCGAAAGATCCAAGAAGGTTAATTTACTTGCAGAACAATAAAGACCTGACATGTTAAAGATGACTAATCGTCCCTTATTGCTACAATGTTCATAGCGAACACGTGTGGAGGCGAGTTTCAGGTGAAGCATCTCCAGCACACAAGTTGACCCTCACCTGGCAGCATCGTGGCTGTCCGCTGATCACACTCATGACGTCACACTCATGACGTCACACGCACGAGCTGTAGGGGCGGGGCTCTGTCCGCTCAGTGGCGCTGTTTTCATTAATTTAGCACCACGAGCGGGGAGTCTCATCCCTGTAGTTCCCTGTTGTGGTGCCGCATTCATCACCACGTTGCCCCTCAATTATTTGTACGACACAATATGAAAATAAGTTGTCTGTTCCACTACACATACTTACTCGAGTACACATACACACTCCCTTGTACACACACCCACACACGAGTGGACATACACAGTGCTGTAGATACATACACGAATGTGCATACATATTCACACGAATGTGCATATACAGGGGTGTACATACATATACACAACGCAGTGTACATAAACACACGAGTGTACATACAAAGCATTGTACGTCAACTAGGATTGCGTTCCACTGCGAACACGCACGTTTGTTCCTACATACATTTGCACACAAATACATGTACATGCACACACGAGTGCTCGTCTTGTTGTAGTGTTTCCTATGTTATGGTTTATGGTATACGCAGAAGTACAAAATGTGCACTTCACACCTTACGCGCTTCGTCTGGTAGTTGGATCATCGGGGCTGTTAAATGGCTGGTGCTTATGCTAGAAGGTGGCATGTGTTGTAATCTTCTCACAGCAAATGATGTGAGCGTGCTGTCTTGTTTATTCCAGACGTTGTCACGTGTGCTTCGTAGTCCTATCGGATTACTTGTTGATGTGGTGTGATGCGCAGTGGTTGTGATGTGGTTCAATTCCTGATTTTAATCTCGTTGTTTAGTGATTTTGTTGAGCTAAAGTTGGAGAAAGACTGTGATGATAACTTTGCTCATTATGAGAAAAAGCATTTTCCTCATTGTTTAATAAACACTACTGCAGATTATCGGTTTCAGGATGTACGTGGATTTCAGGTACGTCAATGGGGAATGATAAATCGACGTTTGCGTGTTTGATTTTTAGAAGATTTTAAACTATTAAATTCTTGAAAGTAAAATAATTTGTATCGTTCTTCAACTGTTTGACCAAACGAATATTAATAAAGATTCCGATACTAGTTTTAACATCAATATTCTTGCAGATTAATTTAAACCTGATTTGTTTTTAAAGATGACTGATCGTACGTTATTGCTACCATCTTCTTCTTTAGTGCTGCCTAACGGCGTGTGCGACTTCACGATGATATTGGTCCCGGTCTCGCACGGCGTGTAGAGTTTGTGCTGCTGCTGCTGTTAATTGTCGCCATGTGTTGATGTTACTGAGCCATGTCGTTTTTGGCCGTCCTGGTCGTTTTTTCCCTTCGATTTTCCTTCCAGGATTTGCTTTAATAGCTGGTATTTGTGGTCGTTTCGGGCAATGTGGCCTAGGCAGTAACACTTCCTGCTAATGATGGTCTTCAGCAGTGGACTGTCAGTGCCCATATCTTGCAGAACTTGTGTATTGGTGGTTTTGGCTGTCCATGGGATTTTCAGCATTCTTCGATACAGCCACATCTCGAAAGCTTCGAGCCTTTTTGTTGCTGTTGTTGTCAGTGTCCACGTCTCTACTCCGTACAGCAAAATTGACCAGATGTAGCATTTCAGTGTGCGCAGTTTCAGTGATGTACTCAAGTTGCGGTCTGCAAGGAGTGTTTTCCATTGAAAACACTCCTTGCAGACCAATTCTGCTCTTGATTTCGACTTCATGGTTCAACTGATCGTCAATGATTACACCAAGGTATGTAAATCGGTGTACTTGTTCCAATTTTTCGCTGCCAAGCTTGATTGTTATTTCGCTTGTAGTTCGGCTGACCTTCATAACCTTTGTTTTCTTTTTATTAATTCGCAAGCCCCATATTTGACTCTCTGTGGCAACCTCGTCCAAGATTTGTTGTAGGTCTTGTTCCGAATCGGCCAGCAGTGCAGTGTCGTCGGCATACCTGATGTTGTTGATGTATTGTCCATTGACTTTAATACCAATGTTTTTATCTGCTAGTGTTCGATCAAAAATCTGCTCCGAGTAGATGTTGAAAAGACTGGGTGAAAGTGGGCAGCCGTGTCGTACACCTTTTTGTATTGGTGTTGGGTCTGTCAATTCGTTGTCATATCGGAGTTGGGCTGTTTGCTTCCAATAAAGAGCAATGATGAAGTTGATGTCGTCTTTATCTAGTCCCAGTTGTTTTAATAGAGCTGCTAGTCGGTCGTGGTCGACGGAGTCAAAGGCTTTCTCGTAATCTATGAAGCAGATGTACACTTCTTTCTGATGTTCGTAGCATCGCTGCAGTAGTATCTGTAGACAGAAGATTGCTTCTCTTGTGCCTAGTCCTTTGCAGAAGCCAAACTGTGTGTTCTTCAATGCATTTTCGCATGTGGAGCATATGCGCTGATGGATCACCTTCAGGAAGACTTTCAGCACGTGGCTCATCAAGCTTATCAGTCTGTAGTCCTCGCATTTCGGGCTTGTTGCTTTCTTTGGTATGGCCACAAAGATGGATTGTAGCCAGTCGGATGGAATTTTATTGCCATTGTATATTTGATTGTACCAATTAGTCAGTTGTATGTTGTTACTGTCTAATAGTTTGAGCAATTCTGCATGGATTGTGTCGGGCCCGCACGCTTTGCCTGACTTAGCTGTTGTGATTGCATGTTCTACTTCTGATGTTAAATGTGTAGAGCGTCTTTCGACATATGTTGGTCTTTTTCTGCAGGTGTTCTCGCGGCGCCATAGAGCTTGTGTATATAGTTTGTCCAGGTGTCCATTTTTTCTTGTTTATTTAGGATTGGTTGGTTGTTGTCCGCATACAAGGTAGCTGTTGGGGCTGGTCTGTAAATGTTACCAGCTTCTTTGAGCTTCTTGTGCAGAGTAAAATTGTCATGTTTTCTAATTAGTTCTTCAATCTCGGCGCATTGTTCTTCCATCCACTTTTCTTTTGCCTGTCGGATTGCTTCTCTGATCTTCTGTTGCATTTGTTTGTACTTCTCCAAGTTGTTATTTTTGTACATTCTTCGTTTGCTCATTAGATCGAGAATACAATGTGTCATCCATCGTTGTTTCTTTTTCGGTGGCTGATGTCCCAGCATGACTTCTGTTGTTTCTGTGATGCATTGTTTGAACGAGCGCCAGTACTCCTGAACATCTGCTGTTTCTGTTGTTATTGAGCGGATGCTATCGTTGAGATGTTGCTGTACTTGTCTTTTATCGGCGCTGTTCTTCAGTTTCTCCAGGTCTGCTCGTCTCGTCTTTGTACATTGTATTGATCGCAATTTGAGTCTTATTGTAGCTGTTACTGGGTTATGATCTGACGATATATCGGCTCCAGGGTAGGTTTTTGCTGTAATCACACTGGACTTAAACCTGATGTTAATTAGGATATAATCGATTTGGTTCCTGACGATGTTGTTGTCGGAGTCTTGCGGCGAGGTCCACGTGTACAGTCGTCGAGGTGGTAATTGGAACCACGTGTTAGCAATACTGAAACGTTCTTCTTGGCAGAATTGAACCAGTCTGTCGCCTCGTTCATTCCTTGTTCCGAGTCCGTGTTCTCCGACAATGTTCTGCATTCGACCGTGGCCAACCTTGGCGTTGAAGTCGCCCAGGATTATAGTGATGTATTGCTGCTTCAGCGGCTTCAGTGTGTTGGTTAGTTGCTCATAGAACGATTCGATTTCATGATCTTGTTTATCTGCTGTTGGAGCATACACCTGTAGAATGTTCACGTCGACTTTGTTGCCTGCTAATTGTAGTAGTGCTATTCGTTCTGATACTGGGGTAAAGTTGTTGACTTTATTCGCTAATTTATTGTGTACTATAAAGGCGACACCGTATGTTTGTTTGGTGTTTTCTTCTCCTCCGGAGCAGAAGATGTGGTGTTCGCTCGATATAAACTTTTTTGTTCCAGGCCATTTAGTTTCGCTTAGACCGATTATGTTGATTTTAAGTCGATCCATTTCTTGTATGACATTGGCTAGTTTTCCTGCTTGCAGTAAACTTCTAACGTTCCAAGTTGCTACTTTGAAAGGGTTCTTTGACACAAGCTCGGAGATTCTTAGCACCCCTGTCCTATTCAAAGGACGCCGATAGTCAGGGCCTTTGTTGATTTTGCTTGTCATCATTGAAGTTTTCAAGGGAGAAATAATCCAAGTAGTTTCCCGTTGCTTTATTGGATCACCATTTATTTGAAAAGGTCATGTGGGGACCTTTCGAAACGGGTTTTGTCTGACGTCTCCACTGAAGTCTTCCCGCCTTGGGTGACCCTTCTGAGAGCACTAGGCTCTCGACGGTATAGCGATCAGCTTCTCAGACGTACACAAACTCTCTCGCCGCATTAAGGCACCGTTTCTCGAGAGAGGATGAATCCCTGCAAGCTTTAAATCGAAATACACCGCTTTGTACATACACACACGGATGAAGATGCATACAAGAGTGTGCATACACACACGAGTATACATACACAGCAGTGCACGTACACAGGGATTGCGTTTGACATCACAAATAAATGGGCGAACAAATGATTGTACATACCTATACACACATACGCGCATGTACATAGCCACATGAACAAGTGTAAATATAAACACGAGTGGACATACACAGCAGTACAGATCCATGTACATACACACAGTAGCAGACTAGGATAGCGGGGTTTTGTGATTATTTTCACAGATTAAACTGACGATACAAATCTTAGATGCCCCACAACACTGAAGTACGTTATACTTTTGAAAAAATACGCATTCAATTCTAATTCCCTCTGTTTCCACTCCAAACTATTGGAATTATTAATAATATTTAAAATAGTGGCCCCATGTTTAATGAGTGTAGTGAAGACATTAGTTTCGTTTATTTCATTCTATTTGTTTGCATTTGCTACGGCACACTGGTTGAGATTATTTTTCCCATTTATGAAATCAAACTAGAATCATTTGCATTTTCTTCATAATCTTCCTTGCATTCAATTTTTATTCTCGGATGTAACGCTCCTCATATCTAAAAGACCTAATTTCATGTGGCCATTGTGCTTAAGCCTCAATAGTAATGTGCATTTCACTGCATCATTGTTCGCGTGCGTTTGAATACGGATAGGCATCTCCTTGCATAATAATGTGCATGTTGTTAGTTTGCACATTTACGATGGCCTGTAAATTGCTATCAATGTGTAGGGGTGTTAGAGAGAGAGCCCGTTATGCATGGCAGCATATGGCAAACAAACACAGTGGGCGGGGCTACGTGAGTGCACGGGGAGGTGCCAGGCACCCGGGGGGGCCCCACCCCTCAGTGGGGGGCTGGGTATAAAAGGGGATGTATCGGAGGGCTCGGGGTTCTTGTTAACCAGTGAAGACTGAAGACGTCTTAGCTAGAGCCCTGGACTCCCCTGGTTCGCCGTCCTTATCAGGGCCGAACAGGGCCGAGCCAGCGGCGTGGTCCCGAGATCCAGAGCCGGTGCTCTTGTCAGCGCTGGTCTGGGACTCAGGGTACCGGGCCCGACTTACCAGTGTCGGGCCAGATAGCCTCCCCTAGCCCGTTAGAGGAGGACTAGGAGGCAGGCTAGGAAGTAGCTTGCGCGTGTATCCCCAGCTAGCCGGGTGAGGGGGCCGACACCCCCTCTAGTGTTGTATGCCACAACTGTGCTGTGTGAATAAACCCGTGTGCCTCCAACTCCGGCGTCCAAGAGTCGTGAACTCTATTACATCTGTATCGGCCTTAGCTGTGAAATACCGTCTAAGATATCACAATGTTGATCGAGATATACTTTAACTAAGAGGTGCATGCTTCATAGCGTGTTGATGTGGTTTTATGAATATGTTTAAGGACACTTGCTGATCAGCGTGTGTCTCGACAACGAAGGTGAATTGTTATATTCGATCAATTAAAATCGTTACAATTGCCGTGGATACCCATCTGGATGGTATAATTTGTAAGCGTTGTTTATTATAATGTAACGCAGCCATTATCACATTTCAGTCTATAGCAGAAAGTCTCGTGTGTATTTAGACCTTTGTGTATTACAGTGCTGTGTGTACGAATGTGTTGAAACATTTTCCACCTGTTTTCACGGTAAGTGCATTGAATGTGGAGGGGTAACCAGCCCCTCGCAACAGTCCGGAGACCTCGAGGGCCGCTGTGATCGCTATGAGCATTCCCTCCGGGACATTGCTCACAGTTACCACAGCTTTACCCTCCGCCGATGCGGTAGGGGGTTGTTTTTACAGAACTTGACTCGTGGAAGGGGAATGCCAAACAACAGGGAGAGTGGCTCTTCTTCTTGGTTCTTTCGGTAAAGTCACGTAGAAGGGAAGTAATAATATAATTAAAATAAAACATAATAAAATAATTCTCACGACGTTTCGGCTACAACGCAAGCAGCCTTCTTCAGGTGAAGAATGAAACACTGCCAAGCTTGGAGCGTATATATAATCTGGGTTGGAGGTGGAAGAAGAGCGCCTTGACAAAATAATTTGCATATCAAGAGGAATTTAGCATATTTATGGGAAATGCGTAGGCGGTGGGCTGGGGTGTTTCAAAGTCATATTATGCCCATGCATTATTCAGGATTAGCAGCATCAAAGGGAGGGGGTAGCATTAACAAAGGGAGGGAATGTTAATAGTATGTAGAAGCATGAGACCCGCAGTGGAGCTAATAATGCATTCCCTGTGGAGAACACAAGATACACAGTCAATGCCAGTGAGTGGACTGCGGTCTGAAAGTCACCGTAAACCTGAACAACAATCAATTAAGATCCGAAATGGTTTATTACGTCCTGGCGGTGAGCTGTGAGAAGCTGTATGCCCCAGGCGAGGAGTGGTGGTTGCTCATGCCTACGCCGAAGGTGAACATCAGTGCAGGGATGCAGGCAAGACCGATTAGTCATATGCCTTTCGTAATATCCCGTATTATAATCACACTGTGCTCGAATGAAAACATTGTGTATGTATCTGTAATGTAGTAACTCGGCGGGAGACGACTTCACGGGTAACACACTCTTTATTTTATCAAACTTGGTTACAGGTGACTAACACCTACTTGCATCTCGGGTGACAAACACCCACTTAGCTACTTGGCGACTAACGCCCACTGAGCTACTCGGATGACCAACATCCACTTAGTACTCGGGTGACAAACACCCAATTAGCTACTTGGCGACTAACGCCCACTGAGCTACTCGGATGACCAACATCCACTTAGCTACTCGGCGACTAACGCCACTGAGCTACTCGGATGACTAACATCCACTTAGCTACTCGGGTGACAAACACCCAATTAGCTACTTGGCGACTAACGCCCACTGAGCTACTCGGATGACCAACATCCACTTAGCTACTCGGCGACTAACGCCACTGAGCTACTCGGATGACTAACATCCACTTAGCTACTCGGCGACTAACGCCACTGAGCTACTCGGATGACCAACATCCACTTAGCGACTAAGTCTTCAGCTCCGTCTTCGGGTCTTCAACTGGGTAACTCTCCCCGAGTGCTCCCGCGCGTCCCCCTTTATACCCCACCTGCGGACATCGCTGCGAGCACACACTTATTCGACCAATCGCCGGGCGCTGGCTACGATCCTCTTTTCCCACATCTCATCGTGCCTCACCACTCACTCCGCGCCGCCCCGTCATCTGTCACTCCCGGCGCGCGCGTCCACACCACGCCCACAACGCGTGCCCAACCCCGCATCCCGCGCCGCCCCGTGATCCATCACTGTCACAGTCGGCGCACGTCAATACCACCACTACATCACCCCCTACCACATAGCTCGCAGCCGCCCCGGCTGCTACCAAAATTACAAACCCTCCCTGTGTGCCCCGTAACACAACACAACAACAAGAACAACAACTAAGCTAACAACACAACACGACGCGAACACCACCATCCGCAACCCTCAACCAATGCCACCGCGACAATAGAACAATATATACAAACCGGCGAGTGACAATGCAATGTGTATGCCAAAAAAATAAATGGAAATTTTTTTTTTTTTTCTTTCGACTCGTGCAGTGTCCCCTTTTCTTCCGAGCGTCCCTACAACGGGACATTACCGCGGCAGAGGGGAACACCGGGCGAGCTCGGTGTAGAGCACACAAAAACCGTCCTCATGAAAATTGTTGAGACCTAGCCCGAGTCCGCCTTGCCGGTCCGTCGTACGGCACCAGACGCGGTTGAACGTCCGGTGGTGCCGGCGGTTCAGGAAGACATCGGCCAGGCATCGAGGACTCGTGCGTGCCCCGGGGTTCAGGCTCTCGACGGTCAGCAGCCGTCAAGCCCGAGGCAACTGGGGGTGGGTCAGGTGGAGACACGTGAGGATCAGCCTGCGACACCTCCCTCCCCGAGTCGACGGTCACATCACACGCCCGGTCGTCACGGCACAGAACGGGGTCACACGGTGCCGCATAGGGCTTCAGTCGGGAGGGGTGCACATACCAACGGCGTTTCCCCCATTTAATCTGTATACTCTGGGGCCGTGCAACCCGCTCAATTTCCACCGGTCCCCTCCAAGGTCTCAACAACTTGGGGGACGTAGCCAACGGTGCATGTGGACAATGCAGCCAGGCCTTATCGCCTGGTTTCCAATCATGCGTATGCACCCTCCGCTCATGCAATTTCTCGTTTGCAATTTGCCGCGACCGCGAATTCAACCTTGCCCCCTCCCGCGCTTCAGTCAATTTGGCGATATTAAATTTGATGTGGTCTGCCAATTTAGATTTTGCACGTGGCTGGGAAATCCCCAGTTGGACGTCCATGGCCGGATCGGCCTCCCGCCCATACATAAGAAAAAATGGGGAAAACCCTGTCGCCGCATGAGGGGCCATTCGATAGGCCGCGAGTACCCCCGGCACCTGTAAGTCCCAATCAACCTGATCGTCGCAGACCTGTTGGCACAACATAGACGTAATCGTTCTGTTCAGACGCTCAACCATCCCATCAGTCTGCGGGTGGTAGGGGGAAGTACGCACTTTCTTTGTACCCAACAGGTCGCACACCTCGCGCAACAAAACGCTCGTAAAATTCTTCCCTTGATCCGTCAGCAAGCGTTCGGGGGCGCCCTTGTCCAACACATAACCCTGGACAAAGGCGTCCGCCACCGCCGCAGCCGACTGGTTGGCGAGCGGCCATGCCATAGGCCATCGGGTGAAGTATTCCACGCCAACCAGCAGGAACCTATTTCCCCTTGGTGTAACCGGAAAGGGCCCCAAGATGTCCAACGCTACCAATTCGTTTATACGCGAAACCTGAATGGATTGCAGCGGTGGATTAGCTGCCAATGGTGGCGGTTTCCTTTTGGCGCACCCTACGCATCCCTTAAGAATATTCGCCACGTCGTTACCCATCCCCGGCCAATAATAGTCTCGCTGGATTAGGGCGAGCGTTTTGTGAAAACCCAGATGCATGAGCCGTTCATGAGCTGCCAGAACAACCCTACCCCGCATAGCAACAGGCACAACGAGCACGTGACGCCGGGACATGTTGTCCCACCTCATCAACAGGCCCTGTCTGCACACCCAGGAACCGACCCGCGCCTCCCCTTGTTCGGGAGCGCCAACTTTCCGACGCAGCGTAAGTAGGGAGCTGTCGGACATCTGGAGGCGGCCCCACTCAATGAGGGGCAACGACAACAGCGAATCCCTCCCCGTGGGGGCGTCCTCTCCCGGGGTGTCAGTGGCGGCGAGCGCAACTCCCGGGGTGCCGGCGACCGGGGGTTTGCACCGCGCTGATCCCAACAAACATGTGCAGTCCGTGCACGGCGGCAACCGCGACAAGGCGTCCGCGTTTGAGTGCCGCAACCCCTTGCGGTAAATCGTCGTGAATTGGTAGTCTTGAAGGACCTCCAACCATCGGGACAATTGGCCCGATGGCTGCGCCACGCGCATAGCGTATTGTAGAGCCGCATGGTCCGTCCGGACCGTAAAATGACGGCCGTAAAGATACGGCCTGAATTGCTGTGTAAAAAACACAATGGCTAACAATTCACGACGAGTTACGCAATAGCGTTGTTCTGCGGGGGAAAGAACCCTACTACCGTAGGCGACCACCCGTTCAACCCCCCCGACCAACTGTGAGAGCACCCCCCCGATACCCGTATTGCTGGCGTCCGTGTCAAGCAAAAACGGTTGTGTGAAATCGGGGTAACACAAGGGGGGAGCCTGCACCAAAGCGTCACGGAGGGAGCAGAACGCATCCTCCTCCTCTGCCCCCCAGTGAAACCTCACACCCTTAGCCGTCAAAGCGTGCAGGGGCTTGGCTATGGTGGCAAATTGTTTGACAAAACGACGGTAATAGGAGGCAAAACCAATGAAACTACGAACCTCCGTGACCGAGGTTGGCGTTGGCCATGAGCTGACGCAATGCGTCTTAGCAGGGTCCGTCGAGATCCCTGAACGACTCACGATATGGCCCAAATACCTGACCGATTCCCGAAGCAGAAAACATTTAGCCGGTTTAAATTTAAGCTTAGCGGAACGCATCCTGAGGAACACCGCTCTCAGTCGCTGGAGGTGCTCCTCGAAAGTCCGACTAAAGACGATAATATCGTCAAGATAAATCAAACAGGTATCCCATTGGAGGCCCGACAAAACCAATTCCATGAGTCTCTGGAACGTGGCGGGAGCGGAATGTAAGCCCATGGGCAAACGGTTGAATTCAAAAAGGCCCCCAGGTGTCCGGAAAGCAGTTTTAGGTTTAGACTCGTTATCGAGTGGCAATTGCCAAAATCCAGAAAGCAGATCGAGTGTGGAAAAAAACTGCGCTCCCGCCAAGGCATCCAGCGACTCATCCATCCTGGGGAGCGGATACGCATCCGCCATCGAGATTTTGTTTAAGCGGCGGAAATCGACACAAAACCGCAAGGACCCGTCCTGTTTCTTTACTAGGACAATGGGAGCACCCCACGGACTAGAAGAGGGCGAAATGATATCGGCCGCCAACATATCATTAACCGCCGATTGCACATGTTCCTTCTCGGCCGGGCTGAGCCGGAAGGGATTCTGACGAATAGGGGCCGCGTCCCCTGTAGCTATGTGGTGGCGCAACAGGTCAGTGCAGCCGATATCGTACTTATGTTTGCTGAACACGTCAGCAAACTCGATGAGCAAACCCCTCAATGCTCCCAATTGCACCCCGGACAAGTTAGCAGAACCCGCACACAGCGAGTCCAACCACTCAGTCCCCTCATCACTTTGAGGATGCGACTCGACAGTAAAATCTGCTTGAGCCACGAGCCGTTCCTCAACGGGCAGCGGCGCGGCGTGAGCCAGCACCGTTCCCTGCGCAATAACGGCCGGCCGCGACCCCGTATTCAGGACCATTACGAACGGCTCACTGTCCCCTCTCACCACGGTTTGAGCAACCGCTAAGTCGAGGCCCTTACTAGCTCTGTTTGACGGCCCCAACAGCACCCCCTGTGCCTCCGCACCCACCTCGAGTGGCTTCCTGAACCGAAGGGGTACTAACATTTGCGATCCCAGGGGTACCCGTACAGTGTGAGTCGCCAGCGCCTGCACCGTCGCACAAACCGTGCGCACTTTGATAGGGCTCGACAAGAAGGCAACCCGCCGACCTGACGGAAGCTCTATGCAGGCCTGATCAATAAGAATTTTGATGGGCATTTTTGACAAAAAGTCCGTACCTAGCAAACAGGGAACGGCCAGCGATGATGATACAAAAATAGGGCCCGCTAATTTAATGTCCCCAATGCAAATAGTCGCCCGAATCTGGCCGATGATCCCCAGGGATCCCCCATTCGCCGCATAAAATGGCACGTCTACTGGCAGAAGGGGTCTACTTTGGACGGGAAGAATGTTATAAATAAGGTCCGAGATGATGGTGGCCGACGCACCCGTGTCAACAAGCACCCGGACCTCAACCCCGTCAATGAACCCCGTTACCACGGACGACCCGGCTGACGCAGCCACGATCCTGTGGGCCAATTCGGACCACTCGACTGCTTGCGGGCCGCGTACGGACCCCCCTCGCCGAATTGAACCCCCGGCACCCAGCCGCGAACCCCCCACCGCGAAGCGGCGACCCGAATGTGCCGTGTTTGTGGACCGAACGTGTGAGGTGCCGCGACTTGCCGGGTTTTGTTGGGATGACTTGTGGCCCTGGTCGTCGTCCCGACGTGGTCCTGCGGCGCGCGGACGCGGGGCCCGGCACCCGGCTGCGACGTGACCCCGAAGGCCGCAGTTGTAGCAGACGACGGACGTCGTAGGTTTCGGTTGCTCCAGCTTGCGGGGCGAACGTGTGGGCGAACGACCTCCCGTTCTCCACTCCCCCGGACACGATGCAGCGAAGCCCCGCTCCTGCACCGCAGCTGGCTGAGGTTCGGCGATCGTGGCGGCCAGTGCGGCATTCCCCGGCCATTTGCAGACGACCCCCGGCTTGCGTTTGAGGACCTCGTACGCGTGAATGCTCGTGGCGATCGCCAGGGAGCAGATCTCCATCTCGTCTGCCACGTTGATGGGGACCCCCAACTCGTGGGCCAACACCAGCAGCTGCTCCGTCACCATGGCGTCCTTCCCCTCCTTATCCATGCGTGGAAAAGCCGCGTCCGCCAAGGCGAGCAGTGCCGTGCGGTAGGCTAGCGTCGTTTCCCCAGCCACCTTCCGCCGATCGTAGAACTGGTGGCGGCACGTGGAGGGCGGCCCGAACACCTTCGCCATCAGGTGTAGTGCGGCCTGGAGCGTAGAGCGGGACGACCTTGCAGCAGATGTGAAGGCTGCAAGCGCGTCGTCGTCAAGCATCGCTGGCAACGCACGCAGGGCAGTGGTGTCGGACCACCCCGACATCTCCTGATGAGCGAGGAACCTTCGTTGGAAGGCTCCCCAGTCGCCCCCATCCGCCTTGAACGCCGACAGCGCGGGCAATCTTTGCTGGAGGACCCGATCGTCGTCGACGTCGGAGAGATTTTCCCGCGCTCCGCTGGAGTTGTGTAAAATGTCGGCTCGGTTGTCAGGCGCAAAATGGAGGGCTCCGGCGCGCGCCGATGACGTGGGCTGCGCTGCGCGGAGGTGTCCGGCCACGTGGCGTCCGTCTTTCCCGCCAATCGGTGGCGGCCCCCCAAAAACGGCGGCAACTTCCAGACTTTTGGCGCGAAGCGCCCTTTGGCGGGAATCCTCCAACGTCGCTTCCTCCACGACCCCCGCAGCCGTTTTTCCGCTCGCCGGAACTGAGATGTCGGCCAAGACAGCGGCGGCGGCGAGTAGCAACTCCGCCAACCGGGCGTGCGCGTCCTGGAGGCCGGTGTCGGAGGCAAGCGGAGCGTCGGCCATCACCGCGAAGTGCTGCATCGGCGGCAACTCCTCGTCCTCTATTCCCGAGGTCGGTGTCCCTGGTACGCCGTCGTCATCCCGACCTCGCTCGTGGGTACGGGTAGTCTTCCTTGTGTCCATACTTCTTGAAGACAGGTTTACTTCTGACGCCAGTTGTAATGTAGTAACTCGGCGGGAGACGACTTCACGGGTAACACACTCTTTATTTTATCAAACTTGGTTACAGGTGACTAACACCTACTTGCATCTCGGGTGACAAACACCCACTTAGCTACTTGGCGACTAACGCCCACTGAGCTACTCGGATGACCAACATCCACTTAGTACTCGGGTGACAAACACCCAATTAGCTACTTGGCGACTAACGCCCACTGAGCTACTCGGATGACCAACATCCACTTAGCTACTCGGCGACTAACGCCACTGAGCTACTCGGATGACTAACATCCACTTAGCTACTCGGGTGACAAACACCCAATTAGCTACTTGGCGACTAACGCCCACTGAGCTACTCGGATGACCAACATCCACTTAGCTACTCGGCGACTAACGCCACTGAGCTACTCGGATGACCAACATCCACTTAGCGACTAAGTCTTCAGCTCCGTCTTCGGGTCTTCAACTGGGTAACTCTCCCCGAGTGCTCCCGCGCGTCCCCCTTTATACCCCACCTGCGGACGTCGCTGCGAGCACCCACTTATTCGACCAATCGCCGGGCGCTGGCTACGATCCTCTTTTCGCACATCTCATCGTGCCTCACCACTCACTCCGCGCCGCCCCGTCATCTGTCACTCCCGGCGCGCGCGTCCACACCACGCCCACAACGCGTGCCCAACCCCGCATCCCGCGCCGCCCCGTGATCCATCACTGTCACAGTCGGCGCGGCGTGAGTGGTGAGGCACGATGAGATGTGGGAAAAGAGGATCGTAGCCAGCGCCCGGCGATTGGTCGAATAAGTGGGTGCTCGCAGCGACGTCCGCAGGTGGGGTATAAAGGGGGACGCGCGAGAGCACTCGGGGAGAGTTACCCAGTTGAAGACCCGAAGACGGAGCTGAAGACTTAGTCAGTGGCGTTAGTCGCCGAGTAGCTAAGTGGATGTTAGTCATCCGAGTAGCTCAGTGGCGTTAGTCGCCGAGTAGCTAAGTGGATGTTGGTCATCCGAGTAGCTCAGTGGCGTTAGTCGCCGAGTAGCTAAGTGGATGTTGGTCATCCGAGTAGCCCAGTGGCGTTAGTCGCCAAGTAGCTAAGTGGGTGTTTGTCACCCGAGTACTAAGTGGATGTTGGTCATCCGAGTAGCCCAGTGGCGTTAGTCGCCGAGTAGCTAAGTGGATGTTGGTCATCCGAGTAGCTCAGTGGGCGTTAGTCGCCAAGTAGCTAAGTGGGTGTTCGTCACCCGAGTACTAAGTGGATGTTGGTCATCCGAGTAGCTCAGTGGGCGTTAGTCGCCAAGTAGCTAAGTGGGTGTTTGTCACCCGAGATACAAAGTAGGTGTTAGTCACCTGTAACCAAGTTTGATAAAATAAAGAGTGTGTTACCCGTGAAGTCGTCTCCCGCCGAGTTACTACATTACAACTGGTGTCAGAAGTAAACCTGTCTTCAAGAAGTATGGACACAAGGAAGACTACCCGTACCCACGAGCGAGGTCGGGATGACGACGGCGTACCGGGGACACCGACCTCGGGAGTAGAGGACGAGGAGTTGCCGCCGATGCAGCACTTCGCGGTGATGGCCGACGCTCCGCTTGCCTCCGACACCGGCCTCCATCACACTGTGCTCGAATGAAAACATTGTGTATGTATCTATATGCGAACTGCGGGCTGCGGGATTTGAATGGCATTATAATTACTAGTATCACATTGTGGTCGATTTAGAATCACACTATTCACTACTGGATCTGCCCTCTCAATGGATTCATATATATACACAGTATGATTATTTGACGTTTACGTATTGATTTTTTAACTGTTGAATTTCTGAAAGCTTCCTGCTGTAAGTAGCAGCTCGGCAGGACTGTGGGGTTAGAGCGGGGATATAAACGCGGCGCTTTTGGTTCGTGCCTACTTTTCCAGGCTCCACTTTATCGCCACCACTATTTTATTTTTTATCAGCCAAAACTTCAGGCATGAGTAGTACTAATCACATACCTGCATTTCCCATATCCCCTCCCTTTGATGCTGCTAATCCTGCATAATGCACGGGCATAAGTAGTACTAATCACATACCTGCATTTCCCATAAATATGCTAAATTCCTCTTGATATGCATATTCATTTGTCAAGGCGCCCTTTTCCCCCCCTTCCAACCCAGCTTATATAAATGCTCCAAGCACGTGTGCTGTTTCATTCAGACGTTGTCGCCTCGACAGACCTGGTTATCCACCTGAGGACGGCTACTTGCGTTGTGGCCGAAACGTCGTGAGAATTGTTTTATTATGCTTTATTTTTATTATTTTATTACTTCCCTTCTACGTGACTTTACCTATAGAACCAAGAAGAAGAAAAAACTTCAGGCATTTCAAGAGGGGTTGGTTTGTTTTGAATAGTTTAGATCACCCACCCTGCGTGTCTCTGGGACCACCCGATACGCTCGCGATCCACCGCAGGATGACCCCTTCATCCCGACATTCACACCTGAGCCTCCGCGTTCCCGAACACTCGCACACCCTGAAGGCACTTGTCGCCTTACATGGCGTCTGCCACCGACTGTTGGGCCACATTCCCTGGTGTTGGCCGTGAGCATGAATTTAACGTGACCGAGAATTAAGCTGTGCGCTAACCACTACACTACCTCTACACACACGCGAGTGTGCATGCACAGCAATATTAACGTCAATAGTGTTTTGCAGATTAATAAAAATCTAATTTTTTAAAGTTATCTAAGCGTTCGTTAACTGTACAATGCTTACAACAAACACGTGCACACACACAGGAGTCAAAGTCAAGTGTACTTACACAGCAGTGTAAATACACACACGCTTACAAGCGATGCCATTTCGATTATCATTAAAAGTGTATGACAAAAATACTTCAGCCTGCATTTCCCTGGTAACGCCTTTGAACTGGCAGCAGTTTGCAGCACATTGCAGGGTGAATATTAGCAAATTAACACGAATTTTGCGGTGACATGAATATACGTATTCAGGATTAAGCTCAATAGCCAGATTACATAAGCTAATAGCTAGATATGCAGATTGTAAATTCAAAAAATAACAATTGAATGTAAAGTTCATGAAATGCAACGTCGGAGAACTTCATCTTTCATCAATGCAACATCATTCCAAACGACCCCACCATTCGTGTGCTGGTGTCATTGACCCAATTCGATTGATACCTGTGACTTACAGCTTTCCACACCTTACGCCACGCTCCCACGCCCCCTTCATTCGTTTTTTGTTTATCAGAAGGAGGCAATCCCTGTTGTTTATCAATCCCCTCCCACGAGTAAAGTTTTGACAAAACAACCCCCTTCCTTCATTGACGGTGTCGGACGGTGACGCTGTGGTGGATGTGAGCAATGTCCCGGAGGGAAGGCTCGTAGCCACCACAGTGGCCCACGAGGTCTTTGGACGGGTGCGAGGGGCTGGTAACCCCTCAATAGTCAATGCAATTAGCAAAAAAACTCGTCACAAATTTTAAAACTAGCAAAATATTGAACACATACACACTGGTGTATATACACACCGAAGGTCGTATGTTACAGACTAGAAGATGACGATTGTTTTTTTTGCGTAACGTTATTATGAACCACGCTTTCAAGCTAAACCATTCAGATGATTATTAAAAGTTTATGACGGAAATTATAACAAAACACACTCGTTTGCTAAAAGCGCCATGCTCAACACGAGTGTCCTTAAATATGTTTATTAAACAGGTTCAGAACAGTATTAACTTGCACCTATTAGTCCAAGCTGGGGCCGGTTAGTTTTTTTTGGCTAGTCCCGTGTGTGTTTGTTGTGCGAGGGGTCTTGATAGCAGTCGTTCTCCACTGTAGTCCTGGCATCTGCTGCTCAGATTCCTTCCACAGCTGTGGTCCCAGTGGCACCGTCTCTCCGGGGGGGAACCATGTGGTGTGTGTGTGACGTGTATCACGGGGTGTGTGGGTGTGTGCCTGGGATGTGTCACGGGGTGGGTGGGTAGTCTGGTGATAGTGGTCATGGTTGGCAGCGATCCACGACCACAACAACCACCCCTACTGTGTGGTGGACATGCCACCACAAAACAGCACGCGGCGGAGGAGTGAGGTGATCGCTCTCGCCACGCGAGCAAGGCCCCCTCGCTTCCTCTTCTTTCCCTGCATCAACATCAACAACAACAACCGCCATTCGCCACTAAGTGGCGGTGACGCCACCACGACGCTTGTGCCAGGCCAAGTGCACCTTGAGGCTACCACGTGAAGTGTCGAACGCCCGCTGGCAGGAGGTCACGGGGCAGACCCAGCAGGTGCCACGGGTCGACTGACCGAGATGACCGAGATGACTGGCTGATGCACCACCTGTGCCCCCTACTGTACCAACTTGCTGTGCTTTGGCCACCCGGCGCTCCGCTCATTGTTGTGAGCGTCGCTCCTCCTCCCTCCGTTGTTGTTGGAGGGCGACTGCCTCCAACTGCCCAGTAGCGTCCTTCACGAGCCTGCATCACCACCTCCACCACCTGCACCTCCTCCTTTGTCTCGTCCTCCATCTCTACCTCTTCGTCGTCCACCACCATCTTTTCTCCCTTCTCTGTGTTCTCCATTCTCTCCTCCTGTTCCTCCTCAACCTCCTCGTCCTCCACCACCTCCACCTTCTCCTCCTCCTGTTCCTCCTCAACCTCCTCGTCCTCCACCACCTCCACCTTCTCCTCTTCCTGTTCCAACTCTGTCTTCTTCTCCATCTTCTCTGCTTGGAAGTCCTCTTCTCCAAAGCTTGGAGCAATCGGGCCCTGCACTGGAGTGGTGGTGGTGATGGTGGTGGTGGCAGCGGTGGTGGCGGTGGCAGTGGTTACTGCGGTGATGGTGGCGGCGGTGATGGTGGTGGCGGTGGTGGTGGTGGCGGTGATGGTGGTGGTGGCGGCAGTGGCGGTGGCGGCGGTGATGGTGGCGGTGGTGGTAGCGGTGGCGGTGGTGGTGGCAGCGGTGGTGGTGGTGGCAGGGGTGTTGGTGGAGGTGCCGGCGGTAGTGGTGGTGGTGATGGTAGCGGTGGTGATGGTGCCGTCGGTAGTGGTGGTGGTGGCGGCGGTAGTGGTGGCGGCGGTGGCGGTGGTGGCGGTGATGGTGGCGGCGGTGGTGGCGGTGGTTTCGGTGGCGGCTGTGGTGGTGATGGTAGTGGCGGCAGTGGTGGTAGTGGAGGTGCCGGCGGTAGCGGTGGTGATGATGGTAGCAATGCTGGCGAGGCGCTGCTCCTGCACGAGGCGCTTCTCCTCCTCGACGCGTTTCACGTTGGCGAGACACTTCTCCTCCTCCTGCTCCAGACGCTTCTCCTCAGCACACTTCATCTCGCGATGATGCGTCTCATCAATGAAGTACTTCACTTGAATGATTCGCTTCTTGAGAAGAACGTCTCGGAAGCACTTCTCTTCTGTGCGGCACGTCGCCCTGGCAATGCGCTGCACCTCAAAGAGGCGCTCCTCTTCCATGGTGCATCTTCCTTTGCCAAGGTTCTTTTCATCTTCTTGGTTCTTTCGGTAAAGTCACGTAGAAGGGAAGTAATAAAGTAATAAAAATAAAACATAATAAAATAATTCTCACGACGTTTCGGCCACAACGCAAGCAGCCGTCCTTTACGTGACTTTACCGAAAGAACCATGAAGATGAATCTCTGCAGTTTAGAGGACATTGTCGGGTTAATATTAGCAAATTCACAGGAAGCACGGAATTATGCATGGAGATGTATGTAATTATTCAAACAGAAGTGTACAATTACGCAGTATAATGTACATACGTATTAAGGTTAAATTACAATGGCCAGATTCGCTAAGCTATGTTGCTACATATGCGGATTGTTAATGTAAAAATTAACAATTGAATGCAAAGTCCATGATAGGCCAAGTCGAGAACAAAGGATTTGGATGCTAGAGGGGAGTTATAAGGGGCTTAAATTTAGGCCTCAAGACCATTTCGAGAGGGATTTCACTGAGGATAGACGCGCAACTCCTCGCTCTGCAGATTACCCTTCTCCTGCGAGACCCAGCCTGGCGAGCACGATTGTCTGGCGACTGGGAGAGTTCGTGGCGATCTCTTCAGACGGGTTACAGGGACATCGACACGCCGTGCATCAACAAGTAAGTGTCTTCGTTAGTGGATACAACTGGTAGTCGCGTGTAGCCCGACTTACGAGACGTTACTGTGTGTCGGTTAGACGTTAGTGAGAGTTTGCTTTTTGGCGATTTGAGACAGACATGCACGCAGCTTAGAGGGTGCCTTTAACTCTCAACAACACCCGCGACTGTTACTCTGCTCTGAAGAATCAGTCACATGGAGCAGATACTATCTCCACAGAGCCACGCACACACAGGCAAGAAGCCGTTCAATTGCTCTGTGTGTGGGAAATCATTTTCACGGAAATCACATCTTAACACTCACCAGAAAACACACACGGGCGAGAAGCCGTTCAATTGCTCTGTGTGTGGGAAGGCATTTTCACGGAAATCACATCTCATCACTCACCAGAAGACACACTCTGGTGAGAAGCCATTCAAGTGCTCTGTGTGTGGGAAGGCGTTTTCACGGAAATCACATCTTCACAGTCACCAGAAAACACACACAGGCGAGAAGCCATTCAAGTGCTCTGTGTGTGGGAAGGCATTTTCACATAAATCACATCTTAACAGACACCAGAAAACACACACAGGCGAGAAGCCATTCAAGTGCCCTGTTTGTGGTAAGGCATTTGCACAGACATCACATCTTCACATGCACCAGAAAACACACACGGGCGAGAAGCCGTTCAAGTGCTCTGTGTGCGGGAAGGCATTTTCACATAAATCACATCTTAACACTCACAAGAAAATACACACGGGCGAGAAGCCATTCAAGTGCTCTACGTGTGGGAAGGCATTTGCGGAGAAATCAACTCTTAACAGACACCAGAAAACACACAAGAACGAGAAGCCATTCAGTTGCACTGTGTGCGGGAAGGCATTTTCACGGAAATAAAATCTTCACAGTCACCAGACAACACACTCGGGTGAAAAGCGAATCAATTGCTCTTCGAGGGAGAGGACATGTTCACGGTCATCACCACGAAACAAACATCAGAAGATCCGCAATGATAGGGAAGTGAAATGCAAAGTGCTGCAATGAGTCCTGAAAAAATGCATCTTTCGTTCCTATACACACTGTAAAGATGACAACTCAAAATTGTTCACCTTACTAAGATTTTTGCATTCACTGACAATAAAATTGCTAGTTGGAACTTGAACTATCTGTTGTAAGCCACTTGAACTCACTTTCAGACGTTTCTGAGTAAAAGTTCATCTTACTTTATAAATTGAGTTGATTTTATTTTTAAGTTGTAGTTGACACCCAGTTAAAGTGAGGTCAACTTATCTGCGCATGCTCATTTGAAATTTGTCATGGCAACCGGCTGCCACGGGGTTTCCAAGGATTTTGCCAGGAGCTCTCTTCGACAGTTTGAAAGTTTGCGTCCGCCATTTTGTCACGATGCCAGCGGTAAATTTCTCTGACTTCTTGGCCGAAGATAAACAACATTCATTCTAACAGGTAAGCTAATCATATGAATATGTATATGCATTTGGTATTTGTATTACATTTCATTGCGCGAAACAAAATCGATAAATCATAACCAGGCGAGGCGTTAATGGCAATACAAAATCCCACACTTGCTAACGTTAATTGGTTAGAAGCTAACGTAGCTTATTTTGAACAGCTAAGCTCAATATAATTCTTGTCCACATATTAATTGAAAGATTTGTGTTGCCGTTATGTTTGTTATTCTCGATGAATGATATGGCATTGTTTTATGCACGTCTGCTTTGCTCATTGACCTGAAACCGAAGCACCGGCGGTAACAGTTCACATTGCTGCTCGTGATCAAGGTAGAACTAACGTGCTAAAACTTTGATACAAAACTTCGGTTTGATACGGTTAACTAGATTTATATAGCTTCTAGCATGCGACCTTTGTGTAGGGCTGGGTAAGTTGCCGAGTTCGATACTTTTTAGGTAACGTTACCGACCGAATTGCCTCGATACTATCGAGTAACTTTATCTAAAAATGACATGTGGTTCGGTTCCAGTTCCAGAATTCGATAACGTTACCTAAGGAGTTAACTCGTCAACGTCAGTGCTCAAACAAATACATATGAAATGCACAACGACACACATAAAGTCGCTCACGCACACTCATATTATGAGACGCGCGCGCGCACCCACAACTTTTCACACGCATACTTATATGAGACGACGCAAGCACACACACACAAACTCTCCGCGCACATATTCATATGAGACGCGAGCACACACACATAATACCTTAAAGATGTGGAAAAGTCGATCAAAAGTGTGGGTACATTTCTCCAGGCTCGATGCCAACAGCGCGCGATTCAGTATTCGCATTAAAATAATTGCTGCAAAGACCGGTACCACGACAAATATGATGAAGACCTTGACAGTGCACGGAGTAAACATAAGAGCAGAAAGTTGCTCCGTCTTCGACTGGTAAATGAAGAGATACCTTGTTGATCACTCCAGTGTTTATATTTCAATAAATAACCTACTGAATGTAACGTTACACACTGTCGTTCAAAAATGTGTTGGTTTGTCAGAATTTGTTTTCTGTAAGGATGCATTAAAGTTATCAAAGGGTGACATTACAACGTGTAATGTTACAAAATATTTCGTTTTTAAATAAATCTTTTTTGAATTTTTTATTCATCAAATAATCATGAAAAAAATTATCATAGTTTCCAAAATATTAAGCAGCAAACTGTTTTCATATTTCTGAAGGGTCATTTGACACTGAAGTAATGATTTTGAAAATTCAGCTTTGATATCACAGGAGTAAATTACATTTTGAAATATATTAAAATAATATTTTAAATTGTAATACTATTTCACAATATTAAGTTTTACTGTATTTTTTTATTTTTTAAAAATCAGTTTTGGTGAGCATGAGCTCTTTATAAAAAAAATGTGTTCCTTTGTGCACTGGCTAAGGAGCATGAGTCAAACTAAAAAAATAAAACCAAAGTTTTTCTGAGGTAATGTGTTATGTATAGGGATGGGAATTGATAAGGATTTAACGATTGCTTATCGATCCGATTCCTTATCGATTCTCATTGGGTGAGGGAATAAGTACAAATGTGTTTGTTTGTATTAACTCGCTTTAATATCTGATCAGAAGACAGAGCACATACTGTATACACAAATTATGTGTAGCAACCTCAGAACAAATCTAAAAGTATAGGTGAGCTACTTCTCAAAGTGAGTGTGTGTGTGAGTGAGCATGTGTGCGTTTGTGTGTGAGTGAGTGAGCGCGAGAGAGTGTGTGTGCGCTAGTGAGTGAGCGAGAGTGTGTGCGTGAGCACTAGTGAGTGAGTGTGTATGTGTGCGCGTGTGTGAGTGAGTGAGCGCGAGAGAGTGTGTGTGCGCGCGCAAGTGTGTGTGTGTGCGCATGAGAGTGAGTGAGTGTATGAATGTGTGTGAGATAGCACGCGATGGCTTGTCGGAAAGCAACATGGCGTCCCGTTAAAGGCCTCATTATACTTCTGCGTCGAACTTCTGCCTCTGCCATGTTTGCCACGTTCTTAATCAAAACAATGCAGCGCGTGTGTGACATCATGACACATTTGCAACGAGCGGAACCGATACGCGGAATTGTTAAGCAGGCATGCTAACGGTTCCAAGGAATTGATTCACTGGGCACCGGTTCTGAAGAAGAATTGGTTCTCGGTTCCCATCCCTAGTTATGTAATCTTTTTAAAATGGATTTCATAAAATTGGTATCGAAAAAAGTATCGCTAGGAACCGGTATCGAAACTGAGGTATCGAAATTGGCACCGGATCGAAAGATTTTGAACAATACCCAGCCCTACCTTTGTGTGTTTTAGCCCTGAAGCTCAACAGCATTAATGTGAACGGTTGCGAAGTATGTCACTGTGTTAATTTTCTCCTCTTATTTTTGTGCTAGGTTTTCTATGAAGTGTCGCTTCTGCAGCTTTGCCAGTGCCAGTCAAGAACGTCTGCTTAGGCACCATCGGCTCAGGCACGGTAGAGGAGCTTACTGGCCGTGTGTTTACGGTGACTGTGTATGTACTTTTAAAACACCTGGCGCCTTAAAGTCACATTTGACCAGATCACATTTTAGGACAGCCAAAATACATGATAAATTCACCTTTTTTTGTAATCTATGTGAATTCCGGGAAATCTGCACGCAACAGTCTTTCTTCAAACACCTTGGACGCCATTTAAAAAAACATGAGACTGTGTGTTGCCCCTTCTTGAGATGTAGTTTTAAAACAAACAATCTAAAGACTTTTAGTTCACACAAAAGTAGGAAACACAAGCATGGTGATATCAGAACCTGTTTAAGAGCAGACTTAGAAAATGAACCTGTGTCCATTGAGACAGATTCCTCTGACCAACCATTAGGTATCTGTAGTGAGGAAGATACACTTCCAGGTAGTTCTGGAAATTCAGATGTCCAAGAAAAGGAGGAGTATGTAGATGCTGAGACTCTTGAACACAGGGCTGCTGGATTTTTTCTACGTATGCAAACTGAATTACATGTTAGTAGACACGCTGTACAGAAAATAGTTGAGGGGTTTAATGATATTTTACATCTTTCAAAATCCCACTCGCAACCAGGTATCAAAGCAGTGCTTGCAGAACACGGCATTGAATTAGATGATAGCGTTCTCCATAAGATTAATGATGCTGTCTTGGAAACAAATCCATTAATTGTAAGCACTCAAGGAAAGGGTGCATTGGCCACTGATCACAGGAGAAATCTTTTTTTTTAAGATAAGTTCCCTGTAATTCAGCCTACTGAGTATACATATAAAATAACCCATAAACAAACATTTGTTTATGTTTCAATCCTCCAGGTTCTTGGGACTTTGTTGAGACAGCCAGATTTTGTGGAGAAGTTGGTGTTTAGTCAAGGGGACAACCCAGGTAAATTTTGCTCTTTTCGAGACGGACAGTACTACAAAGACAATGGTCTTCTGGGTGTGCAAGATGCAAGTATCTCTATAGGACTTTACATAGATGACCTGGAACTATGTAATCCTTTGGGGTCCTCAAAAAAAATCCATAAAATTACTGCTGTCTATTGGATTTTGTTGAATTTACCAAGCAAGTTTCGCTCTACTCTCCCCCTAATTCAACTGGCTTGTCTTGGAAAAACTGTCGATGTCAGACAATTTGGGTATGATGCCTTTCTTTATCCTTTGATTAAGGATCTTGGATATCTTGAAAAGATAGGAGTGTATATTGAGACTCTAGATACATTTGTAAAGGGAACAGTGTTCTGTGTCTGTGCTGATAACCTTGGTGCACATAGCTTAGCAGGTTTTCAGGAAGCTTTAAATGTCGAAAAATTCTGCAGATTTTGTTGCATCAGTCGAGACCAAATTGGAAATTGTGAGCCAAGGAACTTTCCACTGAGAACTGCTACGCAACACGATTCTTTTGTGGAACAACTCAAGTTGAGTGATAAGCCTAAGCCATGTGTGAATGGTGTTAAATCATCCTGTGCTTTAAGTAAGTTGTCTTTCTTCCACCCAGTTACTGGATTTCCCCCTGATCTTTTGCATGATCTATTTGAAGGTGTTGTCGCAGCGGAATTAAGTTTGTGTTTAAAAGAATTGATTAGAAAAGGTTTCATTACATTCGATGGACTGAATAACCGCATAAAACAGTTTCCATACAAATTCTCTGATTTGGTCAACAAGCCACATGCAATTACAAAGACAAGCCTTGTATCTGGAAAGGTAAACGGTAACGGACATGAAAACTGGGCACTTTTACGTTTGCTACCTCTCTTGATCGGGAACTATATACCTGAACAAGAGCAGTCATGGGAAATTTTAATGGACCTTAAAGAAATTGTGGAGATTACGGTGTCTACTACGTTATCAGAGGGAACATTATGTTACTTGGGGAATAAATTGTCTGACCATCGCCAGTTACTCACTGACACCTTTCCTGAATTTAAGTTGAAACCAAAGCATCACTTCATTGATCACTATGTGCATCTCACACGGTGCTTTGGGCCATTAGTGGATCTGTGGACGTTTAGATTTGAGTCTAAGCATAGTTTTTTCAAACAGGCAATCAATGATGCTCACTGTTTTAAGAATGTACTACTCACCCTTTCCACTAAGCATCAACACCTCATGGCATATCTTCTTTACACACAGCAATTGTTCAAGCCAAAATTGCATGTTGGTAGTGTAGATAGAGTGAAAATATCATCTTTAGATGAAAAGCTCAGGACAGGACTAGAAAAGAAGTACCCAAATGAAGATTATGTGTCTCTTGCTAAAGAAGTACATTTGTATGGGACCCAGTATGTGAGGGACATGATAGTGTCTGCGGGTGAATGCAGTGGACTGCCAGAATTCTTTAGAATACTACACATATTGGTGGACAAGTGGTGTAAAGTGTATTTTGTCACCGCAAGATTATCATCTTGGTACATGGAACATTATCGGTCTTACCAACTTATTGATAACTGTCACTCAGATGTAGAGATCCTGGATCCAGAGACTTTGAACGATTACCACCCATTGGCTGCATACCAAGTTGGTAGAACTTTGATGGTGACCCCAAGGGCTTGGCTACTGCAGTAAATTGAAATGGTAAGCACCTTTCTGTTTGTATGTTTTCATAATTTTGTCATGTGTTAATGACTTGATTTTAAGTCTTCAAGGTACAGTCATGGCCAAAAGTATTGGTACCCCTCCGGATGTGTTGGTTTTCGAGCAAAACTCACAAACTTTTGAAGGTGTTTTTAATGTAATAACCAAACCAGGATATTTTCAATAGCTCAACAGAACTGAAACAACAAAAATTGGTTTCCTCAAATTCAACACAAAATATCACCAAAATACTGCGGGAAGTGAATACTGCATGGTCAAAAGTATTGGCACTCAAAATAACCGTCTTTTGCTGTGATACAAGCACACTTTTCATTGTTAAAATCCACAGCTAAGGTTATGGATAGTCAGACATCAGCTGTGGTAGCATTCCTGAGAAGTATAAGCCCATTTCTAAAGGATAATAAAGTCGATTCTACTTGAAGAAAACCTTATACTGTCCATATAAACCAACAGATGTATAGTAAGTAAACTGGAGATTTTTGTCCGTTAGAAATGGGCTGATATTTCTCAGGAGTGCTACCACAGCTGACGTCTGACTACCCATAACCTTAGCACTGGATTTTAACACTGAAAAGTGTGCTTTTATCACGGCAAAAGACACTTGTTGTGAAGGGTGCCAATACTTTCGACCATGCAGTATTCACTTTCCACAGTATTTTGGTGATATATTCTGTTACATTTGGGGAAACCAATTGTTGTTTCAGTTGTGTTGAGCTATTGAAAATATCCTGGTTTGGTTATTTTATCAAAAAACCTTCAAAAGTTTGCGAATTTTGCTTAAAAACCAACAATTCTTGAGGTGTGCCAATACTTTTGGCCATGACTGTATATGGCTTCAGTTTAAAGTGTCATGCAAATATCTGTTCTTCTTTTGTCCTCACAGGCTTTGTTGCTTCTGGTCCACATAAATCCCAAACTCGTCCGTAAGATTCGGCTGACCAAAGCTCCTGAAACTTTAGAGGAACTGTACAATGAACTGCGTCAAAAACTTGAACTTGTGGGTGAATTCTGTATACAGTATGAAGACTCAGACTTTGGCCAGGCAGTTTGCAACCTGATTGACATAGCAGAGTTACCTTCAGAAAAGGCTGTCTTGCATATTCTGTGGAGCAATGAGGACATGCCATCACCACCACCTCCAACACCAACTCGGTCATCCTCCATCTCTTCCCTTGACACAGCCATCATTGGATCTCCAGGCTCAATCCACAGCTTATCTTCAGTTGTGCGGACATATAGGAGTAATGTTTCACAGTGGCCCACTCCGTTCCCAGTACCAGAATTCTCATATGATGTGGAACTGATACTCCGCAAGGGGAATGACACGTTTGAATTATTAGGGAAGGGTTTACATGTAACCAGAGATGTGAAAAAAGAGATTCTGGACAAGTTGGCACAAGAAATATTTTCTGTGAAAGCCTACCCTGAAAAACATGAGTTTGATTCTGTTGCTGCTGAACTTGTCAACAAACATCCCTGCCTCAAAGAGCCTGGTGGTGGTACTGGATATGCGGGATGGACAACCAGCATAAAGTACAAGATGGGGAACTACAGATCAAAACTACGTCAAGCTGGATGTAATGAGGTTGGTGTCAACAGGAGATCAAGAAGGGAGGAGGCGGATGATCATGGTGTCAACAGGCAAAGAAGAGATGATGATGATGGGGATGGTGGTCCGGAGGGAAGGTTTTCCTTGAAAAAACCAAAACGAGGTGAGGTCAACCATGTACCAGATCATCCTGAAAGCTACACCCAGGATGACTTGGAAGACCTGAGGTCTTCCCTGGTTGAAGCCATGAAGAAGAAAAACAAGGACATGGAGTTCATCAAACAGAAGATGGACATCACATTCTCCCTTAGGAGAATGGAGATTGTAGAGATGGAGCCCATGGTCTCAGAGGTTCTGGAGAGGTGGCCCGGTCTATTTCTTGAAGAACAGGTAAGGAATCTTTTTTTTTCTTGAACTTGGTGCATTTGTGTTATGTTTTTTCCATGATAGTGTATGTAGGTTAATTTGTATTATGGCTTTGAGTTTGCAGTCTTAATTATAACAATGAAATCACACTATCAGCTTGTTGTATTTGTATTGCATTTGTTTAATTCAGATTTGTCAAGAGTTCACTCGTGTGACCACCAAGGACCTGATGGGAACATTTAAAGCTGCCCTTGAGATGTTGACCCCTCGTCTGCTGAAATTGTATCGTGCCAGGAAGTGCGCCTTTAGTCGAGAGATGGAAACCCTTTTGGAAATGCTTGACAAACAGGTTGTTATATTGACTACAAGGCCCTTTCTTGGTAACACTTTACAATTTGGTTCGTTAGTTAACATTAGTTAACTACATTAGTTAACATTAACTAATAATGAACTGCACTTATACAGCATTTATTCATCTTTGTTAATGTTAATTTCGACATTTACTAATACTTTATTAAAATCTTATTAACATGAGTTAATGCACTGTGAACTAACATGAACAAACAATGAACAGCTTTATTCATATTAACTAACATTAACAAAGATTATTAAATACTATAACAAATGTATAGTTCATGTTAGTTAATACATTAAATAATGTTTAATAAATGAACCTTATTGTAAAGTGTTACCCTTTTCTTCAGTTTGTCCACTAATATTTAAACCATTAATCAAGAAGGAACTACCAAGCTAGCACTCTGCACTTTTGATGGAATATAACTTAATAATTTTTTTGCATCAGCTACATTGGTGAGCGAGTTCCATCTTGATTGTCTATTTAATACAGTAATATTTAAAGGATACGTTCACGGTTTTGCACTTTGAGCCTCCTCTGTGGGTTGATGAAATAGTGTTTGACACCCGAATTTTGACTATTGGTCCAGTCTTGAGCTTTTGGCTGATTTAGAATCGGCCCTGCCATGCTTCAGAATGGCTAGCTACATGCATTCACAAACCTGTCTTTAAATCAACCCTAAACGTTCGTTTTCAAAGATGTGCAACTCACCGATTGGTTAGTGGTGTTCGTTGAGTGTTCGTCAAACACTCTATTTCAGCCAAGATAAAAGTGCAAGGGCTCAAAGTGCAAAATAGTGAACTTATCCTTAAAAGACAAAAATAAACACTAACAAACTAACAGAGCCTGCAATTATTTTATCTGCCTACATGCACAATTGTAGAGATGGGAATACAAATGGAACCAAGTGCACATACAGGAGTACATTTCACAGAGCTAAACAAAAGTATTTGTTTGTTTTTATATTCTTCCAAAACAGACATCTGACATCACAAGTCATCGCAGACAGGCAGCTGTGGAAGGTCTTCCCATATTTCTGCGGGAGAATACTGAGAAGCTTTTCTCTAGATGCCTGGTGAGTGCAGCTTGGAAGACCTTCAGCTTTTAGTAGTGTTGTATAGCAAAGAGGCCATACACAAATAGACATCACTCTTTATTGACTAGTTTTCTACAGGACATTATTTCAGTGGTGTTTTTGTTTTGTCAGGCAACTGATGCAGATGACAAACAGGTGAAAGGCATCAAGATGGGGGTCCTCACAGTGCTTGATGATGATGACGACACAGTCATTAATATTGCCCTTGTGTTGGAGGAAACCATTGTCCTGAAAGACATCCCAGACACCCCGACTGCGCTTGCGTATCTTTTTGGCTTGCTTTATGCCCTTAACATGGAGTTCCCAAAAGACATCAAGTATACCTGTGAAACTATCCAGCACATTTTCATGGAAATGTCCACCAATTGCTCACAGCGTGTCCGGAGCTTCAAGACCAAGCTGTTAAACCAGTGATTCATTTTCCATGGGGAAGATTTATTTTATCATGTTTGTTCATTTATGTTTGGATATTTTGTAAGTCTTCACATGGACCACCTTATAGTTTTTATGTTGTTCTTTTATTTTGACTAAAAAAAAATCTGTTATTTGTAGCTGTCATATAACTGTCACGAGAATATTGATTGTTTCTCAGTAGAAGCAAGCTGTGTTTCACAATTACTGTTATAGCCTGCGTGTTTGCATTTTTGGCTAATTTCAAAGTTCAGATAATTCAGAACGTTTAGACAATTTGGCTTTTTCAGCTGGGGATTTACACATTTCTGAATTAATACTTAGGCACTATACAACTGTTTATCGGTCATCTTTGACAATATTGCATTATTTGTAAGGTCTCAACAAGAGTCGGAAAGTAAAAAAAAAGATGTATTTGCTTTGGGTATAACTCGTTTACATTGCCCAATGCCCATACTGATGTCATTATGGAATTGTAAAGCTGTGCCAAAGTCGTTCAAATAAACATGCATAAATTAACAGTTTTACTGTCAGTGGATGATTTAGTGTGTGTGTGTGTGTGTGGGGGGGGTAATTTAAACTCAAAATAGTAAGCTTTTACAGACTTAAAAGTTCCAGTAACTTGAACTAAAAAAACTTAGTTGTACGAACTTGAAAAACTTAGCTGACGCAACTTAATAATTGTTGTTCTTCAAAACTTAAAAAATTAAGTTGATATCTTCAACTCAAAAATTCTGTGCAGTCGGTTACCTTGAAAATTTGAGTTGAACTAACTTAGCTGACGCAACTTAATAATTGTTGTTCTTCAAAACTTAAAAAATTAAGTTGATATCTTCAACTCAAAAATTCTGTGCAGTCGGTTGCCTTGAAAATTTGAGTTGAACTAACTTTTTCTTTTTTACAGTGTAGAGGGGAGTTATAAGGGGCTTAAAATCAGACCTCAAGACCATTTCGAGAGGGATTTCACAGAGGATAGACGTGCAACTCCTCGCTCTGCAGATTACCCTTCTCCTGCGAGACCCAGCCTGGCGAGCACGATTGCCTGGCGACTGGGAGAGTTCGTGGCGATCTCTTCAGACGGGTTACAGGGACATCGACACGCCGTGCATCAACAAGTAAGTGTCTTTGTTAGTGGATAAACTGGTAATAGCGTGTGTAGTTCGACTTACGAGGCGTTATTGTCTCGGTTAGACGTTAGTGAGAATTTGCTTATTGGCGATTTGAGACAGACATCCACGCAGCTTAGAGGGTGCCTTTAACTCTCAACAACACCCGCGACTGTTACTCTGCTCTGAAGAATCAGTCACATGGAGCAGATAAACTCTCCACATCGCCACGCACACACGGGCCAGAAGCCGTTCAAATGCTCTTTGTGTGGGAAAGGATTTTCACAAAAATCACATCTTCACAGTCACCAGAAAACACACACAGGCGAGAAGCCGTTCGAGTGCTCTGTGTGTGGGAAGGCATTTTCACATAAACAACATCTTAACAGACACCAGAAAACACACTCGGGCGAGAAGCCATTCAATTGCTCTGTGTGTGGGAAGGCATTTTCACAGAAATCACATCTTCACAGTCATCAGAAAACACACACGGGCGAGAAGCCATTCAATTTCTCTGTGTGTGGGAAGGCATTTTCACTGAAATCAAATCTTAACACTCACAAGAAAATACACACAGGCGAGAAGCCATTCAAGTGCTCTACGTGTGGGAAGGCATTTGCGGAGAAATCAACTCTTAACAGACACCAGAAAACACACAAGAACGAAAAGCCATTCAATTGCGCTGTGTGCGGGAAGGCATTTTCACGTAAATCACATCTTAACACTCACCAGAAGACACACACAGGCGAGAAGCCATTCAAATGCTCTGTTTGTTTGAAGGCATTTGCAAGGAAAACAATTCTTCACAGTCATCAGAAGACACACACTGGCGAGAAGCCATTCAAGTGCTCTGTGTGTGGGAAGTCATTTGCATGGAAGTCAGATCTTCACAGGCACCAGAAGACACACACAGGCGAGAAGCCATTCAAGTGCTCTATTTGTGGTAAAACATTTTCACAGAAATCAAATCTTCACAGTCACCAGAAAACACACACAGGAGAGAAGCCGTTCAAGTGCTCTACGTGTGGGAAGGCATTTTCACGTAAACCACATCTTAACAGACACCAGAAAACACACAAGAACGAAAAGCCATTAAGTTGTTCTCCGAGGGAGATGACATGTTCACGGTCATCACCCCAAAACAAGCACCAGAAGATCCGCAATGATAGGGAAGTAAAATCAAACGGTGAAATTCAAAGTGCTGCAATGAGTCCTGAAAAAAATGCATCTTTCGAACCGAGGCAGGTGGATCCTGAGAGATCGTTGAATGTAGCGGATGTAATGAGTCCTGACGACAATTCCTGTTTCGACCCCATGCAGTTGGATCCTGAGAGATGGCTAGATGTAGTGGATGTAATCAGCGCTGAAGACAATTCCACTTTCGACCCCATGCAGTTGGATACTCAAAAATGGCTGCTGGAGTGGCTGGAACATCAAAGTTTTGAGCACTTCTTTTAACTGTTGAAGTCCTGGAACGTGCATGTCTGTATCTCTGTAAGATCAATTAATAACGTTCAACTCTTTTTTAATCAGTGATTTGCAGCAGTACCCAAAGCTAGTGTGATCATTTGAACAAATATGTTTGATTGCTCTGTGCGTTTGAAGCATTTTCACGGTTAGAAAACACTTCACAAGTCATCAGGAATAAAAAGCTTAATTCGAAAGTGATGTAATGAGTTCTAAAGGAAATTCCACTTTCGACCCCATGAAGTTGGATCCGGAGAGATGGCTGGATGTAGTGGAGTGGCTAAAGACTCAAACGTATTGAGTACATCTGTTAACTGTTGCCCTGTGTATATTCGTGTCTCTTAGATATATTTTTTCAGTCATTTCCATTTCTCCGAGCTAGAGTGATGTGAATGCTCTTTAATGTGTTCGGATGAAAGTCTTCCGTTTAAGTTCCAGAAGTGTTCACTTTAGGATGGCAACAATTTTATACTTCGAAAGATACATTGCTTTGTCTGGTAGTTGGATCATCGGGGATGTTAAATGGCTGGTGCTTATACTAGAAGGTGGCATGTGTTGTAATCTTCTGGCAGCAAATGATGTGAGCGTGCTGTCTTGTTTATTCCAGACGTTGTCACGTTAAGGTGGTGCTTCGTAGTCCTATCGGATTACTTGTTGATGTGGTGTGATGCGCAGTGGTTGTGAGGTGGTTCAATTCCTGATTTTACTCTCGTTGTTAAGTGGTCTTTTTGAGCTAAAGTTGGAGAAATTCTGTGATCACAACTTTGCTCAACATTTTTTTTTTTTTTTATCAATGTTTAATAAGTAAAATACCTTAAAATTATACGTTTCAGAGTGTGCGTGGATTGCCCGTTCGTTGTTCTTGTGTTTGATGGCTTGGACTTAAGGACGAATGGCTTCAGTCGAAAAGGACGTCAATGGGGAAATCGACGTTTACGTGTTAGATTTTAAGAATATGTTTTAACTGTTGAATTCCTTTTGGGAAATAATTTGCCTAGTCCCTTCCTGTTTGAGCAAGCGTATTAATAAAGATTTCAAATACGAGTATTAACGTGAATTTTCTTACAGATTAATAAAGACCTGAATTGTTTTTAAAGATGACTGATCGTACGTTATTTCAACCATATCATTCCTTTAAAAAACACGGACAAGTAGACATACACACACAAGTGTGCTTATTAACACGACTGTCTATACAGCGGTGTGCATTCACACACGAGTGTGCATGTGTCTCTACGAGTTTTAACTTTAATTTACTTGCAGATCAATAAAGACCTGACATGTTAAAGATGACTAATCGTCCCTTATTGCTACAATGTTCATAGCGAACACGCGTGGAGGCGAGTTTCAGGTGAAGCATCTCCAGCACACAAGTTTACCCTCACCTGGCAGCATCGTGGCTGTCCGCTGATCACACTCGTGACGTCACACTCATGACGTCACACGCACGAGCTGTAGGGGCGGGGCTCTGTCCGCTCAGTGGCGCTGTTTTCATTAATTTAGCACCACGAGCGGGGAGTCTCATCCTTGTAGTTCCCTGTTGTGGTGCCGCATTCATCACCACGATGCCCCTCAATTCTTTGCACACGAGGCTATAATATAATACGTAGTGCGTTCCACTCAGAGGTCGAAAACGGGTTTTGATTCCTTACCCGTACCCTTAAGCTAGAAATGCAGATTGTAAATTTAAAAACATAACAATAAAATGTAAAGTTTATGACATTGCGGGTGAATAAATTAACAATAATCACGGAAATATGCATGTGGATGTATGTAATTATTCAAACAGTGGGATGTACATACATATTAAAGGTTAATTAGTTAAGCTATGTTGATTAATATGCGGATTGTAAATGTAGAAATTAACTATTTAATGCAATGGCCAAGTCGAGAACAAAGGATTTGTATGCTAGAAGGGAGTTATAAGGGGCTTAAAATCAGACCTCAAGCCCATTTCGAGAGAGATTTCACTGAGGATAGACGCTCGACTCCTCTCTCTGCAAATTACCCTTCTCCTGCGAGACCCAGCCTGGCGAGCACGATTGCCTGGCGACTGGGAGAGTTCGTGGCGATCTCTTCAGACGGGTTACAGGGACATCGACACGCCGTGCATCAACAAGTAAGTGTCTTCGTTAGTGGATACAACTGGTAGTCGCGTGTAGCCCGACTTACGAGACGTTACTGTGTGTCGGTTAGACGTTAGTGAGAGTTTTGCTTTTGGCGATTTGAGACAGACATCCACGCAGCTTAGAGGGTGCCTTTAACTCTCAACAAGACCCGCGACTGTTACTCTGCTCTGAAGAATCAGTCACATGGAGCAGATACTCTCTCCACAGCGCCACGCACACACGGGCGAGAAGCCGTTCAATTGCTCTGTGTGTGGGAAGGCATTTTTACAGAAATCACATCTTAACACTCACCAGAAGACACACACAGGCGAGAAGCCATTCAAATGCTCTGTTTGTGGGAAGGCATTTTTACTTAAATCAAATCTTAACACTCACCAGAAAACACACTCGGGCGAGAAGCCATTCAAGTGCTCTGTTTGTTTGAAGGCATTTGCAAGGAAAGCAATGCTTCACAGTCATCAGAAGACACACACCGGCGAGAAGCCATTCAAGTGCTCTATTTGTGGTAAAACATTTTCACAGAAATCACATCTTCACAGTCACCAGAAAACACACTCGGGCGAGAAGCCATTCAAGTGCTCTGTGTGTGGGAAGTCATTTGCATGGAAGTCAGATCTTCACAGGCACCAGAAAACACACACGGGCGAGAAGCAGTTCAATTGCTCTGCATGTGGGAAGGAATTTGCATGGAAGTCATCTCTTCACAGGCACCAGAAAACACACTCGGGTGAAAAGCGAATCAATTGCTCTACGAGGGAGAGGACATGTTCACGGTCATCACCCCGAAACAAGCATCAGAAGATCCGCAATGATAGGGAAGTGAAATCTAAAGGTGTAATGCAAAGTGCTGCAATGAGTCCTGAAAAAAATGCATCTTTCGAACCTATACAGGCGGATCCTGAGAGATCGTTGAATGTAGCGGATTTAACGAGTCCTGACGACAATTCATCTTTCGACCCCATGCAGTTGGATCCTGAGAGATGGCTAGATGTAGTGGATCTAATCAGCGCTGAAGACAATTCCACTTTCGACCCCATGCAGTTGGATACTCAAAAATGGCTGCTGGAGTGGCTGGAAAATCAAAGTTTTGAGCACTTATTTTAGCTGTTGAAGTCCTGGAACGTGCATGTCTGTATCTCTGTAAGATTAATTAATAACGTACAATTTATTAAATCAGAAATTTACAGCAATACTCCAAGCTAGTGTGATCATTTGAACAAATATGTTTGATTGCTCTGTGTGTTTGAAGCATTTTCACGGTTAGAATAAAGGCTGAATTCGAAAGTGATGTAATGAGTTCTAAAGGAAATTCCACTTTCGACCCCATGCAGTTGGATCCTGAGAGATGGCTGGATGTAGTGGAGTGGCTGGAGACTCAAACGTATTGAGTACATCTGTTAACTGTTGCCCTGTGTATATTCGTGTCTCTTAGATAATTTTTTCAGCGATTTCCATTACTCCGAGCTAGAGTGATGTTGTGAATGCTCTATAATGTGTTCAGATAAAAGTCTTCCTTGTAAGTTCCAGAAGTGTTTACTTATTTCAGAATGACAACAATGTTATACTTCTATAGATGCCTTGCTTCGTCTGGTGGTTGTATCATCGGGACTGGTAAATGTGTGGTGTTTATGGTAGAAGGTGCCATGTCATCTTCTCACAGCTAATTGCGTGTTAAAGTTTATTCTAGACTTCGTCACGTTAAGGTGGTGCTTTGTAGTCCTATCGGACTACTTGTTGATGTGTTGTGAAGCGCAGTGGTTGTGTGGTGGTTCAATTTCTAATTTTACTCTCGTGGTTAAGTGGTTTTTTTAGCTAAAGTTGGAGAAATACTGCGAACACAACTTTGCTCAATATTTTAAACATGTTCTTTAACTTTTTTTTTTTTTTTACTTAAAATAATAGTCTTCTTGGTTCTTTCGGTAAAGTCACGTAGAAGGGAAGTAATAAAATAATAAAAATAAAACATAATAAAACAATTCTCACGACGTTTCGGCCACAACGCAAGCAGCCGTCCTCAGGCGAAGAATGAGAACATTATCAAGCTAGGAGCTTATATAGGTGTAGCGAGGAGGAGCGCCTTCACAAAAGAATGTGCATATGAAGAGGAATTTAGCATACCAATGGGCAATGAGTAGGAGGTGGGCGGAGGGGTTTCAAAGTCCCATTATGCCCATGCATTATGCAGGATCAACAGCACCACGGGGGGGCGCAAGGAACAGCGTTAATAAAGGAAAGGAATGTTAATGATATGTAGCTGCATTTACCAAACAACCACGTAGAAAACCAAAGTAAAAACTACATAAAAAACTAAAATATAAACTGATACTTACTATACTCTACAATAAGCTGAGTTACTAACAACAAATAATAAATTACAATTCTACGTCGTAAGAAGTATATAATATACTTCCATCTAAACTTTATTCTCTTAGCATATACAGTACTATATACTGCCATAGATAAACCCAACATTAAATTATATACTGTATTGCTGTAAACCACCCTATACTTTATACATTTTAATATAACACTATGTATTATTCAACTCACCCTAATGTGTATCGAAATGGTTTATTACGTCCTTCCAATGATTGCTAAGCCTGAATCCATCTTCTCGGTTAAAATTGTCTCTGTGTTTGTATATGTGGATCGCCTCATGCCGCGACTCTTAGGTAATACCAAACGCATTTACACTAACATCTGCTGCTGTAACTTCTTCTAATGCGAAACGAATTCTGTCTAGAACTAGCTTAGCTCTTATCTCAGAGAAAATCAGACTTACGCGCACCGAACTAGATCAGTTAGACAAGATACTCTACAAATCACACTTATCTTTGAGTGCAACAATGTCCACATCGGATTGGGAACACGTGGAAAAAATGACTGCCTCTTCAGCTGCCGCTATGTCGACTAAATGTAAGGACAACTTGATTTCCAAATTCAACCGCCTCTCAAACAAGAAACCGGACCCACACATTGAAAAGCTAGATGTTAACAAAGTCGTAATTAATCGCAGTAACAGTCCTATTTCTGAAGGTTTGAAATCCGTTTTAGCTAAAGGACTAAACTTTGCAGTCACACCTAGACACATACCAGTTAATGATATAATTGCTCGAGTAGATGTAGCTCTCAAGGGCTTGAGTCACATCGCTGCAGACGTAGCAAGATCTGAAATCTTTGTAACCCTCAAAAACGCTAAGATGCCAGCTAGCAACATCAGCAAAGATGAGCGTTTTGAATTAGCTCAATTAAAAAAGAGGGAGGACATTGTCACCCTCTCAGCCGACAAAGGCAATGCCACTGTCATCATGGACAAAATAGAATACAACAACAAAATTCAAGAACTACTCAACGATGGCAGCTATACAAAAATAAAAAGAGACCCCACCAACAGCCTTGTCTCCAAAACCAACAACATCATTTCTGCTTCAACCGCATTAATTGATCAGACCAAACAGTTCTCGTTGAAACCTTCTGCAGCCAGGCCACCAAGATTGTACGGCTTGCCAAAGATACATAAAGAAGATACACCTCTTCGTCCCATTGTCTCTACTATCAACTCCCCCACTTACAAACTGGCTCGTTTTTTGTCCGAAATCCTACGGCCTTTCACTGGAAAAACCACCTCTGCAGTACTAAACTCTACTGACCTGGTATCGACAATCAAGGGGATTGCCCTGTCCCCAGACGACCTGCTTGTCAGTTTTGATGTGGTTTCCTTGTTCACCAAGGTGCCTGTGCCTGACACCATCGCAATCATTGAAGACTTGGTTCATCAAGGACTAAATGCTGGGGTACCCCCCCTGGTGAGACACTGCTTAACCAATACATACTTCACCTGGAATGGAACCTTCTACAAGCAAATTGAGGGCACCCCAATGGGCTCCCCCCTATCTCCGGTTGTAGCCAACATCTTCATGGAAAAATTTGAGACGGACGCCATCCAGACTGCCACTCTACGCCCGACCTTATGGAAGAGGTACGTAGACGATACTTTTGTCATCTGGCCACATGGCCGGCCTGCTCTAGACCAATTTCTCGGCCACATCAATTCCATACACCCAGCCATCAGATTCACCATGGAAGTCGAAAATGATGGCAAGCTACCCTTTTTGGATGTCCTAATCAAAAGGAGACCTGATGGTTCAATGAGCGACTCTGTCTACAGGAAAGCCACCCACACGGATGCTTATCTAAAACCGGATTCCCACCACCATCCATCCCAGAAGAATTCCCTCATCAAGACTCTATATCATAGAGCACAATGCATCTCCGACCATGAACACATTTCCAGTGAACTCAAACACGTACGCCAAGCACTTAAGGCTAATGGTTACTCCGACTACACAATCCGCAAAGCCATCACTCCAACCATCAAGAAAGATCCTGTTGAGGAGCCTTTCAAGACCATAACCTTACCCTACATTGCTGGGGTCACAAAAAAGATCTCCAAAATCCTGATTAAACACAAGATCCAGGTCCGATTCAACACAGTACATAAAATCCGTGATCTGGTACCGTCTGTAAAATATGTGATTCCAGACATACAGTACCCTGGCGTCTACAAACTAAGTTGCCTCTGTGGTAGCAGTTACATTGGGGAAACCAAACGACACGTCTCAGACCGCATTCGTGAACATAAAGCTGATCTAAAACACGGTAGGACAAACACCTCAGCCGTGGCAGACCACTGTTACAACTCAGTGGGCTCACATGACATTGACTTCTCCAAGACGGAGGTTCTCTGCAAGCCATCTGGCTATCATGAGAGATTCGTTCATGAGGCGATCCACATATACAAACACAGAGACAATTTTAACCGAGAAGATGGATTCAGGCTTAGCAATCATTGGAAGGACGTAATAAACCATTTCGATACACATTAGGGTGAGTTGAATAATACATAGTGTTATATTAAAATGTATAAAGTATAGGGTGGTTTACAGCAATACAGTATATAATTTAATGTTGGGTTTATCTATGGCAGTATATAGTACTGTATATGCTAAGAGAATAAAGTTTAGATGGAAGTATATTATATACTTCTTACGACGTAGAATTGTAATTTATTATTTGTTGTTAGTAACTCAGCTTATTGTAGAGTATAGTAAGTATCAGTTTATAGTTTAGTTTTTTATGTAGTTTTTACTTTGGTTTTCTACGTGGTTGTTTGGTAAATGCAGCTACATATCATTAACATTCCTTTCCTTTATTAACGCTGTTCCTTGCGCCCCCCCGTGGTGCTGTTGATCCTGCATAATGCATGGGCATAATGGGACTTTGAAACCCCTCCGCCCACCTCCTACTCATTGCCCATTGGTATGCTAAATTCCTCTTCATATGCACATTCTTTTGTGAAGGCGCTCCTCCTCGCTACACCTATATAAGCTCCTAGCTTGATAATGTTCTCATTCTTCGCCTGAGGACGGCTGCTTGCGTTGTTCCCTTCTACGTGACTTTACCGAAAGAACCAAGAAGATGAATCCCTGCAGTCACGAAAGCTTTAAATCGAAATTTAAAATAATAGGTTTCAGAGTGTGCGTGGATTCCACGTTCGTTGTTCTTGTGTTTGATGGCTTGGACTTCTGGACGAATGGCTTCAGTTGAAAAGGACGTCAATGGGGAAATCGACGTTTACGTGTTAGATTTTAAGAATATGTTTTAACTGTTGAATTCCTATTGGGAAATAATTTGCCTAGTCCTTTCCTGTTTGAGCAAGCGTATTAATACAGATTTCAATACGAGTATTAACGTGAATTTTCTTGCAGATTAATAAAGACCTGAATTGTTTTTAAAGATAACTGATCGTACGTTATTTCAACCATATCCTTCCTTAGAAAAACACGGACGAGTAGACACACACATACAAGTGTGCATGTGTCTCTATGAGTTTTACCTTTAATATACTTTCAGAACAATAAAGACCTGATATGTTAAATATGACTAATCGTCCCTTATTGCTACAATGTTCATAGCGAACACGTGTGGAGGCGAGTTTCAGGTGAAGCATTTCCAGCACACAAGTTTACCCTCACCTGGCAGCATCGTGGCTGTCCGCTGATATAGCCCTGTGAGCCATTCGGCTCTTGAAACGGGTGTGACCGCAACAAACAAAAAACATGAACAAGAAAACATCTTAAAGTGACTATGTGCAAACAGAAAATCTAGGAAAAAACAGCAAAATATTGCAGAAAAATCACCGTACACCAACCCTGTGCAAATATCCCAGTGGGATGCAAATCAAACAACAACAGCCACAAGACAACTGAGATTAAGGCCATCAGTCTAACTCTATTCTACAACAAACACACATGGCCAAACCAAAAAACTTTTCGAAAAGCACCAAAATAAAGCCATAAAAGCAATGCAACAGCGATCATAGGAACTGTGACCGAATTTTCACAATAAACGACGTAACAACATTACACCACAAACTCTGCAGCCATAGCTGGCTGCATGAGTCACTCCACAACAGTAGGAGCATCAGTCGGAGTATAAACACCTGATATGTCAAAGATAACTAATCGTCCCTTATTAAAGAAGGGAAATAAAAAAATAATAAAAATAAAACAATAAAAATAAATAATATTTTTTTTTATTATGTTTTATTATTTAATAAAAATAAAACATAATAAAAACATTTTTTTCAATTTTTTATTATGTTTTATTTTCATTAAATAATAAAAAAATGTCATTTAAAACAGAATAAAATAACTTTATACAAATATTTTTTTTTTATTTCCCTTCTACGTGACTTTACCGAAAGATCCAAGAAGGTTAATTTATTTGCAGAACAATAAAGACCTGACATGTTAAAGATGACTAATCGTCCCTTATTGCTACAATGTTCATAGCGAACACGTGTGGAGGCGAGTGTGCATATACAGGGGTGTACATACAGACATACAATGCAGTGTACATACACACGCGAGAGTGCATGCACAGCAATATTAAAGTTAATACTTTTTTAGCAGATTAATAAAATATCTGATTTTTTTAAGTTATCTGAGCGTTCGTTAACTGTACAATACTTACAACAAACACGTGCACACACACACACACACACGAGTCAAAGTCAAGTGTACTTACACAGCAGTGAAAATACACACACGCTTACAAGCGATACCATTTCGATTATCAAGTGTATGACAGCAATCGTAATAAATTTCGTGGATTAAATTTAAAAAAGACCTTCATTGTTCTGACGCGCTCATATCAACACAAGTACTTAAATATATATAAACAAAGTCAGCACGGTATAAAGTTGAACCTCAAAGTCCAAATCACAATTGTAATACTGCATTTCCCTGGTAACGCCTTTGAACTGGCAGCAGTTTGCAGCACATTGCAGGGTGAATATTAGCAAATTAACGCGAATTACGCGGTGAGATGAATATACATATTCAGGATTAAGCTCAATAGAAGAGATTCCAGAAGTAATGACTAATCCCATATCTGCATTTCCCATAAATATGCTAAATTCATCTTGATATGCAAACTCTTGGAACCTCCGAGTTCAACCAGCCTACACAACAAAGGCTCATTCCTAACAGCGTGTTTCAGCCGCATCGAACCTCACAACAATAATATCCTCCCACACTCAACCAGTATATATACAAGGACTGTTTTCTTGAAATGTATCTTACTTGATACAGCTATCGTGCTGTGACGGTTCCACCTGAAGTCGGAAGCTTGTGTTGCCTCCGAAACGTCGTGAGAATTATTTTATTATGTTTTATTTATTTTATTTTATTATTTCCCTTCTACGTGACTTTACCGAAAGAACCAAGAAGATAGAGCAGCTCTGTTGCTAGATATGCAGATTGTAATTTCCAAAAATAACAATTGAATGTAAAGTTCATGAAATGCAACGTCGGAGAACTTCATCTTTCATAAAAGCAACATCATTCCAAACGACCCCTCCATTCGTGTGCTGGTGTCATTGACCCAATTCGATTGATACCTGTGACTTACAGCTTTCCACACCTTACGCCACGCTCCTATGCCCCCTTCATTCGTTTTTTGTTTATCAGATGGAGGCACTCCCTGTTGTTTATCAATCCCCTGCCACGAGTAAAGTTTTGCTAAAACAACCCCCTTCCTTCATTGACCGTGTTGAACGGTAACGCTGTGGTGGATGTGAGCAATGTCCCGGAGGGAAGGCTCGTAGCCACCACAGTGGCCCACGAGGTCTTTGGACGGGTGCGAGGGGCTGGTAACCCCTCAATAGTCAACGCAATTACCAAAAAAACTCGTCACAAAATGTAAACACTTGCAAAATATTAAACACATACACACTGGTGTATATACACACGGAAGGTCGTATGTTACAGACTAGAAGATGACGATTTTTTTTTTGCGTAACGTTATTATGAACCACGCTTACAAGCTAAACCATTCAGATGATTATTCAAAGTTTATGACAGAAATTATAACAAAACACACTCGTTTGCTAAAAGCACCATGCTCAACACGAGTGTCCTTAAATATGTTTATTAAACAGGTTCAGAACAGTATTAACTTGCACCTATTAGTCCAAGATGGGGCCGGCTAGTTTTTTTAGGCTAGTCCCGTGTGTGTTTGTTGTGTGAGGTGTCTTGATAGCAGTCGTTCTCCACCGTAGTCCTGGCATCTGCTGCTCAGATTCCTTCCACAGCTGTGGTCCCAGTGGCACCGTCTCTCCGGGGGGAGAACCATGTGGTGTGTGTGTGTGACGTGTATCACGGGGTGTGTGGGTGTGTGCCTGGGATGTGTCACGGGGTGGGTGGGTGGTCTGGTGATAGTGGTCATGGTTGGCAGCGATCCACGACCACAACAACCACCCCTACTGTGTGGTGGACATGCCACCACAAAGCAGCACGCGGCGGGGGAGTGAGGTGATCGCTCTCGCCACGCGAGCAAGGCCCCCTCGCTTCCTCTTCTCTCCCTGCATCAACAACAACAACAATAACCGCCATTCGCCACTAAGTGGCGGTGACGTCACCACGACGCTTGTGCCAGGCCACGTGCACCTTGAGGCTACCACGTGAAGTGTCGAACGCCAGACGGCAGGAGGTTACGGGGCAGACCCAGCAGGTGCCACGGGTCGACTGACCGAGATGACCGAGATGACTGGCTGATGCACCACCTGTGCCCCCTACTGTACAAACTTGATGTGCTTTAGCCACCCGGCGTTCCGCTCGTTGTTGTGAGCGTCGCTCCTCCGCCCTCCGTTGTTGTTGGAGGGCGACTGCCTCCAACTGCCCAGTAGCGTCCTTCACGAGCCTGCATCACCACCTCCACCACCTGCACCTCCTCCACCTCCTCCTTTGTCTCGTCCTCCATCTCTTCCGTCGTGAGAATTATTGTATTATGTTTTATTTTTATTATTGTATTACTTCCCTTCTACGTGACTTTACCGAAAGAACCATGAAGATGAATCCCTGCAGTTTAGAGGACATTGTCGGGTGAATATTAGCAAATTCACAGGAAGCACGGAATTATGCATGGAGATGTATGTAATTATTCAAACAGAAGTGTACAATTACGCAGTAGGATGTACATACGTATTAAGGTTAAATTACAATGGACAGATTCGCTAAGCTATGTTGCTACATATGCGGATTGTTAATGTAAAAATTAACAATTGAATGCAAAGTCCATGATAGGCCAGGCGAGAACAAAGGATTTGGATGCTAGAGGGGAGTTATAAGGGGCTTAAAATCAGACCTCAAGACCATTTCGAGAGGGATTTCACTGAGGATAGACGCGCAACTCCTCGCTCTGCAGATTACCCTTCTCCTGCGAGACCCAGCCTGGCGAGCACGATTGCCTGGCGACTGGGAGAGTTCGTGGCGATCTCCTCAGACGGGTTACAGGGACATCGACACGCCGTGCATCAACAAGTAAGTGTCTTCGTTAGTGGATAAAACTGGTAGTCGCGTGTAGCCCGACTTACGATACGTTACTGTGTGTCGGTTAGACGTTAGTGAGAGTTTGCTTTTTGGCAATTTGAGCCAGACATGCACGCAGCTTAGAGGGTGCCTTTAACTCTCAACAACACCCGCGACTGTTACTCTGCTCTGAAGAATCAGTCACATGGAGCAGATAAACTCTCCACAGCGCCACGCACACACGGGCGAGAAGCCGTTCAATTGCTCTGTTTGTTTGAAGGAATTTTCATGGAAGTCATATCTTCACAGGCACCAGAAGACACACACGGGCGAGAAGCCATTCAAGTGCTCTGTGTGTGGGAAGGCGTTTTCACTGAAATCAAATCTTAACACTCACCAGAAAACACACTCTGGTGAGAAGCCATTCAAGTGCGCTGTGTGTGGGAAGACATTTTCACTGAAATCCAATCTTAACACTCACCAGAAGACACACACGGGCGAGAAGCCATTCAATTGCTCTGTGTGTGGGAAGACATTTTCACTGAAATCCAATCTTAACACTCACCAGAAAACACACTCTGGTGAGAAGCCATTCAAGTGCTCTGTGTGTGGGAAGGCATTTTCACAGAAATCACATCTTAACACTCACCAGAAAACACACTCTGGTGAGAAGCCATTCAATTTCTCTGTGTGTGGGAAGACATTTTCACAGAAATCCAATCTTAACACTCACCAGAAGACACACACGGGCGAGAAGCCATTCAAGTGCGCTGTGTGTGGGAAGACATTTTCACTGAAATCCAATCTTAACCCTCACCAGAAGACACACACGGGCGAGAAGCCATTCAATTGCTCTGTGTGTGGGAAGACATTTTCACTGAAATCCAATCTTAACACTCACCAGAAAACACACTCTGGTGAGAAGCCATTCAAGTGCTCTGTGTGTGGGAAGGCATTTTCACAGAAATCACATCTTAACACTCACCAAAAAACACACTCTGGTGAGAAGCCATTCAATTTCTCTGTGTGTGAGAAGACATTTTCACAGAAATCCAATCTTAACACTCACCAGAAGACACACTCGGGCGAGAAGCCATTCAAATGCTCTCTTTGTGCGAAGGCATTTGTAAGGAAGTCAGATCTTCACAGGCACCAGAAAACGCACTCGGGTGAAAAGCCATTAAATTGCTCTCCGAGGGAGAGAACATGTTCACGGTCATCTCCACGGAACAAGCATCAGAAGATCCGGAATGATAGGGAAGTGGAATCAAAAGGTGTAATGCAAAGTGCTGCAATGAGTCCTGAAAAAAATGCATCTTTCGTTCCTATACAGGTGGATCCTGAGAGATGCCTAGATGTAGTGGATGTCATGAGTCCTGCCAACAATTCCTCTTTCGATCTCATGCAGTTGGATCCTGAGAGGTTGCTGGATGTAATGAGCCCTGACGACAATTCCTCTTTCGACCCCATGCAGGTGGATACTGAGAGATGTCTGCTGGAATGGCTGGAGAGTCAAAGTTTTGAGTACTTCTGTTAACTCTTGAAGTCCTGGAATGTGCATGTTTGTGTCTCTGTTAGATCAGTTAATAAGGTACGAAATATTATTTCCGTGATTTGCAGTACTCCAAGCTAGATTGATGTTTCGGCCACAACGCAAGCAGCCGTATTCAGGTGGAGAACAGGTCTGTCAAGTAGTCATTCAGACTCTGTCTACTTGACAGACCTATTCTCCACCTGAAGATGGCTGCTTGCGTTATGGCCGAAAAGTCGTTATGTTTTATTTTTATTATTTTATTACTTCACTTCTACGTGACTTTACCAAAAGAACCAAGAAGATTGATCCCTGCAGTCACGAAAGCTTTAAATCGAAATAGAGTGATGTTGTGAATGCTCTATAATGTGTTCAGATGAACGTATTCCTTTTAAGTTCCAGAAGTGTTCACTTATTTCAGGATTACAACAATGTTATACTTCTATAGATGCGTTGCTTCGTCTGGTGGTTGTATCATCGGGACTGGTAAATGTGTGGTGTTTATGGTAGAAGGTGCCATGCCATCTTCTCACAGCTAATTGCGTGTTAAAGTTTATTCTAGACTTCGTCACGTTAAGGTGGTGCTTTGTAGTCCTATCGGACTACTTGTTGATGTGTTGTGAAGCGCAGTGGTTGTGTGGTGGTTCAATTTCTAATTTTACTCTCGTGGTTAAGTGGTTTTGTTTAGCTAAAGTTGGAGAAATACTGTGATCACAACTTTGCTCTATATTTTAAATATGTTCTTGAATTTTTTTTTATCATTGTGTAATAAATAAATAACTTAATAATAGGTTTCAAAGTGTGCCTGGATTGCACGTTCGTTGTTCTTGTGTTTGATGGCTTGGACTTCTGGACGAATGGCTTCAGTCGAAAAGGATGTCAATGGGGAAATCGACGTTTACGTGTTAGATTTTAAGAATATGTTTTAACTGTTGAAATTGGGAAATAATTTGCCCAGTTCCTTCCTGTTTGAGCAAGCGTATTAATAAATATTTCGATACGAGTGTTAACGTGAATTTTCTTGCAGATTAATAAAGACCTGAATTGTTTTTAAAGATGACTGATCGTACCTTATTTCAACCATATCCTTCCTTTAAAAAACACGGACGAGTAGACATACACACACAAGTGTGCTTATAAACACGACTGTCTATACAGCGGTGTGCATTCACACACGAGTGTGCATGTGTCTCTACGAGTTTTAACTTTAATTTGCTTGCAGAACAATAAAGACCTGACATGTTAAAGATGACTAATCGTCCCTTTTTGCTACAATGTTCATAGCGAACACGTGTGGAGGCGAGTTTCAGGTGAAGCATCTCCAGCACACAAGTTTACCCTCACCTGGCAGCATCGTGGCTGTCCGCTGATCACACTCATGACGTCACACTCATGACGTCACACGCACGAGCTGTAGGGGCTGGGCTCTGTCCGCTCAGTGGCGCTGTTTTCATTAATTTAGCACCACGAGCGGGGAGTCTCATCCCTGTAGTTCCCTGTTGTGGTGCCGCATTCATCACCACGTTGCCCTCAATTCTTTGTACGCAACACACACCCACACACGAGAGGACATAGCAGTGTATATGCATAGACGAATGTGCATACACACCGCTTTGTGCATACAAACAGCTACACTACCGCTCCCCAAGTGTACTTACACTGCAGTGTAAATACACACACGCTTACAAGCGATACCATTTCGATTATCATTAAAAGTGTATGACAGCAATCGTAATAATTTTCGTGGATTAAATTAAACAAATCACCTTGATTGTTCTGACGCGCTCATATCAACACAAGTGCTTCAATATTTTTATAAAACAAAGTCAGCATGGTATAAACCTGCACCTCAAAGTCCAAATCACAATTTTAATACTACAGTCTGCATCTGCCTGGTAACGCCTTTGAACAGGCAGCAGTTTGCAGCACATTGCAGGGTGAATATTAGCAAATTAACGTGAATTATGCGGTGACATGAATATACGTATTCAGGATTAAGCTCAATTGCCAGATTCCACAAGTAATGACTAATCCCATATCTGCATTTCCCATAAATATGCTAAATTCATCTTGATATGCAAACTCTTGGAACCTCCGAGTTCAACCAGCCTACACAACAAAGGCTCATTCCTAACAGCGTGTTTCAGCCGCATCGAACCTCACAATAATAATATCCTCCCACCCTCAACCAGTATATATATATACAAGGACTGTTTTCTTGAAATTTCTCTTACTTGATACAGCTATCGTGCTGTGACGGTTCCACCTGAAGACGGAAGCTTGTGTTGCCTCCGAAACGTCGTGAGAATTAATTTATTATGTTTTATTTATTTTATTTTATTATTTCCCTTCTACGTTACTTTACCGAAAGAACCAAGAAGAGAGAGAAGCTCTGTTGCTAGATATGCAGATTGTAAATTCCAAAAATAACAATTGAATGTAAAGTTCATGAAATGCAACGTCGAGAACTTCATCTTTCATCAATGCAACATCATTCCAAACGACCCCACCATTCGTGTGCTGGTGTCATTGACCCAATTCGATTGATACCTGTGACTTACAGCTTTCCACACCTTACGCCACGCTCCCACGCCCCCTTCATTCGTGTTTTGTTTCTCAGAAGGAGGCATTCCCTGTTGTTTGCCAATCCCCTGCCACGAGTAAAGTTTTGAAAAAACAACCCCCTTCCTTCATTGTCTCGTCCTCCATCTCTTCCGTCGTGAGAATTATTTTATTATGTTTTATTTTTATTATTTTATTACTTCCCTTCTACGTGACTTTACCGAAAGAACCATGAAGATGAATCCCTGCAGTTTAGAGGACATTGTCGGGTGAATATTAGCAAATTCACAGGAAGCACGGAATTATGCATGGAGATGTATGTAATTATTCAAACAGAAGTGTACAATTACGCAGTATAATGTGCATACGTATTAAGGTTAAATTACAATGGCCAGATTCGCTAAGCTATGTTGCTACATATGCGGATTGTTAATGTAAAAAATTAACAATTGAATGCAAAGTCCATGATAGGCCAAGTCGAGAACAAAGGATTTGGATGCTAGAGGGGAGTTATAAGGGGCTTAAATTTAGGCCTCAAGACCATTTCGAGAGGGATTTCACTGAGGATAGACGCGCAACTCCTCGCTCTGCAGATTACCCTTTTCCTGCGAGACCCAGCCTGGCGAGCCCGATTGCCTGGCGACTGGGAGAGTTCGTGGCGATCTCTTCAGACGGGTTACAGGGAGATCGACACGCCGTGCATCAACAAGTAAGTGTCTTCGTTAGTGGATAAAACTGGTAGTCGCGTGTAGCCCGACTTACGAGACGTTACTGTGTGTCGGTTAGACGTTAGTGAGAGTTTGCTTTTTGGCAATTTGAGCCAGACATGCACGCAGCTTAGAGGGTGCCTTTAACTCTCAACAACACCCGCGACTGTTACTCTGCTCTGAAGAATCAGTCACATGGAGCAGATAAACTCTCCACAGCGCCACGCACACACGGGCGAGAAGCCGTTCAATTGCTCTGTTTGTTTGAAGGAATTTTCATGGAAGTCATATCTTCACAGGCACCAGAAGACACACACGGGCGATAAGCCATTCAGGTGCTCTGTGTGTGGGAAGGCATTTTCACTGAAATCAAATCTTAACACTCACCAGAAAACACACTCTGGTGAGAAGCCATTCAATTGCTCTGTGTGTGGGAAGACATTTTCACTGAAATCCAATCTTAACACTCACCAGAAAACACACTCTGGTGAGAAGCCATTCAAGTGCTCTGTGTGTGGGAAGGCATTTTCACAGAAATCACATCTTAACACTCACCAGAAAACACACTCTGGTGAGAAGCCATTCAATTTCTCTGTGTGTGGGAAGACATTTTCACAGAAATCCAATCTTAACACTCACCAGAAGACACACACGGGCGAGAAGCCATTCAAGTGCGCTGTGTGTGGGAAGACATTTTCACTGAAATCCAATCTTAACACTCACCAGAAGACACACACGGGCGAGAAGCCATTCAATTGCTCTGTGTGTGGGAAGACATTTTCACTGAAATCCAATCTTAACACTCACCAGAAAACACACTCTGGTGAGAAGCCATTCAAGTGCTCTGTGTGTGGGAAGGCATTTTCACAGAAATCACATCTTAACACTCACCAGAAAACACACTCTGGTGAGAAGCCATTCAATTTCTCTGTGTGTGGGAAGACATTTTCACAGAAATCCAATCTTAACACTCACCAGAAGACACACACGGGCGAGAAGCCATTCAAGTGCGCTGTGTGTGGGAAGACATTTTCACTGAAATCCAATCTTAACACTCACCATAAGACACACACGGGCGAGAAGCCATTCAATTGCTCTGTGTGTGGGAAGACATTTTCACTGAAATCCAATCTTAACACTCACCAGAAAACACACTCTGGTGAGAAGCCATTCAAGTGCTCTGTGTGTGGGAAGGCATTTTCACAGAAATCACATCTTAACACTCACCAGAAAACACACTCTGGTGAGAAGCCATTCAATTTCTCTGTGTGTGGGAAGACATTTTCACAGAAATCCAATCTTAACACTCACCAGAAGACACACACGGGCGAGAAGCCATTCAAGTGCGCTGTGTGTGGGAAGACATTTTCACTGAAATCCAATCTTAACACTCACCAGAAGACACACTCGGGCGAGAAGCCATTCAATTGCTCTGTGTGTGGGAAGACATTTTCACTGAAATCCAATCTTAACACTCACCAGAAAACACACTCTGGTGAGAAGCCATTCAAGTGCTCTGTGTGTGGGAAGGCATTTTCACAGAAATCACATCTTAACACTCACCAGAAAACACACTCTGGTGAGAAGCCATTCAATTTCTCTGTGTGTGGGAAGACATTTTCACAGAAATCCAATCTTAACACTCACCAGAAGACACACACGGGCGAGAAGCCATTCAAGTGCGCTGTGTGTGGGAAGACATTTTCACTGAAATCCAATCTTAACACTCACCAGAAGACACACTCGGGCGAGAAGCCATTCAAGTGCTCTCTTTGTGCGAAGGCATTTGTAAGGAAGTCAGATCTTCACAGGCACCAGAAAACGCACTCGGGTGAAAAGCCATTAAATTGCTCTCCGAGGGAGAGAACATGTTCACGGTCATCTCCACGAAACAAGCATCAGAAGATCCGGAATGATAGGGAAGTGGAATCAAAAGGTGTAATGCAAAGTGCTGCAATGAGTCCTGAAAAAGATGCATCTTTTCATCCTATACAGGTGGATCCTGAGAGATGCCTAGATGTAGTGGATGTCATGATTCCTGACAACAATTCCTTTTTAGACCTCATGCAGTTGGATCCTGAGAGGTTGCTGGATGTAATGAGCCCTGACGACAATTCCTCTTTCGACCCCATGCAGGTGGATACTGAGAGATGTCTGCTGGAATGGCTGGAGAGTCAAAGTTTTGAGTACTTCTGTTAACTCTTGAAGTCCTGGAATGTGCATGTTTGTGTCTCTGTTAGATCAGTTAATAAGGTACGAAATATTATTTCCGTGATTTGCAGTACTCCAAGCTAGATTGATGTTTCGGCCACAACGCAAGCAGCCGTATTCAGGTGGAGAACAGGTCTGTCAAGTAGTCATTCAGACTCTGTCTACTTGACAGACCTATTCTCCACCTGAAGATGGCTGCTTGCGTTATGGCCGAAAAGTCGTTATGTTTTATTTTTATTATTTTATTACTTCACTTCTACGTGACTTTACCAAAAGAACCAAGAAGATTTATCCCTGCAGTCACGAAAGCTTTAAATCGAAATAGAGTGATGTTGTGAATGCACTATAATGTGTTCAGATGAACGTATTCCTTTTAAGTTCCAGAAGTGTTCACTTATTTCAGGATTACAACAATGTTATACTTCTATAGATGCGTTGCTTCGTCTGGTGGTTGTATCATCGGGACTGGTAAATGTGTGGTGTTTATGTTCATCTTCTCACAGCTAATTGCGTGTTGAAGTTTATTCTAGACGTCGTCACGTTAAGGTGGTGCCTTGTAGTCCTATCGGACTACTTGTTGATGTGTTGTGAAGCGCAGTGGTTGTGTGGTGGTTCAATTTCTAATTTTACTCTCGTGGTTAAGTGGTTTTCTTTAGCTAAAGTTGGAGAAATACTGTGATCACAACTTTGCTCTATATTTTAAACATGTTCTTGAATTTTTTTTATCATTGTGTAATAAATAAATAACTTAATAATAGGTTTCAAAGTGTGCCTGGATTGCACGTTCGTTGTTCTTGTGTTTGATGGCTTGGACTTCTGGACGAATGGCTTCAGTCGAAAAGGATGTCAATGGGGAAATCGACGTTTACGTGTTAGATTTTAAGAATATGTTTTAACTGTTGAAATTGGGAAATAATTTGCCCAGTTCCTTCCTGTTTGAGCAAGCGTATTAATAAATATTTCGATACGAGTGTTAACGTGAATTTTCTTGCAGATTAATAAAGACCTGAATTGTTTTTAAAGATGACTGATCGTACCTTATTTCAACCATATCCTTCCTTTAAAAAACACGGACGAGTAGACATACACACACAAGTGTGCTTATAAACACGACTGTCTATACAGCGGTGTGCATTCACACACGAGTGTGCATGTGTCTCTACGAGTTTTAACTTTAATTTGCTTGCAGAACAATAAAGACCTGACATGTTAAAGATGACTAATCGTCCCTTTTTGCTACAATGTTCATAGCGAACACGTGTGGAGGCGAGTTTCAGGTGAAGCATCTCCAGCACACAAGTTGACCCTCACCTGGCAGCATCGTGGCTGTCCGCTGATCACACTCATAACGTCACACTCATGACGTCACACGCACGAGCTGTAGGGGCGGGGCTCTGTCCGCTCAGTGGCGCTGTTTTCATTAATTTAGCACCACGAGCGGGGAGTCTCATCCCTGTAGTTCCCTGTTGTGGTGCCGCATTCATCACCACGTTGCCCTCAATTCTTTGTACGCAACACACACCCACACACGAGAGGACATAGCAGTGTATATGCATAGACGAATGTGCATACACACCGCTTTGTACATACAAACCGCTACACTACCGCTCCCCAAGTGTACTTACACTGCAGTGTAAATGCACACACGCTTACAAGCGATACCATTTCGATTATCATTAAAAGTGTATGACAGCAATCGTAATAATTTTCGTGGATTAAATTAAACAAATCACCTTGATTGTTCTGACGCGGTCAAATCAACACAAGTACTTCAATATTTTTATAAAACTAAGTCAGCACGGTATAAACTTGCACCTCAAAGTCCAAATCACAATTTTAATACTGCATTTGCCTGGTAACGCCTTTGAACAGGCAGCAGTTTGCAGCACATTCGAGGGTGAATATTAGCAAATTAACGCGAATTATGCGGTGAGATGAATATACGTATTCAGGATTAAGCTCAATAGCCAGATTCCACAAGTCATGACTAATCCCATATCTGCATTTCCCATAAATATGCTAAATTCCTCTTAATATGCAAACTATTGGAACCTCCGAGTTCAATCAGTCTAAACAACAAAGGCTCATTCCTAACAGCGTGTTTGAGCCGCACCGAACCTCACCATAATAATATCCAGGGCCTATCTTGACTCCTCCCACCCTCAATCAGTATATATACAAGAACTGTTTTCTTGGAATGTATCTTACTTGATACAGCTATCGTGCTGTGACGGTTCCACCTGAAGACGGAAGCTTACGTCTTTAAATCCTCTAAACTTGGAGCAGTTTAGAAGACATTGCCGGGTGAATATTAGCAAAGTACATACATATTAAGGTTTAATTGAATATACACAATGCAACAGTTAACAGATGTACTCAATACACTTGAGTCTCCAGCCACTCCATTCCATCCAGCCATCTCTCAGGATCCACCTGCAAAGGTTAGAAAGATGCATTTTTATCAGGACTCATTGCAGCACTTTAAATTCTACATTTTGATTTCAATTCCCTATCATTGCGGATCTTCTGGTGCTTGTTTCGGGGTGATGACCGTGAACATGTCCTCTCCCTCGTAGAGCAATTAAATGGCTTCTCGCCCGAGTGTGTTTTCTGGTGACTGTGAAGATTTTATTTCCGTGAAAAAGCCTTCCCGCACACAGTGCAATTGAATGGCTTCTCGTTCTTGTGTGTTTTCTGGTGTCTGTTAAGATTTGATTTATCCGCAAATGCCTTTCCACAAATAGAGCAATTGAACGGCTTCTCGCCCGTGTGTGTTTTCTGGTGACTATAAAGAACAGATTTCCAAGCAAATGCCTTCCCACAAACAGAGCACTTGAATGGCTTCCGTGCTTCCTGTGAATTTGCTAATATTCACCCGACAATGTCCTCTAAACTGCAGGGATTCATCTGCATGGTTCTTTCGGTAAAGTCACGTTGAAGGGAAGTAATAAAATAATAAAAATAAAACATAATAAAATAATTCTCACGACGGAAGAGATGGAGGACGAGACAAAGGAGGAGGTGGAGGAGGTGCAGGTGGTGGAGGTGGTGATGCAGGCTCGTGAAGGACGCTACTGGGCAGTTGGAGGCAGTCGCCCTCCAACAACAACGGAGGGCGGAGGAGCGACGCTCACAACAACGAGCGGAGCGCCGGGTGGCTAAAGCACAGCAAGTTGGTACAGTAGGGGGCACAGGTGGTGCATCAGCCAGTCATCTCGGTCAGTCGACCCGTGGCACCTGCTGGGTCTGCCCCGTAACCTCCTGCCAGCGGGCGTTCGACACTTCACGTTGTAGCCTCAAGGTGCACTTGGCCTGGCACAAGCGTCGTGGTGACGTCACCGCCACTTAGTGGCGAATGGTGGTTGTTGTTGTTGTTGATGCAGGGTAAGAAGAGGAAGCGAGGGGGCCTTGCTCGCGTGGCGAGAGCGATCACCTCACTCCCCCGCCGCGTGCTGCTTTGTGGTGGCATGTCCACCACACAGTAGGGGTGGTTGTTGTGGTCGTGGATCGCTGCCAACCATGACCACTATCACCAGACTACCCACCCACCCCGTGACACATCCCAGGCACACACCCCGTGATACACGTCACACACACACACACACACCACATGGTTCCCCAGAGAGACGGTGCCACTGGGACCACAGCTGTGGAAGAAATCTGAGCAGCAGATGCCAGGACTACAGTGGAGAACGACTGCTATCAAGACACCTCACACAACAAACACACACGGGACTAGCCTAAAAAAAACTAGCCGGCCCCATCTTGGACTAATAGGTGCAAGTTAATACTGTTCTGAACCTGTTTAATAAACATATTTAAGGACACTCGTGTTGAGCATGGCGCTTTTAGCAAACGAGTGTGTTTTGTTATAATTTCTGTCATAAACTTTGAATAATCATCTGAATGGTTTAGCTTGAAAGCGTGGTTTATAATAACGTTACGCAAAAAAAAACAATCGTCATCTTCTAGTCTGTAACATACGACCTTCGGTGTGTATATACACCAGTGTGTATGTGTTCAATATTTTGCACGTATTTAAAATTTTCGACGAGTTTTTTTGCTAATTGCATTGACTATTGAGGGGTTACCAGCCCCTCGCACCCGTCCAAAGACCTCGTTGGGCCACTGTGGTGGCTACGAGCCTTCCCTCCGGGACATTGCTCACATCCACCACAGCGTCACCGTCCGACACCGTCAATGAAGGAAGGGGGTTGTTTTGTCAAAACTTTACTCCTGGCAGGGGATTGATAAACAACAGGGAGTGCCTCCTTCTGATAAACAAAAAAACGAATGAAGGGGGCGTGGGAGCGTGGCGTAAGGTGTGGAAAGCTGTAAGTCACAGGTATCAATCGAATTGGGTCAATGACACCAGCACACGAATGGTGGGGTCGTTTGGAATGATGTTGCATTGATGAAAGATTAAGTTCTCCGACGTTGCATTTCATGAACTTTACATTCAATTGTTATTTTTTGAATTTACAATCTGCATATCTAGCTATTAGCTTATGTAATCTGGCTATTGAGCTTAATCCTGAATACGTATATTCATGTCACCGCAAAATTCGTGTTAATTTGCTAATATTCACCCTGCAATGTGCTGCAAACTTCTGCCAGTTCAAAGGCGTTACCAGGGAAATGCAGACTGAAGTATTTTTGTCATACACTTTTAATGATAATCGAAATGGCATCGCTTGTAAGCGTGTGTGTATTTACACTGCTGTGTAAGTACACTTGACTTTGACTCGTGTGTGTGTGTACACGTGTTTGTTGTAAGCATTGTACAGTTAACGAACGCTTAGATAACTTTAAAAAATTAGATTTTTATTAATCTGCAAAACACTATTGACGTTAATATTGCTGTGCATGCACACTCGCGTGTGTGTAGAGGTAGTGTAGTGGTTAGCGCACAGCTCAATTCTCGGTCGCGTTAAATTCATGCTCACGGCCAACACCAGGGAATGTGGCCCAACAGTGGGTGGCAGACGCCATGTAAGGCGACAAGTGCCTTCAGTGTGTGCGAGTGTTCGGGAACGCGGAGGCTCAGGTGTGAATGTCGGGATGAAGGGGTCATCCTGCGGTGGATCGCGAGCGTATCGGGTGGTCCCAGAGACACGCAGGGTGGGTGATCTAAACTATTCAAAACAAACCACACCCTCTTGAAATGCCTGACGTTGTTTCTTCTTCTTCTTGGTTCTTTAGGTAAAGTCACGTAGAAGGGAAGTAATAAAATAATAAAAATAAAGCATAATAAAACAATTCTCACGACGTTTCGGCCACAACGCAAGTAGCCGTCCTCGGGTGATAACCAGGTCTGTCGAGGCGACAGCGTCTGAATGAAACAGCAAACGTGCTTGGAGCATTTATATAAGCTGGGTTGGAAGGGGGGGGGGGGGAAAGGGCGCCTTGACAAACTAATTTGCATATCAAGAGGAATTTAGCATATTTATGGGAAATCCAGGTATGTGATTAGTACTACTTATGCCCGTGCATTATGCAGGATTAGCAGCATCAAAGGGAGGGGCTATGGGAAATGCAGGTATGTGATTAGTACTACTTATGCACGTGCATTATGCAGGATTAGCAGCATCAAAGGGAGGGGATATGGGAAATGCAGGTATGTGATTAGTACAACTCATGCCTGAAGTTTTGGCTGATAAAAAATAAAATAGTGGCGGCGATAAAGTGGAGCCTGGAAAAGTGGGCACGAACCAAAAGCGCCGCGTTTATATCCCCGCTCTAACCCCACAGTCCTGCCGAGCTGCTACTTACAGCTGGAAGCTTTCAGGAATTCAACAGTTAAAAAATCAATACGTTAACGTCAAATAATCATACTGTATATATATGAATCCATTGAAAGGGCAGATCCAGCAGTGGATAGTGTTATTTTAATACGACCACAATGTGATACTAGTAATTATAATGCAATTCAAATCCCGCAGCCCGCAGTTCTCATGTCTGTTTTCCATATCGATACATACTGCGGTAAATGTGAGCAATGTCCTAGAGGGAAGGCTCATAGCCATCACAGCGGCCAACGAGGTCTCCCGACTGTTGCGTGAAAACACGTGGAAAATATATAGACACATGAGTGCACACAGCACTGTACATACACAGCAGCATAACAACACACGGGACTTTCTGCTATAGACTGAAATGTGATAATAGTTGCGTTACATTATAATAAACAACGCTTACAAACTATACCATCCAGATGGGTATCCACGGCAATTGCAACCATTTTAATTGAGCGAATATAACAATTCACCTTCGTTGTCTAGACACACCCTCATCAACAAGTGTCCTTAAACATAGTTATAAAACCACGTCAACACGCTATGAAGCATGCACCTCTTAGTTAAAGTATATATCGATCAACATTGTGATATCTGAGGCGTTATTTCACAGTTAAGGCCGATACATTGATAGACGTTTACAGGCCACTCTTAATGTGCAAACTAACAACATGCACATGATTATGCAAGGAGATGCCCATCCGTATTCAAAAGCATGCGAACAATTATGCAGTGAAATGCAAAATTCTACTTAGGCTTGAGCACAATGGCCACATGAGATTAGGTTTGTTAGATATGAGGAGAGTTACTTCCGAGAATAACAATTGCATGCAAGGAAGTTCATGAAGAAAATGTAAATTATTCTAGAGAAATTTCATAAATGGGAAGAATAATCTCAACCAGTGTGCCGTAGCAAATGCAAACAAATGGAATGAAAAAAACTAAACTAATTTCTTCACTACACTCATTAAACATGGGGCAACCATTTAAAATATTATTAATGATTCCAATCGTTTGGAGTCGAAACAGAGGGAATTAGAATTGAATGCGTATTTTTTCAAAAGTATAACGTACTTCAGTGTTGTGGGGCATCTAAGATTTATATCGTCAGTTTAACCTGTGAAACTTTGAATATTCATCTGAATGGTTTAGCTTCATAATAAAGAAACGCAACAAAAACAATCATCACCTTTTAGTCTGTAACGACTTTCGGTGTGTATATACAGCAGTGTGTATGTGTTCAATATTTTGCACGTGTTTAAATTTTGTGACGAGTTTTTTTGGTAATTGCATTGACTATTGAGGGGTTACCAGCCCCTCGCACCCGTCCAAAGACCTCGTGGGCCACTGTGGTGGCTACGAGCCTTCCCTCCGGGACATTGCTCACATCCTCCACAGCGTTACCGTCCGACACCGTCAATGAAGGAAGGGGGTTGTTTTTGCAAAACTTTACTCGTGGCGGGGGATTGACAAACAACAGGGAGTGCCTCCTTCTGAGACACAAAAACGAATGAAGGGGGCATAGGAGCGTGGCTTAAGGTGTGGAAAGCTGTAAGTCACAGGTATCAATCGAATTGGGTCAATGACACCAGCACACGAATGGTGGGGTCGTTTGGAATGATGTTGCATTGATGAAAGATGAAGTTCTCCGACGTTGCATTTCATGAACTTTACATTCAATTGTTATTTTTTGAATTTACAATCTGCATATATAGCAATTAGCTTCGCTAATCTGGCTATTGAGCTTAAACCTGAATACATATGTGCATCTCACCACATAATTCGCGTTCATTTGCTAATATTTACCCTGTAATGTGTGTACACGTGTATATTTACACTTGATTATGTGGCTATGTACATGCGTGTATGTGTGTGTATGGGTATGTACAATCATTTGTTCGCACATTTATTTGTGTTGTCAAACGCAATCCCTGTGTACATACACTGCTGTGTATGTATACTCGTGTGTGTATGCACACTCGTGTATGTATGTGCACCCGTGTGTGTATGTACAAAGCGGTGTGAATGCACATTCGTGTATGTATCTACACCTCTGTGTTTGTCCACTCGTGTGTGGGTGTGTGTACATGGGAGTGTATATGTGTACTCGTGTATTATTGTTATAATATTGTGTCGTACAAAGAATTAAGGGGCAACGTGTTAATGGATGCGGCATCACAACAGGGAATTGTAGCCATGTGTATGTACATGGGTGTGTACTTCTCTGTGTGTACATTCGTGTGCATGTGCACTCGTGTGTGTATTTACACTCGTTCATGGACACGTGTGGGTCTGTACACGTGTGTATGTATGTACAATCGTGTGTGCTCGCATATTTGTGTGTGTTGAAACGCAATCCCCGAGCATGCACACTGCTGTATACGTGCACATGTGTTTATGTATATTGCTGTGTGCAATTACACTGTGCATGTATCTACACCCCGATGCATTTACACTCATTTGTGCATCTATACATATGTGTTGTATGTATAGATGCACAAATGAGTGTATGCACTCGTGTATGCATGTGCACCCGTGTGTGTATGTACAAAGCGGTGTGTATGCACATTCGTGCATTTTCCTACAGCACTGTGTATGTCCACTCGTGTGTGGGTGTGTGTACAAGGGAGTGTATATGTGGGGAGCGGTGGTGTAGCGGTTAGCGCGCTGCGCTATGAACCCGGCGACACGGGTCCGATTCCCGCTCACGGCCAACACCAGTGACGATTATCTGAACCGGTCCCGGGCCTCCTCTAGGTCGACTCAGCCTCAAATGAGTACCTGGTGCGGTGTGTAAACATCGCCACTGGGGAGACAAAGGCGGTCGGGCGTGGTGCTGGCCACCCACCCCCTCGTGTACCGTTGCGGCATTCATAGGTGCTCGCTAACAGCACTTGCCCCTACAGTCTGTTAAGATTATACGGGGGATCTTTATCTTTGTGTGTACAAAGCGGGGTGGATGCACATTCGTGCATTTTTATCCACCGCTGTGTATGTCCACTCGTGTGTGGGTGTGTGTACAAGGGAGTGTATGTGTGTACTCGTGTAAGTATGTGTAGTGGAACACACAACTTATTTTCATATTGTGTCGTACAAATAATTGAGGGGCAACGTGGTGATGAATGCGGCACCACAACAGGGAACTACAGGGATGAGACTCCCCGCTCGTGGTGCTAAATTAATGAAAACAGCGCCACTGAGCGGACAGAGCCCCGCCCCTACAGCTCGTGCGTGTGACGTCATGAGTGTGACGTCATGAGTGTGATCAGCGGACAGCCACGATGCTGGCGGGTGAGGGTCAACTTGTGTGCTGGAGATGCTTCACCTGAAACTCGCCTCCACACGTGTTCGCTATGAACATTGCAGCAATAAGGGACAATTAGTCATCTTTAACATGTCAGGTTTTCATTGTTCTGCAAGAAAATTAAAGTTAAAACTCGTAGAAACACATGCACACTCGTGTGTGAATGCACACCGCTGTATAGACAGTCGTGTTTATAAGCACACTTGTGTGTGTATGTCTACTCGTCCGTGTTTTTTAAAGAAAGGATATGGTTGAAATAACGTACGATCAGTCATCTTTAAAAACAATTCAGGTCTTTATTAATCTGCAAGAAAATTCACGTTAACAGTCGTATCGAAATATTTATTAATACGCTTGCTCAAACAGGAAGGAACTGGGCAAATTATTTCCCAATTTTCTACAGTTAAAACATATTCTTAAAATCTAACACGTAAACGTCGATTTCCCCATTGACATCCTTTTCGACTGAAGCCATTCGTCCAGAAGTCCAAGCCATCAAACACAAGAACAACGAACGTGCAATCCAGGCACACTCTGAAACCTATTATTAAGTTATTTATTTATTACACAATGATAAAAAAATTCAAGAACATGTTTAAAATATAGAGCAAAGTTGTGATCACAGTATTTCTCCAACTTTAGCTAAACAAAACCACTTAACCACGAGAGTACAATTATAAATTGAACCACCACACAACCACTGCGCTTCACAACACATCAACAAGTAGTCCGATAGGACTACAAAGCACCACCTTAACGTGACGACGTCTAGAATAAACTTCAACACGCAATTAGCTGTGAGAAGATGACCATAAACACCACACATTTACCAGTCCCGATGATACAACCACCAGACGAAGCAACGCATCTATAGAAGTATAACATTGTTGTCATCCTGAAATAAGTGAACACTTCTGGAACTTAAAAGGAATACGTTCATCTGAACACATTATAGAGCATTCACAACATCACTCTATTTCGATTTAAAGCTTTCGTGACTGCAGGGATCAATCTTCTTGGTTCTTTTGGTAAAGTCACGTAGAAGTGAAGTAATAACATAATAAAAATAAAACATAATGAAATAATTTTCACGAATTTTCGGCCACAACGCAAGCAGCCATCTTCAGGTGGAGAATAGGTCTGTCAAGTAGACAGAGTCTGAATGACTACTTGACAGACCTGTTCTCCACCTGAATACGGCTGCTTGCGTTGTGGCCGAAACATCAATCTAGCTTGGAGTACTGCAAATCACGGAAATAATATTTCGTACCTTATTAACTGATCTAACAGAGACACAAACATGCACATTCCAGGACTTCAAGAGTTAACAGAAGTACTCAAAACTTTGACTCTCCAGCCATTCCAGCAGACATCTCTCAGTATCCACCTGCATGGGGTCGAAAGAGGAATTGTCGTCAGGGCTCATTACATCCAGCAACCTCTCAGGATCCAACTGCATGAGATCGAAAGAGGAATTGTTGGCAGGACTCATGACATCCACTACATCTAGGCATCTCTCAGGATCCACCTGTATAGGAACGAAAGATGCATTTTTTTCAGGACTCATTGCAGCACTTTGCATTTCACTTCCCTATCATTGCGGATCTTCTGATGTTTGTTTCGTGGTGATGACCGTGAACATGTCCTCTCCCTCGAAGAGCAATTGATTCGCTTTTCACCCGAGTGTGTTGTCTGGTGACTGTGAAGATTTTATTTCCGTGAAAATGCCTTCCCGCACACAGTGCAACTGAATGGCTTCTCGTTCTTGTGTGTTTTCTGGTGTCTGTTAAGAGTTGATTTCTCCGCAAATGCCTTCCCACACGTAGAGCACTTGAATGGCTTCTCGCCCGTGTGTATTTTCTTGTGAGTGTTAAGATGTGATTTATGTGAAAATGCCTTCCCGCACACAGAGCACTTGAACGGCTTCTCGCCCGTGTGTGTTTTCTGGTGCATGTGAAGATGTGATGTCTGTGCAAATGCCTTACCACAAACAGAGCACTTGAATGGCTTCTCGCCTGTGTGTGTTTTCTGGTGTCTGTTAAGATGTGATTTACGTGAAAATGCCTTCCCGCACACAGAGCACTTGAACGGCTTCTCGCCCGTGTGTGTTTTCTGGTGCATGTGAAGATGTGATGTCTGTGCAAATGCCTTACCACAAACAGAGCACTTGAATGGCTTCTCGCCTGTGTGTGTTTTCTGGTGTCTGTTAAGATGTGATTTACGTGAAAATGCCTTCCCACACACAGAGCACTTGAATGGCTTCTCGCCTGTGTGTGTTTTCTGGTGACTGTGAAAATGTGATTTCCGTGAAAACGCCTTCCCACACACAGAGCACTTGAATGGCTTCTCACCCGTGTGTGTCTTCTGGTGAGTGATAAGATGTGATTTCCGTGAAAATGCCTTCCCACACACGGAGCAATTGAACGGCTTCTCGCCCGTGTGTGTTTTCTGGTGAGTGTTAAGATGTGATTTCCGTGAAAATGCCTTCCCACACACAGAGCAATTGAAAGGCTTCTTGCCTGTGTGTGCGTGGCTCTGTGGAGAGAGTATCTGCTCCATGTGACTGATTCTTCAGAGCAGAGTAACAGTCGCGGGTGTTGTTGAGAGTTAAAGGCACCCTCTAAGCTGCGTGCATGTCTGTCTCAAATCGCCAAAAAGCAAACTCTCACTAACGTCTAACCGACACACAGTAACGTCTCGTAAGTCGGGCTACACGCGTCTACCAGTTGTATCCACTAACGAAGACACTTACTTGTTGATGCACGGCGTGTCGATGTCCCTGTAACCCGTCTGAAGAGATCGCCACGAACTCTCCCAGTCGCCAGACAATCGTGCTCGCCAGGCTGGGTCTCGCAGGAGAAGGGTAATCTGCAGAGCGAGGAGTTGCGCGTCTATCCTCAGTGAAATCCCTCTCGAAATGGTCTTGAGGCCTAAATTTAAGCCCCTTATAACTCCCCTCTAGCATCCAAATCCTTTGTTCTCGACTTGGCCTATCATGGACTTTGCATTCAATTGTTAATTTTTACATTAACAATCCGCATATGTAGCAACATAGCTTAGCGAATCTGGCCATTGTAATTTAACCTTAATACGTATGTACATTATACTGCGTAATTGTACACTTCTGTTTGAATAATTACATACATCTCCATGCATAATTCCGTGCTTCCTGTGAATTTGCTAATATTCACCCGACAATGTCCTCTAAACTGCAGAGATTCATCTTCATGGTTCTTTCGGTAAAGTCACGTAAAGGACGGCTGCTTGCGTTGTGGCCGAAACGTCGTGAGAATTATTTTATTATGTTTTATTTTTATTACTTTATTACTTCCCTTCTACGTGACTTTACCGAAAGAACCAAGAAGATGAAAAGAACCTTGGCAAAGGAAGATGCACCATGGAAGAGGAGCGCCTCTTTGATGTGCAGCGCATTGCCAGGGCGACGTGCCGCACAGAAGAGAAGTGCTTCCGAGACGTTCTTCTCAAGAAGCGAATCATTCAAGTGAAGTACTTCATTGATGAGACGCATCATCGCGAGATGAAGTGTGCTGAGGAGAAGCGTCTGGAGCAGGAGGAGGAGAAGTGTCTCGCCAACGTGAAACGCGTCGAGGAGGAGAAGCGCCTCGTGCAGGAGCAGCGCCTCGCCAGCATTGCTACCATCATCACCACCGCTACCGCCGGCACCTCCACTACCACCACTGCCGCCACTACCATCACCACCACAGCCGCCACCGAAACCACCGCCACCACCGCCGCCACCATCACCGCCACCACCGCCACCGCCGCCACCACTACCGCCGCCACCACCACCACTACCGACGGCACCATCACCACCGCTACCATCACCACTACCGCCGGCACCTCCACCAACACCCCTGCCACCACCACCACAGCTGCCACCACCACCGCTACCACCACCGCCACCATCACCGCCGCCACCGCCACTGCCGCCACCACCACCATCACCGCCACCACCACCACCGCCACCACCATCACCGCCGCCACCATCACCGCAGTAACCACTGCCACCGCCACCACCGCTGCCACCACCACCATCACCACCACCACTCCAGTGCAGGGCCCGATTGCTCCAAGCTTTGGAGAAGAGGACTTCCAAGCAGAGAAGATGGAGAAGAAGACAGAGTTGGAACAAGAAGAGGAGAAGGTGGAGGTGGTGGAGGACGAGGAGGTTGAGGAGGAACAGGAGGAGGAGAAGGTGGAGGTGGTGGAGGACGAGGAGGTTGAGGAGGAACAGGAGGAGAGAATGGAGAACACAGAGAAGGGAGAAAAGATGGTGGTGGACGACGAAGAGGTAGAGATGGAGGACGAGACAAAGGAGGAGGTGCAGGTGGTGGAGGTGGTGATGCAGGCTCGTGAAGGACGCTACTGGGCAGTTGGAGGCAGTCGCCCTCCAACAACAACGGAGGGAGGAGGAGCGACGCTCACAACAATGAGCGGAGCGCCGGGTGGCCAAAGCACAGCAAGTTGGTACAGTAGGGGGCACAGGTGGTGCATCAGCCAGTCATCTCGGTCATCTCGGTCAGTCGACCCGTGGCACCTGCTGGGTCTGCCCCGTGACCTCCTGCCAGCGGGCGTTCGGCACTTCACATGGTAGCCTCAAGGTGCACTTGGCCTGGCACAAGCGTCGTGGTGGAGTCACCGCCACTTAGTGGCGAATGGCGGTTGTTGTTGTTGTTGTTGATGCAGGGAAAGAAGAGGAAGCGAGGGGGCCTTGCTCGCGTGGCGAGAGCGATCACCTCACTCCTCCGCCGCGTGCTGCTTTGTGGTGGCATGTCCACCACACAGTAGGGGTGGTTGTTGTGGTCGTGGATCGCTGCCAACCATGACCACTATCACCAGACTACCCACCCACCCCGTGACACATCCCAGGCACACACCCCGTGATACACGTCACACACACACACACACCACATGGTTCCCCAGAGAGACGGTGCCACTGGGACCACAGCTGTGGAAGAAATCTGAGCAGCAGATGCCAGGACTACAGTGGAGAACGACTGCTATCAAGACACCTCACACAACAAACACACACGGGACTAGCCTAAAAAAACTAGCCGGCCCCATCTTGGACTAATAGGTGCAAGTTAATACTGTTCTGAACCTGTTTAATAAACATATTTAAGGACACTCGTGTTGAGCATGGCGCTTTTAGCAAACGAGTGTGTTTTGTTATAATTTCTGTCATAAACTTTGAATAATCATCTGAATGGTTTAGCTTGAAAGCGTGGTTTATAATAACGTTACGCAAAAAAAAACAATCGTCATCTTCTAGTCTGTAACATACGACCTTCGGTGTGTATATACACCAGTGTGTATGTGTTCAATATTTTGCACGTATTTAAAATTTTCGACGAGTTTTTTTGCTAATTGCATTGACTATTGAGGGGTTACCAGCCCCTCGCACTTTCCAAAGACCTCGTTGGGCCACTGTGGTGGCTACGAGCCTTCCCTCCGGGACATTGCTCACATCCACCACAGCGTCACCGTCCGACACCGTCAATGAAGGAAGGGGGTTGTTTTGTCAAAACTTTACTCCTGGCAGGGGATTGATAAACAACAGGGAGTGCCTCCTTCTGATAAACAAAAAAACGAATGAAGGGGGCGTGGGAGCGTGGCGTAAGGTGTGGAAAGCTGTAAGTCACAGGTATCAATCGAATTGGGTCAATGACACCAGCACACGAATGGTGGGGTCGTTTGGAATGATGTTGCATTGATGAAAGATTAAGTTCTCCGACGTTGCATTTCATGAACTTTACATTCAATTGTTATTTTTTGAATTTACAATCTGCATATCTAGCTATTAGCTTATGTAATCTGGCTATTGAGCTTAATCCTGAATACGTATATTCATGTCACCGCAAAATTCGTGTTAATTTGCTAATATTCACCCTGCAATGTGCTGCAAACTTCTGCCAGTTCAAAGGCGTTACCAGGGAAATGCAGACTGAAGTATTTTTGTCATACACTTTTAATGATAATCGAAATGGCATCGCTTGTAAGCGTGTGTGTATTTACACTGCTGTGTAAGTACACTTGACTTTGACTCGTGTGTGTGTGTACACGTGTTTGTTGTAAGCATTGTACAGTTAACGAACGCTTAGATAACTTTAAAAAATTAGATTTTTATTAATCTGCAAAACACTATTGACGTTAATATTGCTGTGCATGCACACTCGCGTGTGTGTAGAGGTAGTGTAGTGGTTAGCGCACAGCTCAATTCTCGGTCACGTTAAATTCATGCTCACGGCCAACACCAGGGAATGTGGCCCAACAGTCGGTGGCAGACGCCATGCAAGGCGACAAGTGCCTTCAGTGTGTGCGAGTGTTCGGGAACGCGGAGGCTCAGGTGTGAATGTCGGGATGAAGGGGTCATCCTGCGGTGGATCGCGAGCGTATCGGGTGGTCCCAGAGACACGCAGGGTGGGTGATCTAAACTATTCAAAACAAACCACACCCTCTTGAAATGCCTGAAGTTTTTTCTTCTTCTTCTTGGTTCTTTTGGTAAAGTCACGTAGAAGGGAAGTAATAAAATAATAAAAATAAAGCATAATAAAACAATTCTCACGACGTTTCGGCCACAACGCAAGTAGCCGTCCTCAGGTGATAACCAGGTCTGTCGAGGCGACAGCGTCTTGTTGAAACAGCAAACGTGCTTGGAGCATTTATATAAGCTGGGTTGGAAGGGGGGTGGGGGAAGGGCGCCTTGACAAACTAATTTGCATATCAAGAGGAATTTAGCATATTTATGGGAAATCCAGGTATGTGATTAGTACTACTTATGCCCGTGCATTATGCAGGATTAGCAGCATCAAAGGGAGGGGCTATGGGAAATGCAGGTATGTGATTAGTACTACTTATGCCCGTGCATTATGCAGGATTAGCAGCATCAAAGGGAGGGGATATGGGAAATGCAGGTATGTGATTAGTACAACTCATGCCTGAAGTTTTGGCTGATAAAAAATAAAATAGTGGCGGCGATAAAGTGGAGCCTGGAAAAGTGGGCACGAACCAAAAGCGCCGCGTTTATATCCCCGCTCTAACCCCACAGTCTTGCCGAGCTGCTACTTACAGCTGGAAGCTTTCAGGAATTCAACAGTTAAAAAATCAATACGTTAACGTCAAATAATCATACTGTGTATATGTAATGTAGTAACTCGGCGGGAGACGACTTCACGGGTAACACACTCTTTATTTTATCAAACTCGTTCACAGGTGACTAACACCTACTTTGTATCTCGGGTGACAAACACCCACTTAGTATCTCGGGTGACAAACACCCACTTAGTATCTCGGGTGACAAACACCCACTTAGTATCTCGGGTGACAAACACCCACTTAGCTACTTGGCGACTAACGCCCACTGAGCTACTCGGATGACCAACATCCACTTAGTATCTCGGGTGACAAACACCCACTTAGCTACTCGGCGACAAACGCCACTGAGCTACTCGGATGACCAACATCCACTTAGCTACTCGGCGACTAACGCCCCTGAGCTACTCGGGACACTCCCTGCCCGGGGTATCCGTCTCGACTGTGGGTCCCCAGCCCGACCCACGGGGGCGTCGGACCCCGGGTCCCACAGCCTCGCCTCCGAGCCACACAGGGCCCCGGTCCCCACAAGGACGGCGGGACTAGGGGTCTCGTGGCACTAGGTCTTCAGCTCCGTCTTCGGGTCTTCAACTGGGTAACTCTCCCCGAGTGCTCTCGCGCGTCCCCCTTTATACCCCACCTGCGGACGTCGCTGCGAGCACCCACTTATTCGACCAATCGCCGGGCGCTGGCTACGATCCTCTTTTCCCACATCTCATCGTGCCTCACCACTCACGCCGCGCCGCCCCGTCATCTGTCACTCCCGGCGCGCGCGTCCACACCACGCCCACAACGCGTGCCCAACCCCGCACCCCGCGCCGCCCCGTGATCCATCACTGTCACAGTCGGCGCACGTCAATACCACCACTACATATATATGAATCCATTGAAAGGGCAGATCCAGCAGTGGATAGTGTGATTTTAATACGACCACAATGTGATACTAGTAATTATAATGCAATTCAAATCCCGCGGCCCGCAGTTGTCATGTCTGTTTTCCATATCGATACATACTGCGGTAAATGTGAGCAATGTCCTAGAGGGAAGGCTCATAGCCATCACAGCGGCCAACGAGGTCTCCCGACTGTTGCGTGAAAACACGTGGAAAATATATAGACACATGAGTGCACACAGCACTGTACATACACAGCAGCGTTACAACACACGGGACTTTCTGCTATAGACTGAAATGTGATAATAGTTGCGTTACATTATAATAAACAACGCTTACAAACTATACCATCCAGATGGGTATCCACGGCAATTGCAACCATTTTAATTGAGCGAATATAACAATTCACCTTCGTTGTCTAGACACACCCTCATCAACAAGTGTCCTTAAACATAGTTATAAAACCACGTCAACACGCTATGAAGCATGCACCTCTTAGTTAAAGTATATATCGATCAACATTGTGATATCTTAGGCGTTATTTCACAGTTAAGGCCGATACATTGATAGACGTTTACAGGCCATTGTTAATGTGCAAACTAACAACATGCACATGATTATGCAAGGAGATGCCCATCCGTATTCAAAAGCATGCGAACAATTATGCAGTGAAATGCAAAATTCAACTTAGGCTTGAGCACAATGGCCACATGAGATTAGGTTTGTTAGATATGAGGAGAGTTACTTCCGAGAATAACAATTGCATGCAAGGAAGTTCATGAAGAAAATGTAAATTATTCTAGAGAAATTTCATAAATGGGAAGAATAATCTCAACCAGTGTGCCGTAGCAAATGCAAACAAATGGAATGAAAAAAACTAAACTAATTTCTTCACTACACTCATTAAACATGGGGCAACCATTTAAAATATTATTAATGATTCCAATCGTTTGGAGTCGAAACAGAGGGAATTAGAATTGAATGCGTATTTTTTCAAAAGTATAACGTACTTCAGTGTTGTGGGGCATCTAAGATTTATATCGTCAGTTTAACCTGTGAAACTTTGAATAATCATCTGAATGGTTTAGCTTCATAATAAAGAAACGCAACAAAAACAATCACCTTTTAGTCTGTAACATACTACTTTCGGTGTGTATATACAGCAGTGTGTATGTGTTCAATATTTTGCACGTGTTTAAATTTTGTGACGAGTTTTTTTGGTAATTGCATTGACTATTGAGGGGTTACCAGCCCCTCGCACCCGTCCAAAGACCTCGTGGGCCACTGTGGTGGCTACGAGCCTTCCCTCCGGGACATTGCTCACATCCACCACAGCGTTACCGTCCGACACCGTCAATGAAGGAAGGGGGTTGTTTTTTCAAAACTTTACTCGTGGCAGGGGATTGGCAAACAACAGGGAGTGCCTCCTTCTGAGAAACAAAAAAATTAACCCGTAAAAACAAAGTTTTTCACTATAAATCCATTATATGCGTGGCGTCTAGAGTCCTCTCGTCCTCTGGCTTGAGATGGCTGCCACATATGGGTCAGATGATTGCCTACCACCATTAAGCAATTGGTAAATAAATATAAAAAACAATTCCCCTAAAAAGTGTAAAATTTTGGAAATATTTTGTTCAAGAAATACATTGTCACGCACAACGAGTCTGTGTGCAAAATGTCAGCTCGATTGGATCTCGGGAAGTGGGTTAAAAAACGACCGAAAGATTTGCACGGTCGTAAGCGCGCAAGCAAGCAAGTGAACTTAATATAAAGGATTTAAAAACGAATGAAGGGGGCGTGGGAGCGTGGCGTAAGGTGTGTAAAGCTTAAAGTCACAGGTATCAATCGAATTGGGTCAATGACACCAGCACACGAATGGTGGGGTCGTTTGGAATGATGTTGCATTGATGAAAGATGAAGTTCTCCGACGTTGCATTTCATGAACTTTACATTCAATTGTTATTTTTGGAAATTACAATCTGCATATCTAGCAACAGAGCTGCTCTATCTTCTTGGTTCTTTCGGTAAAGTCACGTAGAAGGGAAATAATAAAATAAAATAAATAAAACATAATAAAATAATTCTCACGACGTTTCGGAGGCAACACAAGCTTCCGTCTTCAGGTGGAACCGTCACAGCACGATAGCTGTATCAAGTAAGAGAAATTCTAAGAAAACAGTCCTTGTATATATGCTGGTTGAGGGTGGGAGGATATTATTATTGTGAGGTTCGATGCGGCTGAAACACGCTGTTAGGAATGAGCCTTTGTTGTGTAGGCTGGTTGAACTCGGAGGTTCTAAGAGTTTGCATATCAAGAGGAATTTAGCATATGTATGGGAAATGCAGATATGGGATTAGTCATTACTTGTGGAATCTTTTCTATTGAGCTTAATCCTGAATACGCATATTCATCTCACCGCATAATTCGCGTTAATTTTCTAATATTCACCCTGCAATGTGCTGCAAACTGCTGCATGTTCAAAGGCGTTACCAGGGAAATGCAGACTGAAGTATTAAAATTGTGATTTGAACTAAGAGGTGCAAATTTATACTGTACTGACGTTGTTTTCTAAATATATTTACGGACACTCGTGTTGAGCGGGGTGCTTCTAGACAACGATTGTGTTATATCATTATTTATTTAATAAACTTTGAATAATCATCTGAATGTTAAAGCTTGTAAGCATGTTTCTTTTTAAAATGTCCATATTAGAGGTTTTTGGGTTAGATCGCGTAAATATATAAATGTGTCGTTGAAACCCGCCACCACCCTACACAGCCAACTAGTAAGGGTTGTCACGTAAACAGAACGTGGAAATGCGTCACTAGTACAGCACTAACCGGTGTGTTGGAGAGCCAAGCCACAACATTCACAATCTGAGTACGACTTTTCGCCAGTAATTACAACTAGCTTCATCAGGCGACAGACAGATTTGTGAAGTCTTACTGTTTTGTTAGGGGACCGGTTCCCATAAAAAGTCTATGGGGCAATGTTAAGAGATAGGGAACCGGTTCCCATAGGAAGTCTACGGGCAATGTTAAGAGATAGGGAACCGGTTCCCATAGGAAGTCTATGGGGCAATGTTAAGAGATAGGGAACCGGTTCCCATTGGAAGTCTATGGGGCAATGTTAAGAGATAGGGAACCGGTTCCCATAGTAAGTCTATGGGGCAATGTTAAGAGATAGAGAACCGGTTCCCATAGGAAGTCTATGGGGCAATGTTAAGAGATAGGGAACCGGTTCCCATAGAAAGTCTTTGGAGCAATGTTAAGAGATAGGGGACCGGTTCCCATAGGAAGTCTATGGGGCAATGTTAAGAGATAGGGAACCGGTTCCCATACGAAGTCTATGGGGCAATGTTAAGAGATAGGGAACCGGTTCCCATAGGAAGTCTATGGGGCCATGTTAAGAGATAGGTAACCGGTTCCCATACGAAGTCTATGGGGCAATGTTAAGAGATAGGGAACCGGTTCCCATAGGAAGTCTATGGGGCAATGTTAAGAGATAGGAGACCGGTTTAAAACTAAACAAACTAAATTATATAGAAGCGTAGATGTGTTGACCACGCAGCTGCGCTCTTGCACAATGTGGGGGTGGGGGGGGGGAGGGGATTACTGAGGCCACGTACATTATGCGTGTGCATTATGCGAGCCCTTTGAACGTGTCCTTCCTGTCTATTGTGTTTATTAAAATAGCCCTACCAATGGTAATCCCTGTTGAAGTACGCTTCCCTTTGTGAGTATGCATTTATCTAATGTATAATTTTAACGACACATTCATATACTTCGGCTATCGAACCCCAAAACCTCTATTATGGATGATATTGGTCCCGAAATCCGACGTGTTAAACTCGAGTGTATGTGTCTTCTTGGTTCTTTCGGTAAAGTCACGTAGAATGGAAACAATAAAAATAATAAAATAAAACATAATAAAATAACATAATGTTTTATTTTATTATTTTTATTGTTTACATTCTACGTGACTTTACCGAAAGAACCAAGAAGATGAATCCCTGCAGTCACGAAAGCTTTAAATCGAGTGTATGTGTTTAATATTTTGGACGTGTTTTTTATGGTAATTTTATTGAATATGGAGAGGTTACCAGCGCCTCGCACACGTCCAGAGACCTCGTGGGCCTCTGTGGTGACTACGAGCCTTCCCTCCAGGGCATTGCTCACATCCACCACAGCGTTACCGTCCGTCACCGCGGATGAAGTAGCGGATTCTTTTTACAGAACTTTACTCGTGGCAGGGGAATGCCAAACAACAGGGGGCTCTTCTTCAGAGAAAAACAAACGAATCAAGGGGACGTGGGAGCGTGGCGTAAGGTGTAGAAAGCTGTAAGCGCCAGGCTACCGTGGGCTCACCTCGCAATCAACAGGAGTCGAGGAGTGGTGGTTGCTCATGCATTCCCCGAAGATGCATATAAGTCGAGTTAGATTCCTTCTATGTCCTCCTACATTATTATCCAACTATACTCAGATGTATGCATATGTATGCATATATTTAATTTCTAAACTAGGGACGGATATGCGAACTGGGGGTGCGGGATTAGAATTGCACTATAATTATAAGGATCGCATTGTGGTCGCAATATAATTTGCTGAATGTGCAATCTCAATGGATTGGAATAGCTATTTAACCGCACCATCCTAATCAAAACTCGTTGAGTAAATTTATTGTTCCAATTGTAAGCATTCGTTTCTCTGTTAGATCACGTAACATGTTATTCATCATCATCATCACGATCAATGGGCCAAGGGCGCGTAGGTGTGAAGTGCACATTTTGTACGCCTGCGTATACCATGAACCATAACAAAGGAAACACTACAACAAGACGAGCACTCGTGTGTGCATGTACATGCATTTGTGTGCATATGTATGTAGGTTCAAACGTGCGTGTTCGCAGTGGAACGCAATCCAAGTTGACGAGCAATGCTTTGTATGTACACTCGTGTGCTTATGTACACTGCGTTGCATATCTGTATGTACACCCATGTATATGCACACTCGTGTGTATATGTATGCACATTCGTCTATGTATATACACTGCTATGCCCACTCGTGTGTGGGTGTGTGTTTTGTACAAAGAATTGAGGGGCAACGTGGTGATGAATGCGGCACCACAACAGGGAACTACAGGGATGAGACTCCCCGCTCGTGGTGCTAAATTAATGAAAACAGCGCCACTGAGCGGACAGAGCCCCGCCCCTACAGCTCGTGCGTGTGACGTCATGAGTGTGACGTCATGAGTGTGATCAGCGGACAGCCACGATGCTGCCAGGTGAGGGTCAACTTGTGTGCTGGAGATGCTTCACCTGAAACTCGCCTCCACACGTGTTCGCTATGAAGATTGTAGCAATAAGGGACGATTAGTCATCTTTAACATGTCAGGTCTTTATTATTCTGCAAGTAAATTAACCTTCTTGGTTCTTTCGGTAAAGTCACGAAGAAGGGAAATAATAAAATAATTAAAATAAACATAATACAATTATTGTATTATGTTTTATTTTCTTCTTCATCTTCTTGGTTCTTTCGGTAAAGTCACGTAGAAGGGAAATAATAAAATAATAATTGTATAAAGTAATTAAATTGAGTAAATTTTTAATTATTATTTTATTATTTAATACAAATAAAACACGATAAAATTATTTTATAAATGTGAATTTTTATTATTTTATTATTTCCCTTCTTCAATAAGGGACGAGTAGTCATCTTTAACATGTCAGGACTTTATTGCTCTACAAGAAAATTAAAGTTAAAACTCGTAGAAACACATGCACACTCGTGTGTGAATGCACACCGCTGTATAGACAGTCGTGTTTATAAGCACACTTGTATGTGTATGTCTACTCGTCAGTGTATTTTTAATGAAGGGTATGGTTGAAATAACGTACGATCAGTCATCTTTAAAAACAATTCAGGTCTTTATTAATCTGCAAGAAAATTCACGTTAATACTCGTATTTGAAATTTTTATTAATACGCTTGCTCAAACAGGAAGGAACTAGGCAAATTATTTCCCAATAGGAATTCAACAGTTAAAACATATTCTGAAAATCTAACACGTGAACGTCGATTTCCCCATTGACGTCCTTTTCGACTGAAGCCATTCGTCCAGAAGTCCAAGCCATCAAACACAAGAACAACGAACGTGCAATCCACGCACTCTCTGAAACCTATTATTTTAAGTTATTTTATTTATTACACAATGATAAAAATATAAAGAACATGTTTAAAATATTGAGCAAAGTTGTGATCACAGTATTTCTCCAACTTTAGCTCAACACTACCACTTAACCACGAGAGTAAAATTAGAAATTGAACCACCACACAACCACTGCGCTTCACAACACATCAACAAGTAGTCCGATAGGACTACAAAGCACCACCTTAACGTGACGAAGTCTAGAATAAACTTTAACACGCAATTAGCTGTGAGAAGATGACATGGCACTTTCTACCATAAACACCACACATTTACCAGTCCCGATTATACAACCACCAGACGAAGCAACGCATCTATAGAAGTATAACATTGTTGTCATCCTGAAATAAGTGAACACTTCTGGAACTTAAAAGGAAGGCTTTCATCTGAACACATTATAGAGCATTCACAACATCACTCTAGCTTGGGGTACTGGAAATCACGAAAATAATATTTCGTACCTTATTAACTGATCTAACAGAGACACAAACATGCATATTCCAGGACTTCAAGAGTTAACAGAAGTACTCAAAACTTTGACTCTCCAGCCATTCCAGCAGCCATCTCTCAGTATCCACCTGCATGGGGTCGAAAGAGGAATTGTTGTCAGGGCTCATGACATCCAGCAACCTCTCAGGATCCAACTGCATGAGGTCAAAAAAGGAATTGTTGTCAGGACAAATGACATCCACTACATCTAGGCATCTCTCAGGATCCACCTGTATATGATCGACAGATGCACTTTTTTCAGGACTCATTGCTGCCCTTTGCATTAAACCTTTTGATTTCACTTCCCTATCATTGCGGATCTTCTGATGCTTGTTTCGGGGTGATGACCGTGAATATGTCCTCTCCCTCGGAGAGCAATTGATTCGCTTTTCACCCGAGTGCGTTTTCTGGTGCCTGTGAAGATGTGATGTCTGTGCAAATGCCTTCAAACAAACAGAGCACTTGAATGGCTTCTCGCCCGTGTGTGTTTTCTGGTGAGTGTTAAGATTGGATTTCTGTGAAAATGTCTTCCCACACACAGAGAAATTGAATGGCTTCTCACCAGAGTGTGTTTTCTGGTGAGTGTTAAGATTTGATTTCTGTGAAAATGCCTTCCCACACACAGAGCACTTGAATGGCTTCTCGCCCGTATGTGTTTTCTGGTGACTGTGAAGATGTGCTGACCGTGCAAATGCCTTCCCACACACAGAGCAATTGAACGGCTTCTCACCTGTGTGTGTTTTCTGGTGATTGCATAGAATTGTTTTCCGTGAAAATGCCTTCCCACACACAGAGCAATTGAATGGCTTCTCGTCCGTGTGTGTCTTCTGGTGTCTGTTAAGAGTTGATTTCTGTGAAAATGCCTTCCCACACACAAAGCATTTGAATGGCTTCTCGCCCATGTGTGTTTTCTGGTGAGTGTTCAGATCTGATTTCCGTGCAAATGCCTTCCCACATGCAGAGCAATCGAACGGCTTCTCGCCCGTGTGTGTCTTCTGGTGACTGTGAAGATTTGATTTACGTACAAATTTCTTCCCACACACAGAGCACTTGAATGTCATCTCGTCCGTGTGTGCGTGGCGCTGTGGAGAGTTTATCTGCTCCATGTGACTGATTCTTCAGAGCAGAGTAACAGTCGTGGGTGTTGTTGAGAGTTATGCTGCGTGAATGTCTAAATAAAATCCACACAAGCAAACTCTCACTAAAGTCTAACCGAGACATTAACGCCTCCTAAGTTGAACTACACACGCGATTACCAGTTTATCCACTCACGAAGGCACTTACTTGTTGATGCACGGTGTGTCAATGTCCCTGTAACCCGTCTGAAGAGATCGAACTCTCCCAGTCGCCACACAATCGTGCTCACCAGGCTGGGTCTCGCAGGAGAAGGGTAATCTTCAGAGCGAAGAGTCAAGCGTCTATCCTCAGCGAAATCCCTCTCGAAATGGGCTTGAGGTCTGATTTTAAGCCCCTTATAACTCCCCTCTCGCATACAATTCCTTTGTTCTCGTCTTGGCCTATCATGGACTTTGCATTCAATTGTTAATTTTTACATTAACAATTCGCATATATAGCAACATAGCTTAGCTAATATTTCCATTGTAATTAAACATTAATACGTATGTACATCTCACTGCATAATTGTACGCATAATTCAGTGCTTCCTGTGAATCTGCTAATATTCACCCGGCTATGTCCTGTAAACTGCTGCAGGTTTAGAAGATTTAACAGCGACATACAGTTCGAAGTATAGAAATGAAGATGTCGAGTTTGATTTGGACTAAGAGGTGCAAGTTTATTCTGTGCTGAACCTGTTTAATAAACCTATTTAAGGACATTCGTGTTGAACATGGTGCGTCTAACAAACAAGTGTGTTATATAATAATTTACGTCACACTTTGAATAATCATCTGAATGGTTTAGCTTGTAAGCGTGGTTTGTAATAAAGTAACGCAAAAAAAAACAATCGTCACCTTATAGTCTGTAACATACGACCTTCGGTGTGTATATACACCAGTGTGAATGTGTTCAATATTTTGTGAATGTTCAATATGTTGCACGTGTTTAATATTTTGGACGTGTTATATGGTTATTCCATTGACTATTGAGAGGTTACCAGCCCCTCGCAACCGTCCAAAGACCTCGTGGGCCGCTGTGGTGGCTACGAGCCTTCCCTCCGGGACATTGCTCACATCCACCACAGCGTTACCGCCCAACACCGTCAATGAAGGAAGGGGGTTGTTTTTGCAAAACTTTACTCGTGGCAGGGGATTGACGAACAACAGGGAATGCCTCCTTCTGATAAACAAAAAAACGAATGAAGGGGGCGTGGGAGCGTGGCGTAAGGTGTGGAAAGCTGTAAGTCTCAGGTATCAATCGAATTGGGTCAATGACACCAGCACACGAATGGTGGGGTCGTTTGGAATGATGTTGCATTGATGAAAGATGAAGTTCTCCGACGTTGCATTTCATGAACTTTACATTCAATTGTTATTTTTGGAATTTAAATCTGCATATCTAGCTATTAGCTTCTGTAATCTGGCTATTAAGCTTAATCCTGAATACGTATATTCATGTCACCGCATAATTTGCGTTAATTTGCTTATATTCACCCTGCAATGTGCTGCAAACTGCTGCCAGTTCAAAGGCGTTACCAGGGAAATGCAGGCTGAAGTATTTTTGTCATACACTTTTAATGATAATCGAAATGGTATCGCTTGTAAGCGTGTGTGTATTTACACTGCTGTGTAAGTACACTTGACTTTGACTCCTGTGTGTGTGTGCACGTGTTTGTTGTAAGCATTGTACAGTTAACGAACGCTCAGATAACTTTAAAAAATCCGATTTTTATTCATCTGCAAAAAAAATGATTACGTTAATATTGCTGTGCATGCACACTCGCGTGTGTGTAGAGGTAGTGTAGTGGTTAGCGCACAGCTCAATTCTCGGTCACGTTAAATTCATGCTCACGGCCAACACCAGGGAATGTGGCCCAACAGTCGGTGGCAGACGCCATGTAAGGCGACAAGTGCCTTCAGTGTGTGCGAGTGTTCGGGAACGCGGAGGCTCAGGTGTGAATATCGGGATGAAGGGGTCATCCTGCGGCGGATCGCGAGCGTATCGGGTGGTCCCAGAGACACGCAGGGTGGGTGATCTAAACTATTCAAAACAAACCAACCCCTCTTGAAATGCCTGAAGTTTTTTCTTCTTCTTCTTGGTTCTTTTGGTAAAGTCACGTAGAAGGGAAGTAATAAAATAATAAAAATAAAGCATAATAAAACAATTCTCACGACGTTTCGGCCACAACGCAAGTAGCCGTCCTCAGGTGATAACCAGGTCTGTCGAGGCGACAGCGTCTGAATGAAACAGCAAACGTGCTTGGAGCATTTATATAAGCTGGGTTGGAAGGGGGGGGGGGGAAAGGGCGCCTTGACAAACTAATTTGCATATCAAGAGGAATTTAGCATATTTATGGGAAATCCAGGTATGTGATTAGTACTACTTATGCCCGTGCATTATGCAGGATTAGCAGCATCAAAGGGAGGGGCTATGGGAAATGCAGGTATGTGATTAGTACTACTTATGCACGTGCATTATGCAGGATTAGCAGCATCAAAGGGAGGGGATATGGGAAATGCAGGTATGTGATTAGTACAACTCATGCCTGAAGTTTTGGCTGATAAAAAATAAAATAGTGGCGGCGATAAAGTGGAGCCTGGAAAAGTGGGCACGAACCAAAAGCGCCGCGTTTATATCCCCGCTCTAACCCCACAGTCCTGCCGAGCTGCTACTTACAGCTGGAAGCTTTCAGGAATTCAACAGTTAAAAAATCAATACGTTAACGTCAAATAATCATACTGTATATATATATGAATCCATTGAAAGGGCAGATCCAGCAGTGGATAGTGTTATTTTAATACGACCACAATGTGATACTAGTAATTATAATGCAATTCAAATCCCGCAGCCCGCAGTTCTCATGTCTGTTTTCCATATCGATGCATACTGCGGTAAATGTGAGCAATGTCCTAGAGGGAAGGCTCATAGCCATCACAGCGGCCAACGAGGTCTCCCGACTGTTGCGTGAAAACACGTGGAAAATATATAGACACATGAGTGCACACAACACTGTACATACACAGCAGCGTAACAACACACGGGACTTTCTGCTATAGACTGAAATGTGATAATAGTTGCGTTACATTATAATAAACAACGCTTACAAACTATACCATCCAGATGGGTATCCACGGCAATTGCAACCATTTTAATTGAGCGACTATAACAATTCACCTTCGTTGTCTAGACACACCCTCGTCAACAAGTGTTCTTAAACATATTCATAAAACAACGTCAACACGCTATGATGCATGCACCTCTTAAAGTTTATCTCGATCAACATTGTAATATCTTAGACCGTATTTCACAGTTAAGGCCGATAACTTGATCACAGTTTACAGGCCATTGTAAATGTGCAAACTAACAACATGCACATAATTATGCAAGGAAATGCCCATCCGTATTCAAACGGAAGCGAACAATGATGCAGTGAAATGCACATTACTACTTAGGCTTGAGCACAATGGCCACATGAGATTAGGTCTGTTAGATATGAGGAGCGTTACATGCGAGAATAACAATTGAATGCAAGGAATTATTCTTTGGTTCTTTCGGTAAAGTCACGTATAAAGATGAAAATCCAGCAGAACGGGCCGCAGCGATTCAAGTTGGACCGCCGCGTGGCCACTGGAGGACATGCGCCGGCGGGCGTTTCTTCGTCGTCGGAAGACGTAACAAGTGGGTTACGCTTTTCCAAGTTCTCGGCCCTCTTCCTCGATGTTATTTTGCGTTGAAAAAGTCCACTCTGACACCAATGTAATAAAGGACTCCGTCACACGATGTCGATCTCCGTCGGTCCTTTATTTGTGTTCGTCTTCCGCTCACCCCGCTGGCCTCCTCCTCGGTCCAGCGTCGTCTCTCCTTGCGCCCCGCGCACTCTGCAGCTCCCCTGCTGCTCCGCTCTGCAGCTACTCTGCTGCTGATGCAACCTCGCACGCCCTGCTAGTCCTCCGCTAGCTCTGCAGCTACTCTGCTGCTCCGTGCAACCTCGCACCCCCTGTGCTAGTCCTCCGCTAGCTCTGCAGCTACTCTGCAGCTGGTGCAACCTCGCACGCCCTGTGCTAGCCTCCGCTAGTTCTGCAGCTACTCGGCTGCTCCGTGCAACCCCTGCACGCCCTGTGCGCCCCGCGCACTCTGCTCTCTCCTCACCCCGCTGGCTGGCGCCGTCCGATGAGCCCCTCAGCCACCAGGCTGAGGCACGGCGGCCACCCAACGTGGTCTACGCTCTTCACTCCCTCGACTGCAAGCGATGTCTTCCGGTCTCCTTCCTATAACCCCTCGCCCACGTGACCCTGACTCCTCCGTCTCCCACGTGACCCTGACTCCTCCCTCGAGGATCGTCACATCCGGCCTGGCCATTTACGCTCGCATTACATATGTATGCATTGATCTAATGTATAATTTTAACGACACATTCATATACTTCGGCTATATAACCCCAGAACCTCTATTATGGATGATGTTAGTCCCGAAATCCGACGTCTTAAACTCGAGTGTATGTGTTTAATATTTTGGACGTGTTTTTAATGGTAACTTTATTAAATACGTAGAGATTACCAGCGCCTCGCACACGTCCAGAGACCTCGTGGGCCTCTGTGGTGGCTACGAGCCTTCCCTCCAGGACATTGTTCACATCCACCACAGCGTTACCGTCCGGCACCGCCGATGAGGTAGCGGATTATTTTTACGGAACTTTACTCGTGGCAGGGGAATGCCAAACAACAGGGGGCTCTTCTTCTGATAAACAAAAAACGAATGAAGGGGGCATGGGAGCGTGGCGTAAGGTGTGGAAAGCTGTAGGTCACAGGTATAAATCGAACTGGGTCAATGACACCAGCACACGAATGGTGGGGTCGTTTGGAATGATGTTGCATTTGTAATGCGGGCGTAAGCGACCTTCCGGAGGTGACGTCACGGGGGGTGGAGTCATGTGACGTGGGGGGAAGGTTCGGGGCTTTAAGCGGGTAAACCGGAAGGGGAAGTCAGTCGGGTTGTGAATGGAAAAGGGTGAGGCCACGAGGGCGAACGAGAGGAGGGAGGCACCGCCGGCGAGCGGGGGCCGACCCCAGAGTACAGCCAGGAAGGCTGTGTGTTAGAGGCAGCGGTGTGGCTGCAGAGAGTCGCAGGAGCGACGAAGAGAGAGGAGAGTACAGCCAGGAAGGCTGTGTGTTAGAGGCAGCGGTGTGGCTGCCAGGAGGAGCTGCGGAGAGAGAGAGAGAGAGCAAGAAGCTGTGAGAGCTGCGGAGGGAGAAGAGCAGCAGAGAGTACAGCCAAGGGGGCTGAGAGTGAGTAACAGCAGCGGAGCTGCTGTTGAGGATCGGGCCGACATTGGAGTCAGCACCGTGGAGAAGCTACCGAGTCAAGACAGCCGTGTGGGTGTACAGCACGAACCGAATAATAAAGGACACTGAGCCAGACAACGTGGTCCAGTCGTTTATTACACTGGTGTCAGAAGTGAAACGGCTTGTCAAGACGGCTCGGAAGAAAGAATATTCCTGTGCCATCATCTGCTACATCATCCGACTTACGATTGAGACAGATGGCGCAGCTGGAGACCTGGAAAATCGTGCTGGCGAAACCGTGTGAGCTCACCACGCCGACGACGGCAGTGGGGAAAGCCGATGGTGGTCTGCAGGCCGACGCCTTGCCTGCGCTGCCAGCGCCATCTGCCACGTGGCACGAAGACGCCATCTTGGGCGTGGCAGGGGAGAAACGGCGGGAAGCCGCCATCTTGTCTTCACCGCGGCGGGGAGACGCCGCCATCTTCAACATCGCGGCGGAGAGGCAGCCTTGCGCTGCCATCTGGAGGTGCCGCGGGGAGAGCAGCCTGCTGTGAGCTGCTGTTTTGCGAGGGGGAGCTGCGAGGAGAGGACGACGACGCTACAGCTGCTGGGGCGGGAGCTCTCCCGTCCTGGCTCGGGTGCGTGACAACGGAGCAGTCAAGTCGCCGAACGAGTTCTGCGAGACGACTCAAGTTGCCGCCCTGCCATCCTCTTCTTGCTGCAGCCCCGGGCGGGTCGTAACGATACGCAACCGGCCTTTACACACACCTCACCCATCTTTCGAGGGCCGGGTGGGGGCGATTTTGTTCTCTCATGACTCGATTGTGCGGAGCGCGGTTCGGAAAGTGTGTATGTGTGTGTAATAACGATGAACGCGCTATCTGCTTGTTGCTCGGTGTCAATTAAAGTGTGTACGTGTGTTGAGAATGGACGGAGAGTATGCTGTGCTTGCTGAGTGTTAAATTGTGTGTGTGCGCTGCGGTGTGGAGTTGTTATATTGATGGCGAAGTTAATTATTAACTCGGGAGCGTCGGGTATCTTGCGCTGTATCATCTCGTGGGTTACCTTGTGCGATGGGCTTAATTGGAAAATATATATATTTTTTTTGGTGTATTGTGCTGCGAGGTGCTAGGTGCGATGTGGTTGTTGCAAGAGAGAGAATATTGGTGTTGTTGCTGCAATGTTACGACTGGATTAATGGTGTGTTGGTTACCTGCAGATCTGGTTTGCTATTGTGCTTAAATGTGCGCGTGTGATCGCGATATGTTGACTGTATATGCTGTTACACCGTTCTGTACGGTTATGGGGTGCGATGCATTGATTGACTATTGGGATTGGGATGTTATTAATTGTGCGTACCTGTTTGGAAATTGGTAACAAATTCGAGGGGGACCCTATTATTTGGTCGTATGGATGTTATGTACACGCGATTTTGTGTATATTATGGGTAACGGCGCTTTGTGAGAGAGAGAGCGCGCTTTGAGGGTGCGTGATGACGCCGTTGTGGGTGTCTCAAAGGTTAATGCTAATGGGACCGTAATTGGCGCCAAGTTGCGTCGCGTATTCGGTTGGTCGCATGCAGCCACGAGTTGCTTTGCGAGTTGGGTTGTGTAACCAATGTGGTTGGTAAAATATTGGTTAAAAATTCCCCGATATGACTGCTGCGCGCAGCAAGCTGGGGCTGTGCGTCTATCGTTGTTGGATTGTTACAATAAGACGGGGGAAGCAATTTGTGACCCCCAGCAAAGGGAAGCTGGGGTGCACGAATGGAGAAAACTGGCCACGTGTTCGCACGTTGGGCCGCCATTTTGCGCACACGCGGGGTATGGCGTCGATGCGCTTTGCGGAAAGGGCCGCCATTTTGAGTGCGCGCGAGATATTGCGCGAACGCGCTGGGCGAAGGGGGCCGCCATTTTGAGCGCGCGGGAAAAACCTCGGTGGGGCAAATATTCCATCTGTTATGCCTGCCATTGTTGATTGGGTGATGCAAGAGTGGTGGTCACGTTGGCCTATGGCTGATGGCTGACCTGACAGCCCGGAGGCGAAACCTCCGTGGTATGTCTTAAACTAATGGGCCGTGTGCTCATATGGCTCGGGGAGTCATGGTTCAGTTGTGCGGTGGCAGACTGAACCTGGTGTGCCGGGGGCTCACGGGATTTGGGTTAGGGCGTTATTGTCTCTATAAGAGAACATTACCCCATGGGGGGGGTCGTTGATATCTGGCCTTGCCGAGGGATTGATCTTCCCTTGGCTATAAAGCGTCAGACTATAAGAGGCTGGTGTGTGTCCATCGCTGATGGGATAGTAAGGGAGGAGCATGGCCGAGTGCTGCTCATCCCCGAAATGGCACTAGCCGAGAGTATGGTAAATGGATGTTGCCGTGGGTTGACGACCACGGTGAGGGTTACGGCGAGTTAAACGTTACCGCTTGGGAGCGTGGCTCTCCACGCGAGGGTGTGCGATTAGGGGTTTTGTTGGTTTGTTGAGAGTGACTGTGGGTACATGCTGTGTACGTCTGAGGTCTGTGCTGGTCCTCAAGGGAGGACTGCTGGTGGGTAAGAGCAGAAATTTTTTTGTTGTTGTTGTTTTCACGTGTAAATAATATTGCTGTTCAAATGTAAATACTGGGGCGTCCATCGCGGTTATTTGGGTAATTATTGGGGGTTTCTTAAGCGGCCCGGAATTACATCATCTCTATCCTGGGGCCGGGGGGCTGTCGTGTACGACATGCGGATGTGCGTTGTTGTGCTTTGTGCTGTTGTTGTTCTTGTTGTTATATTATATGCTTAGTGTCCTTTAGGGGGGGAAGCTCGGTTCGCCGCATTACGATTTGCTATTGGTCAGCCGAGGTCGGCTGGGATTTTTCTACGGGGGAGGGTGGTGTAATGCGGGCGTAAGCGACCTTCCGGAGGTGACGTCACGGGGGGTGGAGTCATGTGACGTGGGGGGAAGGTTCGGGGCTTTAAGCGGGTAAACCGGAAGGGGAAGTCAGTCGGGTTGTGAATGGAAAAGGGTGAGGCCACGAGGGCGAACGAGAGGAGGGAGGCACCGCCGGCGAGCGGGGGCCGACCCCAGAGTACAGCCAGGAAGGCTGTGTGTTAGAGGCAGCGGTGTGGCTGCCAGGAGGAGCTGCGGAGAGAGAGAGAGAGAGCAAGAAGCTGTGAGAGCTGCGGAGGGAGAAGAGCAGCAGAGAGTACAGCCAAGGGGGCTGAGAGTGAGTAACAGCAGCGGAGCTGCTGTTGAGGATCGGGCCGACATTGGAGTCAGCACCGTGGAGAAGCTACCGAGTCAAGACAGCCGTGTGGGTGTACAGCACGAACCGAATAATAAAGGACACTGAGCCAGACAACGTGGTCCAGTCGTTTATTACACATTGATGAAAGATGACGTTCTCGACTTTGCATTTTACGAACTTTACATTCAATTGTTATTTTTTTAATTTACAATCTGCATATCTAGCAATTAGTTTATGTAATCTGGCTATTGAGCTTAATCTTGAATACATATGTTCATGTCACAGCATAATTCGGGTTAGTTTGCTAATATTCACCCTGCAATGTGCTGCAAACGGCTGCCAGTTCAAAGGCGTTACCAATGGAAATGCAGACTGAAGTATTAAAATTGTGATTTGGACTTTGAGGTGCAAGTTTATACCATGCTGACTTTGTTTTAGAAAGTACTTGTGTTGATATGACCGCGTCAGAACAATCAAGGTGACTTGTTTAATTTAATCCACGAAATTTTATTACGATTGCTGTCATACACTTTAAATGGTAATCGAAATGGTATTGCCTGTAAGCGTGTGTGTATTTACACTGCTGTGTAAGTACACTTGGGGAGCGGTAGTGTAGCGGTTTGTATGTACAAAGCGGTGTGTATGCACATTCGTCTATGCATATACACTGCTATGTCCACTCGTGTGTGGGTGTGTGTTGCGTACAAAGAATTGAGGGGCAACGTGGTGATGAATGCGGCACCACAACAGGGAACTACAGGGATGAGACTCCCCGCTCGTGGTGCTAAATTAATGAAAACAGCGCCACTGAGTGGACAGAGCCCCGCCCCTACAGTTCGTGCGTGTGACGTCATGAGTGTGACGTCATGAGTGTGATCAGCGGACAGCCACGATGCTGCCAGGTGAGGGTAAACTTCTTCTTAGGTTTTTTCGGTAAAGTCACGTAGGTAAAACATCAAAATAAATGAAAATAAAATAAAATCAAAATTCACGACGTTTCGGAGGCAACACAATTCTCCGTCATCAGGTGGGACCGTCACAGCCAGATTAGCTGCATCAAGTGAGGCAATGATTCAAGATGTAATCCCTTAAAAGCGAGTTGAGGGGGGAGGAGAGGGAGGGGGGAGCTCATCAGACTATGGTAGCCAATGAATGGAACGTATCGGGAGGGAGGGGGGGCGAGGCCAAAAGGGTGGGCGACGGCGTGCAAGCGATTGTGCGCAAGCGGCTAATTACTGCACACGCCAACACAATGGAGCGATTATGCGCAAGCGGCCAACTGCCGCACACGCCAACACAATGGACAGAGAGGGGGAGGGAAGCTCTAATACACATGATAGACAAAAGAACGAAAATGCCCATGTTTATACCAATGCTGGCTGAACAATGAAGAGAGCACTGCTAAAAAACAACTGGGGATGTTAACACTCGGTAAAGTAAAGTAAAATAGTGCCTGTCAGATAATATGGTCCAAAAAATTGTGATTAAGTCTTTTTTGCGTGGTTGATAACATCTTTCCAATGATTACTAAGTTTGTACCCATCATCACGGTAGAAATTATGTCTGTGTTTGTATATTTGTATGGCTTCGTGTACAAACCTTTGATGGTAGCCGGGAGGTTTGCAGAGAACCTTGGTCTCGGAAAAGACAATTTCATGAGAGCCCACCGAGTTGTAGCAATGATCGGCCACGGCAGAAGAATCAGTTCTGCCGTGTTTCAGATCTGACTTGTGCTCGCGGACACGATCAGAAACATGACGTTTCGTTTCTCCAATGTAGCAATCACCACAAATGCAACTCAATTTGTAGACTCCAGGATACTGTAAGTCAGGAACGACATCCTTCACAGATGGAATCAGATCACGGATTTTATGCACTGTACTGAATCGGACTTGGATCTTATGTTTGTTTAGAATTTTGGAGATCTTTTTGGTCACGCCAGCTATGTATGGTAACGTGATGGTTTTGGTCGGAGTTTCATGTGGCTGTTTCTGTGTGATGGGAGAGACAGCTTGGCGGATAGTACGGTCAGAGTATCCGTTCATCCTGAGGGCCCGATGTACATGTCTTAATTCACCGGTCAGGTGGTGTTTGTCAGAAATGCCATGTGCTCTGTGGTATAGCGTTTTGATGAGATAGTTCTTTTGAGATGGGTGGTGGTGGGAATCCGGTTTCAAGTAGGAATCTGTATGGGTGGCCTTTCTGTGGACAGAATGTCCCAAGGAACCGTCAGGACTCCTCTCAAACAGAATATCCAAGAATGGTAGTTTACCGTCTTTCTCCACTTCCATGGTGAATCTGATGGATGGGTGTCTAGAATTGATGTGGTCCAAGAAGTGGTTCAATGCTGGGAGGCCATGTCATCTGGCCACATGGCCTTGTCTATCATGTGTATTAGACCTCCCCTCCTCCTCTCTGCCCATTGTGTTGGCGGTTGTAGTGGCTGGCCGCTTGCGCACAATCGCTCCATTGTGTTGGCGTGTGCAGTAATTGGCCGCTTGCGCACAAGCGCCTCCACGTCCGTCGCCCACCCTTTTGGCCTCGCCCCCCCTCCCTCCCGATACGTTCCTTTCATTGGCTACCATAGTCTGATGAGCTCCCCCCTCCCTCTCCCTCCCCCCTCAACTCGCTTTTAAGGGATTACATCTTGAATCATTGCCTCACTTGATACAGCTAATCTGGCTGTGACGGTCCCACCTGATGACGGAGACTTGTGTTGCCTCCGAAACGTCGTGATTTTTGTTTTTATTTTATTTTACTTTCTACGTGACTTTACCGAAAAAACCTAAGAAGATGAATATTAGCAAATTAACGCGAATTATGCGGTGAGATGAATATACGTATTCAGGATTAAGCTCAATAGCCAGATTCCACAAGTCATGACTAATCCCATATCTGCATTTCCCATAAATATGCTAAATCCCTCTTGATATGCAAACTCTTGGAACCTCCGAGTTCAACCAGCCTACACAACAGAGGCTCATTCCTAACAGCGTGTTTCAGCCGCACCGAACCTCACAATAATAATATCCTCCCACCATCAACCAGTATATATACAAGGACTGTTTTCTTGGAATTTCAGATTGTAAATTCCAAAAATAACAATTGAATGTAAAGTTCATGAAATGCAACGTCGGAGAACTTCATCTTTCATCAATGCAACATCATTCCAAACGACCCCTCCATTCGTGTGCTGGTGTCATTGACCCAATTCGATTGATACCTGTGACTTACAGCTTTCCACACCTTACGCCACGCTCCCACGCCCCCTTCATTGTTTTTTTGTTTATCAGAAGGAGGCACTCCCTGTTGTTTATCAATCCCCTGCCACGAGTAAAGTTTTGAAAAAACAACCCCCTTCCTTCATTGACGGTGTTGGACGGTAACGATGTGGTGGATGTGAGCAATGTCCCGGAGGGAAGGCTCGTAGCCACCACAGTTGCCCACGAGGTCTTTGGACGGATGCGAGGGGCTGGTAACCCCTCAATACTCAATGCAATTTCCAAAAAAACTCGTCACAAATTTTAAACAAGTGCGAAATATTGAAAACATACACACTGGTGTATATACACACCGAAGGTCGTATGTTACAGACTAGAAGATGACGATTGTTTTTTTGCGTAACGTTATAATGAACCACGCTTTCAAGCTAAACCATTCAGATGATTATTCAAAGTTTGACAGAAATTATAACAAAACACACTCGTTTGCTAAAAGCGCCATGCTCAACACGAGTGTCCTTAAATATGTTTATTAAACAGGTTCAGAACATCTTCTTGGTTCTTTCGGTAAAGTCACGCAGAAGGGAAGTAATAAAATAATAAAAATAAAACATAATTAAACAATTCTCACAAGAATAAAACAATTCTCACAAGAATTGTTTTATTATGTTTTATTTTTATTATTTTATTACTTCCCTTCTACGTGACTTTACCTAAAGAACCATGAAGATGAATCCCTGCAGTTTAGAGGACATTGTCGGGTGAATATTAGCAAATTCACAGGAAGCACGGAATTATGCATGGAGATGTATGTAATTATTCAAACAGAAGTGTACAATTACGCAGTATAATGTGCATACGTATTAAGGTTAAATTACAATGGCCAGATTCGCTAAGCTATGTTGCTACATATGCGGATTGTTAATGTAGAAATTAACAATTGAATGCAACGTCCATGATAGGCCAAGTCGAGAACAAAGGATTTGGATGCTAGAGGGGAGTTATAAGGGGCTTAAATTTAGGCCTCAAGACCATTTCGAGAGGGATTTCACTGAGGAGAGACGCGCAACTCCTCGCTCTGCAGATTACCCTTCTCCTGCGAGACCCAGCCTGGCGAGCACGATTGCCTGGCGACTGGGAGAGTTCGTGGCGATCTCTTCAGACGGGTTACAGGGACATCGACACGCCGTGCATCAACAAGTAAGTGTCTTCGTTAGTGGATACAACTGGTAGTCGCGTGTAGCCCGACTTACGAGACGTTACTGTGTGTCGGTTAGACGTTAGTGAGAGTTTGCTTTTTTGCGATTTGAGGCAGACATCCACGCAGCTTAGAGGGTGCCTTTAACTCTCAACAACACCCGCGACTGTTACTCTGCTCTGAAGAATCAGTCACATGGAGCAGATAAACTCTCCACAGCGCCACGCACACACGGGCCAGAAGCCGTTCAATTGTTCTGTGTGTGGGAAGGCATTTTCACGTAAATCAAATCTTAACACTCACCAGAAGACACACACGGGTGAGAAGCCGTTCAAGTGCTCTGTGTGTGGGAAGACATTTTCACAGAAATCAAATCTAAACAGTCACCAGAAAACACACACGGGCGAGAAGCTGTTCAAGTGCTCTCTTTGTGGGAAGGCATTTGCACAGAAAGTAGATCTTCACAGGCACCAGAAAACACACACGGGCGAGAAGCCGTTCAAGTGCTCTTTGTGTGGGAAGGCATTTTCACGGAAATAAAATCTTCACAGTCACCAGAAAACACACTCGGGCGAGACGCCATTCAAGTGCTCTCTTTGTGGGAATGCATTTGCGTGGAAGTCAGCTCTTAACACTCACAAGAAAACACACTCGGGCTAGAAGCCATTTCATTGCTCTACGAGGGAGAGGACATTTTCACGGTCATCACCCCAAAACAAGCACCAGAAAATCCGCAATGATAGTGAAGTGAAATCAAACGGTGAAATTCAAAGTGCTGCAATGAGTCCTGAAAAAAATGCATCTTTCGAACCGAGGCAGGCGGATCCTGAGAGATCGTTGAATGTATCGGATGTAATGAGTCCTGACGACAATTCATCTTTCGACCCCATGCAGTTGGATCCTGAGAGATGGCTAGATGTAGTGGATGTAATCAGCTCTGAAGACAATTCCACTTTCGACCCCATGCAGTTGGATACTCAAAAATGGCTGCTGGAGTGGCTGGAAAATCAAAGTTTTGAGCACTTCTTTTAGCTGTTGAAGTCCTGGAACGTGCATGTCTGTATCTCTGTAAGATCAATTAATAACGTACAACTCTTTTTTAATCAGTGATTTGCAGCAGTACTCCAAGCTAGTGTGATCATTTGAAGCATTTTCACGGTTAGAAAACACTTCACAAGTCATCAGGAATAAAAAGCTGAATTCGAAAGTGATGTAATGAGTTCTAAAGGAAATTCCACTTTCGACCCCATGAAGTTGGATCCGGAGAGATGGCTGGATGTAGTGGAGTGGCTGAAGACTCAAACGTATTGAGTACATCTGTTAACTGTTGCCCTGTATATATTCGTGTCTCTTAGATATATTTTTTCAGTGATTCCCAGTACTCCAAGCTAGAGTTATGTTGTGAATGCTCTATAATGTGTTCAGATGAACGTATTCCTTTTAAGTTTCAGAAGTGTTCACTTATTTCAGGATGGCAACAATTTTATACTTCGATGGATACATTGCTTCGTCTGGTAGTTGGATCATCGGGGCTGTTAAATGGCTGGTGCTTATGCCAGAAGGTGGCATGTGTTGTAATCTTCTCACTGCAAATGATGTGAGCGTGCTGTCTTGTTTATTTCAGACGTTGTCACGTTAAGGTGGTGCTTCGTAGTCCTATCGGATTACTTGTTGATGTGGTGTGATGCGCAGTGGTTTTATGTTGGTTCAATTTCTAATTTTTCTCTCGTAGTTAAGTGGTTGTGCTGAGCTAAAGTTGGAGAAATTTTTTTTTTTTTATCAATGTTTAATAAGTTAAATAACTTAAAATTATACGTTTCAGAGTGTGCGTGGATTGCCCGTTCGTTGTTCTTGTGTTTGGTGGCTTGGACTTCTGGACGAATGGCATCAGTCGAAAAGGACGTCAATGGGGAAATCGACGTTTACGTGTTAGATTTTTAAAATATGTTTTAACTGTTGAAATTGGGAAATAATTTGCCTAGTCCCTTCCTGTTTGAGCATGCGTATTAATAAAGATTTCGATACGAGTGTTAACGTGAATTTTCTTGCAGATTAATAAAGACCTGAATTGTTTTTAAAGATGACTGATCGTACGTTATTTCAACCATATCCTTCCTAAAAAAAACACGGACGAGTAGACATACACACACGAGTGTGCTTATAAACACGACTGTTTATACAGCGGTGTGCATTCACACACGAGTGTGAATGTGTCTCTACGAGTTTTAACTTTAATTTACTTGTAGAACAATAAAGTCCTGACATGTTAAAGATGACTAATCGTCCCTTATTGAAGAAGGGAAATAATAAAATAATAAAAATATAAAAAAAAAATTCTAGATTAATTTTATTATGTTTTATTTTAATAAAATAATAAAATATTACATTTTAAGCATCATAAAAATACTTAATAAAATTAAATAATTATTTTTATTATTTTATTATTTCCCTTCTTCGTGACTTTACCGCAAGAACCAAGAAGATGAAGAAGAAAATAAAACATAATAAAATGATTGTATTATGTTTTATTTTTATTATTTTATTATTTCCCTTCTTCGTGACTTTACCGAAAGAACCAAGAAGGTTAATTTACTTGCAGAACAATAAAAACCTGACATGTTAAAGATGACTAATCGTCCCTTATTGCTACAATGTTCATAGCGAACACGTGTGGAGGCGAGTTTCAGGTGAAGCATCTCCAGCACACAAGTTGACCCTCACCTGGCAGCATCGTGGCTGTCCGCTGATCACACTCATGACGTCACACTCATGACGTCACACGCACGAGCTGTAGGGGCGGGGCTCTGTCCGCTCAGTGGCGCTGTTTTCATTAATTTAGCACCACGAGCGGGGAGTCTCATCCCTGTAGTTCCCTGTTGTGGTGCCGCATTCATCACCACGTTTTCTTGGTTCTTTCGGTAAAGTCACGTAGAAGGGAAATAATAAAATAAAAAAAAATAAAAAAAATTGTTTTTATTATTTCATTATTTCCCTTCAAAAATAAAAATAATAAAAATTTTATTTTTATTATTTTATTACTTCCCTTCTACGTGACTTTACCGAAAGAACCAAGAAGATTAATCCCAGCAGTCACGAAAGCTTTAAATGGAAACATTACCACGTTGCCCCTCAATTCTTTGTACGACACAATATGAAAATAAGTTGTGTGTTCCACTACACATACTTACACGAGTACACACATACACTCCCTTGTACACACACCCACACACGAGTGGACATACACAGCGGTGTAGATACATACACGAATGTGCATATGTAATGTAGTAACTCGGCGGGAGACGACTTCACGGGTAACACACTCTTTATTTTATCAAACTCGTTTACATGTGACTAACACCTACTTATTATCTCGGGTGACAAACACCCACTTAGTATCCCGGGTGACAACACCCACTTAGCTACTTGGCGACTAACGCCCACTGAGCTACTCGGATGACCAACATCCACTTAGTACTCGGGTGACAAACACCCACTTAGCTACTTGGCGACTAACGCCCACTGAGCTACTCGGATGACCAACATCCACTTAGCTACTCGGCGACTAACGCCACTGAGCTACTCGGATGACCAACATCCACTTAGTACTCGGGTGACAAACACCCACTTAGCTACTTGGCGACTAACGCCCACTGAGCTACTCGGATGACCAACATCCACTTAGCTACTCGGCGACTAACGCCACTGAGCTACTCGGATGACCAACATCCACTTAGCTACTCGGCGACTAACGCCACTGAGCTACTCGGATGCACTAGGTCTTCAGCTCCGTCTTCGGGTCTTCAACTGGGTAACTCTCCCCGAGTGCTCTCGCGCGTCCCCCTTTATACCCCACCTGCGGACGTCGCTGCGAGCACCCACTTATTCGACCAATCGCCGGGCGCTGGCTACGATCCTCTTTTCCCACATCTCATCGTGCCTCACCACTCACGCCGCGCCGCCCCGTCATCTGTCACTCCCGGCGCGCGCGTCCACACCACGCCCACAACGCGTGCCCAACCCCGCACCCCGCGCCGCCCCGTGATCCATCACTGTCACAGTCGGCGCACGTCAATACCACCACTACATCACCCCCTACCACATAGCTCGCAGCCGCCCCGGCTGCTATAAAAATATACAAACCCCCCCTGTGTGCCCCGTAACACAACACAACAACAAGAACAACAACTAAGCTAACAACACAACACGACGCGAACACTACCATCCGCAACCCTCAACCAATGCCACCGCGACAATAGAACAATATATACAAACCGGCGAGTGACAATAGCAATGTGTATGCAAAAAAAAGAAAATAAATGGAAATTTTTTTTTTTTCTTTCGACTCGTGCAGTGTCCCCTTTTCTTCCGAGCGTCCCTACAACGGGACATTACCCCGGCAGAGGGGAACACCGGGCGAGCTCGGTGTAGAGCAAAAAACGTCTTCATGAAAATTTTTGAGACCTAGCCCGAGTCCGCCTTGCCGGTCCGTCGTACGGCACCAGACGCGGTTGAACGTCCGGTGGTGCCGGCGGTTCAGGAAGACATCGGCCAGGCATCGAGGACTCGTGCGTGCCCCGGGGTTCAGGCTCTCGACGGTCAGCAGCCGTCAAGCCCGAGGCACCGGGTTTTGTTGGGATGACTTGTGGCCCTGGTCGTCGTCCCGACGTGGTCCTGCGGCGCGCTGACGCGGGGCCCGGCACCCGGCTGTGACGTGACCCCGAAGGCCGCAGTTGTAGCAGACGACGGACGTCGTAGGTTTCGGTTGCTCCAGCTTGCGGGGCGAACGTGTGGGCGAACGACCTCCCGTTCTCCACTCCCCTGGACGCGATGCAGCGAAGGCCTGCTCCTGCACCGCAGCTGGCTGAGGTTCGGCGATCGTGGCGGCCAGTGCCGCGTTCCCCGGCCATTTGCAGACGACCCCCGGCTTGCGTTTGAGGACCTCGTACGCGTGAATGCTCGTGGCGATCGCCAGGGAGCAGATCTCCATCTCGTCTGCCACGTTGATGGGGACCCCCAACTCGTGGGCCAACACCAGCAGCTGCTCCGTCACCATGGCGTCCTTCCCCTCCTTATCCATGCGGGGAAAAGCTGCGTCCGCCAAGGCGAGTAGTGCCGTGCGGTAGGCTAGCGTCGTTTCCCCAGCCACCTTCCGCCGATCGTAGAACTGGTGGCGACACGTGGAGGGCGGCCCGAACACCTTCGCCATCAGGTGTAGTGCGGCCTGGAGCGTAGAGCGGGACGACCTTGCAGCAGATGTGAAGGCTGCAAGCGCGTCGTCGTCAAGCATCGCTGGCAACGCACGCAGGGCAGTGGTGTCGGACCACCCCGACATCTCCTGATGAGCGAGGAACCTTCGTTGGAAGGCTCCCCAGTCGCCCCCATCCGCCTTGAACGCCGACAGCGCGGGCAATCTTTGCTGGAGGACCCGATCGTCGTCGACGTCGGAGAGATTTTCCCGCGCTCCGCTGGAGTTGTGTAAAATGTCGGCTCGGTTGTCAGGCGCAAAATGGAGGGCTCCGGCGCGCGCTGATGACGTGGGCTGCGCTGCGCGGAGGTGTCCGGCCACGTGGCGTCCGTCTTTCCCGCCAATCGGTGGCGGCCCCCCAAAAACGGCGGCAACTTCCAGACTTTTGGCGCGAAGCGCCTTTTGGCGGGAATCCTCCAACGTCGCTTCCTCCACGACCCCCGCAGCCGTTTTTCCGCTCGCCGGAACGGAGATGTCGGCCAAGACAGCGGCGGCGGCGAGTAGCAACTCCGCCAACCGGGAGTGCGCGTCCTGGAGGCTGGTGTCGGAGGCAAGCGGAGCGTCGGCCATCACCGCGAAGTGCTGCATCGGCGGCAACTCCTCGTCCTCTACTCCCGAGGTCGGTGTCCCCGGTACGCCGTCGTCATCCCGACCTCGCTCGTGGGTACGGGTAGTCTTCCTTGTGTCCATACTTCTTGAAGACAGGTTTACTTCTGACGCCAGTTGTAATGTAGTAACTCGGCGGGAGACGACTTCACGGGTAACACACTCTTTATTTTATCAAACTCGTTTACATGTGACTAACACCTACTTATTATCTCGGGTGACAAACACCCACTTAGTATCCCGGGTGACAACACCCACTTAGCTACTTGGCGACTAACGCCCACTGAGCTACTCGGATGACCAACATCCACTTAGTACTCGGGTGACAAACACCCACTTAGCTACTTGGCGACTAACGCCCACTGAGCTACTCGGATGACCAACATCCACTTAGCTACTCGGCGACTAACGCCACTGAGCTACTCGGATGACCAACATCCACTTAGTACTCGGGTGACAAACACCCACTTAGCTACTTGGCGACTAACGCCCACTGAGCTACTCGGATGACCAACATCCACTTAGCTACTCGGCGACTAACGCCACTGGGCTACTCGGATGACCAACATCCACTTAGCTACTCGGCGACTAACGCCACTGAGCTACTCGGATGCACTAGGTCTTCAGCTCCGTCTTCGGGTCTTCAACTGGGTAACTCTCCCCGAGTGCTCTCGCGCGTCCCCCTTTATACCCCACCTGCGGACGTCGCTGCGAGCACCCACTTATTCGACCAATCGCCGGGCGCTGGCTACGATCCTCTTTTCCCACATCTCATCGTGCCTCACCACTCACGCCGCGCCGCCCCGTCATCTGTCAATCCCGGCGCGCGCGTCCACACCACGCCCACAACGCGTGCCCAACCCCGCACCCCGCGCCGCCCCGTGATCCATCACTGTCACAGTCGGCGCACGTCAATACCACCACTACACATACACACCGCTTTGTACATACACACACGGGCGCACATGCATACACGAGTGCGCATACACACACGAGTATACATACACAGCAGTGCACGTACACAGGGATTGCGTTTGACATCACAAATAAATGGGCGAACAAATGATTGTACATACCTATACACACACATACACGCGGGTACATAGCCACATGAACAAGTGTAAATATACACACGAGTGGACATACACAGCAGTACAGATCCATGTGCATACACACAGTAGCAGACTAGGATAGCGGGGTTTTGTGATTATTTTCACAGGTTTACCTGACGATATAAATCTTAGATGCCCCACAACACTGAAGTACGTTATACTTTTGAACAAAAAACGCATTCAATTCTAATTCCCTCTGTTTCCACTCCAAACTATTGGAATTATTAATATTATTTAAAATAGTGGCCCCATGTTTAATGAGTGTAGTGAAGACATTAGTTTCGTTTATTTCATTCTATTTGTTTGCATTTGCTACGGCACACTGGTTGAGATTATTTTTCCCATTTATGAAATCAAACTAGAATCATTTGCATTTTCTTCATGAACTTCCTTGCATTCAATTTTTATTCTCGGATGTAACGCTCCTCATATCTAAAAGACCTAATTTCATGTGGCCATTGTGCTTAAGCCTCAATAGTAATGTGCATTTCACTGCATCATTGTTCGCGTGCGTTTGAATACGGATAGGCATCTCCTTGCATAATAATGTGCATGTTGTTAGTTTGCACATTTACAATGGCCTGTAAATTGCTATCAATGTGTAGGGGTGTTAGAGAGAGAGCCCGTTATGCATGGCAGCTTATGGCAAACAAACACAGTGGGCGGGGCTACGTGAGTGCACGGGGAGGTGCTCTCTACGACGTCCGCGCCAGGCACCCGGGGGGGCCCCACCCCTCAGCGGGGGGCTGGGTATAAAAGGGGATGTATCGGAGGGCTCGGGGTTCTTGTTAAGCTAACCAGTGAAGACTGAAGACGTCTTAGCTAGAGCCCTGGACTCCCCTGGTTCGCCGTCCTTATCAGGGCCGAACAGGACCGAGCCAGCGGCGTGGTCCCGAGATCCAGAGCCGGTGCTCTTGTCAGCGCTGGTCTGGGACTCAGGGTACCGGGCCCGACTTACCAGTGTCGGGCCAGATAGCCTCCCCTAGCCCGTTAGAGGAGGACTAGGAGGCAGGCTAGGAAGTAGCTAGCGCGTGTATCCCCAGCTAGCCGGGTGAGGGGGCCGACACCCCCTCTAGTGTTGTATGCCACAACTGTGCTGTGTGAATAAACCCGTGTGCCTCTGTAATGTAGTAACTCGGCGGGAGACGACTTCACGGGTAACACACTCTTTATTTTATCAAACTTGGTTACAGGTGACTAACACCTACTTTGTATCTCGGGTGACAAACACCCACTTAGCTACTTGGCGACTAACGCCCACTGAGCTACTCGGATGACCAACATCCACTTAGTACTCGGGTGACAAACACCCACTTAGCTACTTGGCGACTAACGCCCACTGAGCTACTCGGATGACCAACATCCACTTAGTACTCGGGTGACAAACACCCACTTAGCTACTTGGCGACTAACGCCCACTGAGCTACTCGGATGACCAACATCCTCTTAGCTACTTGGCGACTAACGCCACTGAGCTACTCGGATGACCAACATCCACTTAGTACTCGGGTGACAACCACCCACTTAGCTACTTGGCGACTAACGCCCACTGAGCTACTCGGATGACCAACATCCACTTAGCTACTCGGCGACTAACGCCACTGAGCTACTCGGATGACCAACATCCACTTAGCTACTCGGCGACTAACGCCACTGAGCTACTCGGCTGACCAACATCCACTTAGCTACTCGGCGACTAACGCCACTGAGCTACTCGGATGCACTAGGTCGTCAGCTCCGTCTTCGGGTCTTCAACTGGGTAACTCTCCCCGAGTGCTCTCGCGCGTCCCCCTTTATACCCCACCTGCGGACGTCGCTGCGAGCCCCCACTTATTCGACCAATCGCCGGGCGCTGGCTACGATCCTCTTTTCCCACATCTCATCGTGCCTCACCACTCACTCCGCGCCGCCCCGTCATCTGTCACTCCCGGCGCGCGCGTCCACACCACGCCCACAACGCGTGCCCAACCCCGCACCCCGCGCCGCCCCGTGATCCATCACTGTCACAGTCGGCGCACGTCAATACCACCACTACATCACCCCCTACCACATAGCTCGCAGCCGCCCCGGCTGCTATAAAAATATTCAAAGCCCCCCTGTGTGCCCCGTAACACAACACAACAACAAGAACAACAACTAAGCTAACAACACAACACGACGCGAACACTACCATCCGCAACCCTCAACCAATGCCACCGCGACAATAGAACAATATATACAAACCGGCGAGTGACAATAGCAATGTGTATGCAAAAAAATAAATGGAAATTTTTTTTTTTTTTCTTTCGACTCGTGCAGTGTCCCCTTTTCTTCCGAGCGTCCCTACAACGGGACATTACCCCGGCAGAGGGGAACACCGGGCGAGCTCGGTGTAGAGCAAATAACCGTCTTCATGAAAATTGTTGAGACCTAGCCCGAGTCCGCCTTGCCGGTCCGTCGTACGGCACCAGACGCGGTTGAACGTCCGGTGGTGCCGGCGGTTCAGGAAGACATCGGCCAGGCATCGAGGACTCGTGCGTGCCCCGGGGTTCAGGCTCCCGACGGTCAGCAGCCGTCAAGCCCGAGGCACCTGGGGGTGGGTCAGGTGGAGACACGTGAGGAGCAGCCTGCGACACCTCCCTCCCCGAGTCGACGGTCACATCACACGCCCGGTCGTCACGGCACAGAACGGGGTCACACGGTGCCGCATAGGGCTTCAGTCGGGAGGGGTGCACATACCAACGGCGTTTCCCCCATTTAATCTGTATACTCTGGGGTCGTGCAACCCGCACAATTTCCACCGGTCCCCTCCAAGGTCTCAACAACTTGGGGGACGTAGCCAACGGTGCATGTGGACAATGCAGCCAGGCCTTATCGCCTGGTTTCCAATCATGCGTATGCACCCTCCGCTCATGCAATTTCTCGTTTGCAATTTGCCGCGACCGCGAATTCAACCTTGCCGCCTCCCGCGCTTCAGTCAATTTGGCGATATTAAATTTGATGTGGTCTGCCAATTTAGATTTTGCACGTGGCTGGGAAATCCCCAGTTGGACGTCCATGGCCGGATCGGCCTCCCGCCCATACATAAGAAAAAATGGGGAAAACCCCGTCGCCGCGTGAGGGGCCATTCGATAGGCCGCGAGTACCCCCGGCACCTGTAAGTCCCAATCAACCTGATCGTCGCAGACCTGTTGGCACAACATAGACGTAATCGTCCTGTTCAGACGCTCAACCATCCCGTCAGTCTGCGGGTGGTAGGGGGAAGTACGCACTTTCTTTGTACCCAACAGGTCGCACACCTCGCGCAACAAAACGCTCGAAAAATTCTTCCCTTGATCCGTCAGCAAGCGTTCGGGGGCGCCCTTGTCCAACACATAACCCTGGACAAAGGCGTCCGCCACCGCCGCAGCCGACTGGTTGGCGAGCGGCCATGCCATAGGCCATCGGGTGAAGTATTCCACGCCAACCAGCAGGAACCTATTTCCCCTTGGTGTAACCGGAAAGGGCCCCAAGATGTCCAACGCTACCAATTCGTTTATACGCGAAACCTGAATGGATTGCAGCGGTGGATTAGCTGCCAATGGTGGCGGTTTCCTTTTGGCGCACCCTACGCATCCCTTAAGAATATTCGCCACGTCGTTACCCATCCCCGGCCAATAATAGTCTCGCTGGATTAGGGCGAGCGTTTTGTGAAAACCCAGATGCATGAGCCGTTCATGAGCTGCCAGAACAACCCTACCCCGCATAGCAACAGGCACAACGAGCACGTGACGCCGGGACATGTTGTCCCACCTCATCAAAAGGCCCTGTCTGCACACCCAGGAACCGACCCGCGCCTCCCCTTCTTCGGGAGCGCCAACTTTCCGACGCAGCGTAAGTAGGGAGCTGTCGGACATCTGGAGGCGGCCCCACTCAATGAGGGGCAACGACAACAGCGAATCCCTCCCCGTGGGGGCGTCCTCTCCCGGGGTGTCAGTGGCGGCGAGCGCAACTCCCGGGGTGCCGGCGACCGGGGGTTTGCACCGCGCTGATCCCAACAAACATGTGCAGTCCGTGCACGGCGGCAACCGCGACAAGGCGTCCGCGTTTGAGTGCCGCAACCCCTTTCGGTAAATCGTCGTGAATTGGTAGTCTTGAAGGACCTCCAACCATCGGGACAATTGGCCCGATGGCTGTGCCACGCGCATAGCGTATTGTAGAGCCGCATGGTCCGTCCGGACCGTAAAATGACGGCCGTAAAGATACGGCCTGAATTGCTGTGTAAAAACCACAATGGCTAACAATTCACGACGAGTTACGCAATAGCGTTGTTCTGCGGGGGAAAGAACCCTACTACCGTAGGCGACCACCCGTTCAACCCCCCCGACCACCTGTGAGAGCACCCCCCCGATACCCGTATTGCTGGCGTCCGTGTCAAGCAAAAACGGTTGTGTGAAATCGGGGTAACACAAGGGGGGAGCCTGCACCAAAGCGTCACGGAGGGAGCAGAACGCAGCCTCCTCTTCCGCCCCCCAGTGAAACCTCACACCCTTAGCCGTCAAAGCGTGCAGGGGCTTGGCTATGGTGGCAAATTGCTTGACAAAACGACGGTAATAGGAGGCAAAACCAATGAAACTACGAACCTCCGTGACCGAGGTTGGCGTTGGCCATGAGCTGACGCAATGCATCTTAGCAGGGTCCGTCGAGATCCCTGAACGACTCACGATATGGCCCAAATACCTGACCGATTCCCGAAGCAGAAAACATTTAGCCGGTTTAAATTTAAGCTTAGCGGAACGCATCCTGAGGAACACCGCTCTCAGTCGCTGAAGGTGCTCCTCGAAAGTCCGACTAAAGACGATAATATCGTCAAGATAAATCAAACAGGTATCCCATTGGAGCCCCGACAAAACCAATTCCATGAGTCTCTGGAACGTGGCGGGAGCGGAATGTAAGCCCATGGGCAAACGGTTGAATTCAAATAGGCCCCCAGGTGTTCGGAAAGCAGTTTTAGGTTTAGACTCGTTATCGAGTGGCAATTGCCAAAATCCAGAAAGCAGATCGAGTGTGGAAAAAAACTGCGCTCCCGCCAAGGCATCCAGCGACTCATCCATCCTGGGGAGCGGATACGCATCCGCCATCGAGATTTTGTTTAAGCGGCGGAAATCGACACAAAACCGCAAGGACCCGTCCTGTTTCTTTACTAGGACAATAGGAGCACCCCACGGACTAGAAGAGGGCGAAATGATATCTGCCGCCAACATATCATTAACCGCCGATTGCACATGTTCCTTCTCGGCCGGGCTGAGCCGGAAGGGATTCTGACGAATAGGGGCCGCGTCCCCTGTAGCTATGTGGTGGCGCAACAGGTCAGTGCAGCCGATATCGTACTTATGTTTGCTGAACACGTCAGCAAACTCGATGAGCAAACCCCGCAATGCTCCCAATTGCACCCCGGACAAGTTATCTGAACCCGCACACAGCGAGTCCAACCACTCAGGCCCCTCATCACTTTGAGGATGCGACTCGACAGTGAAATCTGCTTGAGCCACGAGCCGTTCCTCAACGGGTAGCGGCGCGGCGTGAGCCAGCACCGTTCCCTGCGCAATTACGGCCGGCCGCGACCCCGTATTCAGGACCATTACGAACGGCTCACTGTCCCCTCTCACCATGGTTTGAGCAACCGCTAAGTCGAGGCCCTTACTGGCTCTGTTTGACGGCCCCAACAGCACCCCCTGTGCCTCCGCACCCACCTCGAGTGGCTTCCTGAACCGAAGGGGTACTAACATTTGCGATCCCGGGGGCACCCGTACAGTGTGAGTCGCCAGCGCCTGCACCGTCGCACAAACCGTGCGCACTTTGGTAGGGCTCGACAAGAAGGCAACCCGCCGACCTGACGGAAGCTCTATGCAGGCCTGATCTATAAGAATTTTGATGGGCATTTTTGACAAAAAGTCCGTACCTAGCAAACAGGGAACGGCCAGCGATGATGATACAAAAATAGGGCCCGCTAATTTAATGTCACCAATACAAATAGTCGCCCGAATCTGGCCGATGATCCCCAGGGATCCCCCATTCGCCGCATAAAATGGCACGTCTACCGGCAGAAGGGGTCTACTTTGGACGGGAAGAATGTTATAAATAAGGTCCGAGATGATGGTGGCCGACGCACCCGTGTCAACAAGCACCCGGACCTCAACCCCGTCAATGAACCCCGTTACCACGGACGACCCGGCCGACGCAGCCACGATCCTGTGGGCCAATTCGGACCACTCGACTGCTTGCGGGCCGCGTACGGACCCCCCTCGCCGAATTGAACCCCCGGCACCCAGCCGCGAACCCCCCACCGCGAAGCGGCGACCCGAATGTGCCGTGTTTGTGGACCGAACGTGTGAGGTGCCGCGACTTGCCGGGTTTTGTTGGGATGACTTGTGGCCCTGGTCGTCGTCCCGACGTGGTCCTGTGGCGCGCTGACGCGGGGCCCGGCACCCGGCTGCGACGTGACCCCGAAGGCCGCAGTTGTAGCAGACGACGGACGTCGTAGGTTTCGGTTGCTCCAGCTTGCGGGGCGAACGTGTGGGCGAACGACCTCCCGTTCTCCACTCCCCCGGACGCGATGCAGCGAAGGCCTGCTCCTGCACCGCAGCTGGCTGAGGTTCGGCGATCGTGGCGGCCAGTGCCGCGTTCCCCGGCCATTTGCAGACGACCCCCGGCTTGCGTTTGAGGACCTCGTACGCGTGAATGCTCGTGGCGATCGCCAGGGAGCAGATCTCCATCTCGTCTGCCACGTTGATGGGGACCCCCAACTCGTGGGCCAACACCAGCAGCTGCTCCGTCACCATGGCGTCCTTCCCCTCCTTATCCATGCGGGGAAAAGCTGCGTCCGCCAAGGCGAGTAGTGCCGTGCGGTAGGCTAGCGTCGTTTCCCCAGCCACCTTCCGCCGATCGTAGAACTGGTGGCGACACGTGGAGGGCGGCCCGAACACCTTCGCCATCAGGTGTAGTGCGGCCTGGAGCGTAGAGCGGGACGACCTTGCAGCAGATGTGAAGGCTGCAAGCGCGTCGTCGTCAAGCATCGCTGGCAACGCACGCAGGGCAGTGGTGTCGGACCACCCCGACATCTCCTGATGAGCGAGGAACCTTCGTTGGAAGGCTCCCCAGTCGCCCCCATCCGCCTTGAACGCCGACAGCGCGGGCAATCTTTGCTGGAGGACCCGATCGTCGTCGACGTCGGAGAGATTTTCCCGCGCTCCGCTGGAGTTGTGTAAAATGTCGGCTCGGTTGTCAGGCGCAAAATGGAGGGCTCCGGCGCGCTCTGATGACGTGGGCTGCGCTGCGCGGAGGTGTCCGGCCACGTGGCGTCCGTGTTTCCCGCCAATCAATGGCGGCCCCTCAAAAACGGCGGGAACTTCCAGACTTTTGGCGCGAAGCGCCTTTTGGCGGGATCCCGCCAGCCTCGCTCCTTGCTCCAACCCCGCAGCCGTTTTCCCGCCCGCTGGAACGGAGATCTCGGCCAAGATTGCAGCGGCGGCGAGCAGCAACTCCGCCAACCGGGAGTGCGCGTCCTGGAGGCTGGTGTCGGAGGCAAGCGGAGCGTCGGCCATCACCGCGAAGTGCTGCATCGGCGGCAACTCCTCGTCCTCTACTCCCGAGGTCGGTGTCCCCGGTACGCCGTCGTCATCCCGACCTCGCTCGTGGGTACGGGTAGTCTTCCTTGTGTCCATACTTCTTGAAGACAGGTTTACTTCTGACGCCAGTTGTAATGTAGTAACTCGGCGGGAGACGACTTCACGGGTAACACACTCTTTATTTTATCAAACTTGGTTACAGGTGACTAACACCTACTTTGTATCTCGGGTGACAAACACCCACTTAGCTACTTGGCGACTAACGCCCACTGAGCTACTCGGATGACCAACATCCACTTAGTACTCGGGTGACAAACACCCACTTAGCTACTTGGCGACTAACGCCCACTGAGCTACTCGGATGACCAACATCCACTTAGTACTCGGGTGACAAACACCCACTTAGCTACTTGGCGACTAACGCCCACTGAGCTACTCGGATGACCAACATCCTCTTAGCTACTTGGCGACTAACGCCACTGAGCTACTCGGATGACCAACATCCACTTAGTACTCGGGTGACAACCACCCACTTAGCTACTTGGCGACTAACGCCCACTGAGCTACTCGGATGACCAACATCCACTTAGCTACTCGGCGACTAACGCCACTGAGCTACTCGGATGACCAACATCCACTTAGCTACTCGGCGACTAACGCCACTGAGCTACTCGGCTGACCAACATCCACTTAGCTACTCGGCGACTAACGCCACTGAGCTACTCGGATGCACTAGGTCGTCAGCTCCGTCTTCGGGTCTTCAACTGGGTAACTCTCCCCGAGTGCTCTCGCGCGTCCCCCTTTATACCCCACCTGCGGACGTCGCTGCGAGCCCCCACTTATTCGACCAATCGCCGGGCGCTGGCTACGATCCTCTTTTCCCACATCTCATCGTGCCTCACCACTCACTCCGCGCCGCCCCGTCATCTGTCACTCCCGGCGCGCGCGTCCACACCACGCCCACAACGCGTGCCCAACCCCGCACCCCGCGCCGCCCCGTGATCCATCACTGTCACAGTCGGCGCACGTCAATACCACCACTACACCTCCAACTCCGGCGTCCAAGAGTCGTGAACTCTATTACATCTGTATCGGCCTTAGCTGTGAAATACCGTCTAAGATATCACAATGTTGATCGAGATATACTTTAACTAAGAGGTGCATGCTTCATAGCGTGTTGATGTGGTTTTATGAATATGTTTAAGGACACTTGCTGATCAGCGTGTGTCTCGACAACGAAGGTGAATTGTTATATTCGATTAATTAAAATCGTTACAATTGCCGTGGATACCCATCTGGATGGTATAGTTTGTAAGCGTTGTTTATTATATTGTAACGCAGCCATTATCACATTTCAGTCTATAGCAGAAAGTCTCGTGTGTATTTAGACCTTTGTGTATTACAGTGCTGTGTATACGAATGTGTTGAAACATTTTCCACGTGTTTTCACGGTAAGTGCATTGAATGTGGAGGGGTAACCAGCCCCTCGCAACAGTCCGGAGACCTCGAGGGCCGCTGTGATCGCTATGAGCATTCCTTCCGGGACATTGCTCACAGTTACCACAGCTTTACCGTCCGCGAGGAATTTAGCATATTTATGGTAAAGGCGTAGGCGGTGAGCTGGGGTGTTTCAAAGTCATATTATGCCCGTGCATTATTCAGGATTAGCAGCATCAAAGGGAGGGGGTAGCATTAACAAAGGGAGTGAATGTTAATAGTATGTAGAAGCATGAGACCCGCAGCGGAGCTAATAATGCATTCCCTGTGGAGAACACAAGATACACAGTCAATGCCAGTGAGTGGACTGCGGTCTGAAAGTCACCGTAAACGTGAACAACAATCAGTTAAGATCCGAAATGGTTTATTACGTCCTGGCGGTGAGCTGTGAGAAGCTGTATGCCCCAGGCGAGGAGTGGTGGTTGCTCATGCCTACGCCGAAGGTGAACATCAGTGCAGGGATGCAGGCAAGACCGATTAGTCATATGCCTTTCGTAATATCCCGTATTATAATCACACTGTGCTCGAATGAATACATTGTGTGTGCATCTATATGCGAACTGCGGGCTGCGGGATTTGAATGGCATTATAATTACTAGTATCACATTGTGGTCGATTTAGAATCACACTATTCACTACTGGATCTGCCCTCTCAATGGATTCATATATATATACACGGTATGATTATTTGACGTTTACGTATTGATTTTTTAACTGTTGAATTTCTGAAAGTTTCCTGCTGTAAGTAGCAGCTCGGCAGGACTGTGGGGTTAGAGCGGGGATATAAACGCGGCGCTTTTGGTTCGTGACCACTTTTCCAGGCTCCACTTTATCGCCGCCACTATTTTATTTTTTATCAGCCAAAACTTCAGGCATGAGTTGTACTAATCACATACCTGCATTTCCCATATCCCCTCCCTTTGATGCTGCTAATCTTGCATAATGCACGGGCATAAGTAGTACTAATCACACACCTGCATTTCCCATAGCCCCTCCCTTTGATGCTGCTAATCCTGCATAATGCACGGGCATGAGTAGTACTAATCACATACCTGCATTTCCCATAGCCCCTCCCTTTGATGCTGCTAATCCTGCATAATGCACGGGCATAAGTAGTACTAATCACATACCTGCATTTCCCATAGCCCCTCCCTTTGATGCTGCTAATCCTGCATAATGCACGGGCATAAGTAGTACTAATCACATACCTGCATTTCCCATATCCCCTCCCTTTGATGCTGCTAATCCTGCATAATGCACGGGCATAAGCAGTACTAATCACATACCTGGATTTCCCATAAATATGCTAAATTCCTCTTGATATGCAAATTAGTTTGTCAAGGCGCCCTTTCCCCCCCCCCAACCCAGCTTATATAAATGCTCCAAGCACGTTTGCTGTTTCATTCAGACGCTGTCGCCTCGACAGACCTGGTTATCACCTGAGGACGGCTACTTGCGTTGTGGCCGAAACGTCGTGAGAATTGTTTTATTATGCTTTATTTTTATTATTTTATTACTTCCCTTCTACGTGACTTTACCGAAAGAACCAAGAAGAAGAAAAAACTTCAGGCATTTCAAGAGGGGTTGGTTTGTTTTGAATAGTTTAGATCACCCACCCTGCGTGTCTCTGGGACCACCCGATACGCTCGCGATACGCCGCAGGATGACCCCTTCATCCCGACATTCACACCTGAGCCTCCGCGTTCCCGAACACTCGCACACACTGAAGGCACTTGTCGCCTTACATGGCGTCTGCCACCGACTGTTGGGCCACATTCCCTGGTGTTGGCCGTGAGCATGAATTTAACGTGACCGAGAATTGAGCTGTGCGCTAACCACTACACTACCTCTACACACACGCGGGTGTGCATGCACAGCAATATTAACGTCAATAGTGTTTTGCAGATTAATAAAAATCTAATTTTTTAAAGTTATCTAAGCGTTCGTTAACTGTACAATGCTTACAACAAACACGTGCACACACACACAGGAGTCAAAGTCAAGTGTACTTACACAGCAGTGTAAATACACACACGCTTACAAGCGATACCATTTCGATTATCATTAAAAGTGTATGACAAAAATACTTCAGTCTGCATTTCCCTGGTAATGCCTTTGAACTGGCAGCAGTTTGCAGCACATTGCAGGGTGAATATTAGCAAATTAACACGAATTATGCGGTGACATGAATATACGTATTCAGGATTAAGCTCAATAGCCAGATTACATAAGCTAATAGCTAGATATGCAGATTGTAAATTCAAAAAATAACAATTGAATGTAAAGTTCATGAAATGCAACGTCGGAGAACTTAATCTTTCATCAATGCAACATCATTCCAAACGACCCCACCATTCGTGTGCTGGTGTCATTGACCCAATTCGATTGATACCTGTGACCTACAGCTTTCCACACCTTATGCCACGCTCCCACGCCCCCTTCATTCGTTGTTTTGTTTATCAGAAGGAGGCACTCCCTGTTGTTTGCCAATCCCCTGCCACGAGTAAAGTTTTGCAAAAACAACCCCCTTCCTTCATTGACGGTGTCGGACGGTAACGCTGTGGTGGATGTGAGCAATGTCCCGGAGGGAAGGCTCGTAGCCACCACAGTGGCCCACGAGGTCTTTGGACGGGTGCGATGGGCTGGTAACCCCTCAATAGTCAATGCAATTAGCAAAAAAACTCGTCGAAAATTTTAAATACGTGCAAAATATTGAACACATACACACTGGTGTATATACACACCGAAGGTCGTATGTTACAGACTAGAAGATGACGATTGTTTTTTTTTGCGCAACGTTATTATGAACCACGCTTTCAAGCTAAAACATTCAGATGATTATTCAAAGTTTACGACAGAAATTATAACAAAACACACTCGTTTGCTAAAAGCACCATGCTCAACACGAGTGTCCTTAAATATGTTTGTTAAACAGGTTCAGAACAGTATTAACTTGCACCTATTAGTCCAAGATGGGGCCGGCTAGTTTTTCTTGGCTAGTCCCGTGTGTGTTTGTTGTGTGAGGTGTCTTGATAGCAGTCGTTCTCCACTGTAGTCCTGGCATCTGCTGCTCAGATTCCTTCCACAGCTGTGGTCCCAGTGGCACCGTCTCTCCGGGGGGGAACCATGTGGTGTGTGTGTGTGACGTGTATCACGGGGTGTGTGGGTGTGTGCCTGGGATGTGTCACGGGGTGGGTGGGTAGTCTGGTGATAGTGGTCATGGTTGGCAGCGATCCACGACCACAACAACCACCCCTACTGTGTGGTGGACATGCCACCACAAAGCAGCACGCGGCGGAGGAGTGAGGTGATCGCTCTCGCCACGCGAGCAAGGCCCGCTCGCTTCCTCTTCTTTCCCTGCATCAACAACAACAACAACCGCCATTCGCCACTAAGTGGCGGTGACGCCACCACGACGCTTGTGCCAGGCCACGTGCACCTTGAGGCTACCACGTGAAGTGTCGAACGCCCGCTGGCAGGAGGTTACGGGGCAGACCCAGCAGGTGCCACGGGTCGACTGACCGAGATGACCGAGATGACTGGCTGATGCACCACCTGTGCCCCCTACTGTACCAACTTGCTGTGCTTTAGCCACCCGGCGTTCCGCTCGTTTTTGTGAGCGTCGCTCCTCCGCCCTCCGTTGTTGTTAGAGGGCGACTGCCTCCAACTGCCCAGTAGCGTCCTTCACGAGCCTGCATCACCACCTCCACTACCTGCACCTCCTCCACCTCCTCCTTTGTCTCGTCCTCCATCTCTTCCGTCGTGAAAATTATTTTATTATGTTTTATTTTTATTATTTTATTACTTCCCTTCTACGTGACTTTACCGAAAGAACCATGAAGATGAATCCCTGCAGTTTAGAGGACATTGTCGGGTGAATATTAGCAAATTCACAGGAAGCACGGAATTATGCATGGAGATGTATGTAATTATTCAAACAGAAGTGTACAATTACGCAGTATAATGTGCATACGTATTAAGGTTAAATTACAATGGCCAGATTCGCTAAGCTATGTTGCTACATATGCGGATTGTTAATGTAAAAAATTAACAATTGAATGCAAAGTCCATGATAGGCCAAGTCGAGAACAAAGGATTTGGATGCTAGAGGGGAGTTATAAGGGGCTTAAATTTAGGCCTCAAGACCATTTCGAGAGGGATTTCACTGTGGATAGACGCGCAACTCCTCGCTCTGCAGATTACCCTTCTCCTGCGAGACCCAGCCTGGCGAGCACGATTGCCTGGCGACTGGGAGAGTTCGTGGCGATCTCTTCAGACGGGTTACAGGGACATCGACACGCCGTGCATCAACAAGTAAGTGTCTTCGTTAGTGGATAAAACTGGTAGTTGCGTGTAGCCCGACTTACGAGACGTTACTGTGTGTCGGTTAGACGTTAGTGAGAGTTTGCTTTTTGGCGATTTGAGACAGACATCCACGCAGCTTAGAGGGTGCCTTTAACTCTCAACAACACCCGCGACTGTTACTCTGCTCTGAAGAATCAGTCACATGGAGCAGATACTCTCTCCACATCGCCACGCACACACGGGCCAGAAGCCGTTCAATTGCTCTTTGTGTGGGAAAGGATTTTCATGGAAATCAAATCTTCACAGGCACCAGAAAGCACACTCGGGCGAGAAGCCATTCAAATGCTTTGTGTGTGGGAAGGCATTTTCACTGAAATCAAATCTTCACACTCACCAGAAAACATACACGGGCGAGAAGCCATTCACATGCTCTGTGTGTGGGAAGGCATTTTCACAGAAATCCCATCTTAACAGACACCAGAAGACACACACGGGCGAGAAGCCATTCAATTGCGCTGTGTGTGGGAAGGCATTTTCACATAAATCACATCTTAACAGACACCAGAAAACACACACGGGCGAGAAGCCATTCAGATGCTCTGTTTGTGGGAAGGCATTTGCGGAGAAATCAAATCTTAACAAACACCAGAAAACACACACGATCGAGAAGCCATTCAATTGCGCTGTGTGCGGGAAGGCATTTTCACGGAAATAAAATCTTCATAGTGACCAGAAAACACACTCGGGCGAGAAGCCATTTCATTGCTCTACGAGGGAGAGGACATGTTCATGGTCATCATCCCGAAACAAGCACCAGAAGATCCGCAATGATAGGGAATTGAAATAAAAATGTAGAATTTAAAGTGCTGCAATGAGTCCTGATAAAAATGCATCTTTCTAACCTTTGCAGGTGGATCCTGAGAGATGGCTGGATGGAATGGAGTGGCTGGAGACTCAAGTGTATTGAGTACATCTGTTAACTGTTGCATTGTGTATATTCGCGTCTCTAAGATATATTTTTCAGTGATTTCCAGTACTCCGAGCTGGAGTGTTGTTGTGAATGCTCTATAATGTTTTCAGATGAAAGTCTTCCTTGTAAGTTCCAGAAGTGTTAACTTACTTCAGGATGGAAATAATTTTAATACTTCGAAAGATACATTGCTTCGTCTGGTAGTTTGATCATCGGGGCTGTTAAATGGCTGGTGCTTATGCTAGAAGGTGGCATGTGTTGTAATCTTCTCACAACAAATGATGTGAGCGTGCTGTCTTGTTCATTCCAGACTTTGTCACGTTAAGGTGGTGCTTCGTAGTCCTATCAGATTACTTGTTGATGTGGTGTGATGCGCAGTGGTTGTGTGGTGGTTCAATTTCTAATTTTACTCTCGTGGTTAAGCGGTTTTGTTGAGCTAAAGTTGGAGAAAAACTGTGATCACAACTTTGCTCAATATTTTAAACATGTTCTTTATTTTATTTTTTCATTGTGTAATAAATAAATATCTTTAATAATAGGTTTCAGAGTGTGCGTAGATTGCACGTTCGTTGTTCTTGTGTTTGATGGCTTGGACTTCTGGACGAATGGCTTCAGTCGAAAAGGACGTCAATGGGGAAATCGACGTTTACGTGTTAGATTTTAAGAATATGTTTTAACTGTTGAATTCCTATTGGGAAATAATTTGCCTAGTCCCTTCCTGTTTGAGCAAGCGTTTTAATAAAGATTTCGATACGAGTGTTAACGTGAATTTTCTTCCAGATTAATAAAGACCTGAATTGTTTTTTAAAGATGACTGATCGTACGTTATTTCAACCATATCCTTCCTTAAAAAACACGGACGAGTAAACACACAAGTGTGCTTATAAACACGACTGTCTATACAGCGGTGTGCATTCACACACGAGTGTGCATGTGTTTCTACGCGTTTTAACTTTAATTTACTTGCAGAACAATAAAGACCTGACATGTTAAAGATGACTAATCGTCCATTTTTGCTACAATGTTCATAGCGAACACGTGTGGAGGCGAGTTTCAGGTGAAGCATCTCCAGCACACAAGTTGACCCTCACCTGGCAGCATCGTGGCTGTCCGCTGATCACACTCATGACGTCACACTCATGACGTCACACGCACGAGCTGTAGGGGCGGGGCTCTGTCCGCTCAGTGGCGCTGTTTTCATTAATTTAGCACCACGAGCGGGGAGTCTCATCCCTGTAGTTCCCTGTTGTGGTGCCGCATTCATCATCACGTTGCCCCTCAATTCTTTGTACGACACAATATGAAAATAAGTTGTGTGTTCCACTACACATACTTACTCGAGTACACATATACACTCCCTTGTACACACACCCACACACGAGTGGGCATAGCAGTGTATATACATAGACGAATGTGCATACATATACACACGAGTGTGCATATACAGCGGTGTACATACAGATATGCAACGCAGTGTACATAAACACACGAGTGTACATACAAAGCATTGTACGTCAACTAGGATTGCGTTCCACTGCGAACACGCACGTTTGAACCTACATACATATGCACACAAATGCATGTACATGCACACACGAGTGCTCGTCTTGTTGTAGTGTTTCCTATGTTATGGTTCATGGTATACGCAGACGTACAAAATGTGCACTTCACACCTACGTGCCCTTTGCCCATTGATCGTGATGATGATGATGAATAACATGTTACGTGATGTAACAGAGAAACGAATGCTTACAATTGGAGCAATAAATATACTCAACGAGTTTTGATTAGGATGGTGCGGTTAAATAGCTATTCCAATCCATTGAGATTGCACATCCAGCAAATTATAATGCGACCACAATGCGATCCTAATAATTATAGTGTAATTCTAATCCCGCACCCCCAGTTCGCATATACGTCCCTAGTTTCGTAATTAAATATATATGCATACATATGCATACATCTCAGTATAGTTGGATTATAATGTAGGAGGACATAGAAGGAATCTAAATCGACTTATATGCATCCTCGGTGGATGCATGAGCAACCACCACTCCTCGACTCCTGTTGATTGCGAGGTGAGCCCACGGTAGCCTGGCGCTTACAGCTTTCTACACCTTACGCCACGCTCCCACGTCCCCTTGATTCGTTTGTTTTTCTCTGAAGAAGAGCCCCCTGTTGTTTGGCATTCCCCTGCCACGAGTAAAGTTCTGTAAAAATAATCTGCTACTTCATCGGCGGTGCCGGACGGTAACGCTGTGGTGGATGTGAGCAATGTCCTGGAGGGAAGGCTCGTAGCCACCACAGAGGCCCACGAGGTCTCTGGACGTGTGCGAGGCGCTGGTAACCTCTCCATATTCAATAAAATTACCATAAAAACACGTCCAAAATATTAAACACATACACTCGATTTAAAGCTTTCGTGACTGCAGGGATTCATCTTCTTGGTTCTTTCGGTAAAGTCACGTAGAATGGAAACAATAAAAATAATAAAATAAAACATTATATTATTTTATTATGTTTTATTTTATGATTTTTATTGTTTCCATTCTACGTGATTTCACCGAAAGAACCAAGAAGACACATACACTCGAGTTTAACACGTTGGATTTCGGGACCAATATCATCCATAATAGAGGTTTTGGGGTTAGATAGCCGAAGTATATGAATGTGTCGTTAAAATAATACATTAGATAAATGCATACTCACAAAGGGAAGCGTACTTCAACAGGGATTACCATTGGTAGGGCGATTTTAATAAACACAATAGACAGGAAGGACACGTTCAAAGGGGTCGCATAATGCACACGCATAATGTACGTGGCCTCAGTAATCCCCTCCCCCCCACCCCCACATTGTGCAAGAGCGCAGCTGCGTGGTCAACACATCTACGCTTCTATATAATTTAGTTTGTTTAGTTTTAAACCGGTCTCCTATCTCTTAACATTGCCCCATAGACTTCCTAAGGGAACCGGTTCCCTATCTCTCAACATTGTCCGATAGACTTCCTATGGGAACCGTTTCCCTATCTCTTAACATTGCCCGATAGACTTCTTATGGGAACCGGTCCCCTATCTATTAACATTGCCCCATAGACTTTCTATGGGAACCGGTTCCCTAACAAAACAGTAAGACTTCACAAATCTGTCTGTCGCCTGATGAAGCTAGTTGTAATTACTGGCGAAACGTCGTACTCAGATTGTGAATGTTGTGGCTTGGCTCTCCAACACACCGGTTAGTGCTGTACTAGTGACGCATTTCCACGTTCTGTTTACGTGACAACCCTTACTAGTTGGCTGTGTAGGGTGGTGGCGGGTTTCAACGACACATTTACATATTTACGCGATCTAACCCAAAAACCTCTAATATGGACATTTAAAAAAAGAAACATGCTTACAAGCTTTAACATTCAGACGATTATTCAAAGTTTATTAAATAAATTATGATATAACACAATCGTTGTCTATAACCACCCCGCTCAACACGAGTGTCCTTAAATACATTTAGAAAACAAAGTCAGTACAGCAGTTTGCAGCACATTACAGGGTGAATATTAGCAAATTAACGCGAATTATGTGGTGAGATGAATATATGTATTCAGGCTTAAGCTCAATGGCAAGATTATCAAAGCTCTGTTGCTAGATATGCAGATTGTAAATTCCAAAAATAACAATTGAATGTAAAATTCATGAAATGCAACGTCGAGAACTTAATCTGTCATCAATGCAACATCATTCCAAACGACCCCACCATTCGTGTGCTGGTGTCATTGACCCAATTCGATTGATACCTGTGACTTACAGCTTTCCACACCTTACGCCACGCTCCCACGCCCCCTTCATTCGTTTTTTGTTTATCAGAAGGAGGCACTCCCTGTTTTTTTCCAATTCCCTGCCACGAGTAAAGTTTTGCAAAAACAACCCCCTTCCTTCATTGACGGTGTTGGACGGTGACGCTGTGGTGGATGTGAGCAATGTCCCGGAGGGAAGGCTCGTAGCCACCACAGTGGTCCACGAGGTCTTTGGACGGGTGCGAGGGGCTGGCAATCCCTCAATAGTCAATGGAATAACCATAAAACACGTCCAAAATATTAAACACGTGCAAAATATTGAACATTAACAAAATATTGAAGACATTCACACTGGTGTATATACACACCGAAGGTCGTATGTTACAGACTATAAGGTGACGATTGTTTTTTTTTGCGTCGAAATCGAACTGGACATCAGCATTTTGATACTTCAGACTGTATGTCGATGTTAAATCCTCTAAACTTGCATCAGTTTAAAGGACATTGTCGGGTGAATATTGGCAAATTAACACGAAGCACGGAATTATGCATGGATATGTAGATCTTTATTTTAATGGAAGCGTACCATTATGCAGTGAGATATGCATATGTATTAAGGTTAAATTATAATGGCCGGATTAGCTAAGCTATGTTGCTACATATGCGGATTGTTAATGTAAAAATTAACAATTGAATGCAAAGTCTATGATAATCCAAGACGAGAACAAAGGATTTGAATGCTAGAGGGGAGTTATAAGAGGCTTAAAATCAGACCTCAAAACCATTTCGATAGGGATTACACTTAGGTTAGACGCGCAACTCCTCTCTCTGAAGAGTACCCTTCTCCTGAGGGACCCAGCCTGGCGAGCACGATTGCCTGGCGACTGGGAGAGTTCGTGGCGATCTCTTCAGACGGATTACAGGGACATCGACACGCCGTGCATCAACAAGTAAGTGTATTCGTTAGTGGATGAACTGGTAATCGCGTGTGTAGTTGGACTTACGAGGCGTTACTGTGTGTCGGTTAGACGTTAGTGAGAGTTTGATTTTTGGCGATTTGAGACAGACATCCACGCAGCTTGGAGGGTGCCTTTAACTCTCAACAACACACGCGACTGTTACTCTGCTCTGAAGAAACAGTCACATGGAGCAGATACTCTCTCCACATCGCCACGCACACACGGGCAAGAAGCCGTTCAAATGCTCTGTGTGTGGGAAGGCATTTTAACATAAACAACATCTTAACAGACACGAGAAAATACACTCGGGCGAGAAGCCATTAAATTGCTCTCCGAGGGAGAGGACATGTTCACGGTCATCACCCCGAAACAAGCACCAGAAGATCCGCAATGATAGGGAAGTGAAATCAAACGGTGAAATTCAAAGTGCTGCAATGAGTCCTGAAAAAAATGCATCTTTCGTTCCTATACAGGTGGATACTGAGAGATGGCTGCTGGAATGGCTGGAGAGGTAACATTTTGAGTACTTCTGTTACCTCTTGAAGTCCTGGAATATGCATGTTTGTGTCTCTGTTAAATCAGTTAATAAGGTACGAAATTTTATTTCCGTGATTTCCAGTACCCCAAGCTAGAGTGATGTTTCGGCCACAACGCAAGCAGCCGTTGTCAGGTGGAGAATAGGTCTATCAAGTAGACAGAGTCATTCAAACTCAGAGTCATTCAGACTCTGTCTACTTGACAGACCTATTCTCCACCTGAAGATGGCTGCTTGCGTTGTGGCCGAAACGTCGTGAGAATTATTATATATATATTTTTAATATTTTCCTTTTACGTGACTTTACCGAAAGAACCAAGAAGATTAATCCCTGCAGTCATGAAAGCTTTAAATCGAAATAGAGTGATATTGTGAATGCTATATAATGTGTTCAGATGAACGTATTCCTTTTAAGTTCCAGAAGTGTTCACTTATTTCAGGATGACAACAATGTTATACTTCTATAGATGCGTTGCTTCGTCTGGTGGTTGTATCATCGGGACTGGTAAATGTGTGGTGTTTATGGTCATCTTCTCACAGCTAATTGCGTGTTAAAGTTTATTCTAGACTTCGTCACGTTAAGGTGGTGCTTTGTAGTCCTATCGGACTACTTGTTGATGTGTTGTGAAGCGCAGTGGTTGTGTGGTGGTTCAATTTCTAATTTTACTCTCGTGGTTAAGTGGTTTTGTTGAGCTAAAGTTGGAGAAATACTGTGATCACAACTTTGCTCTATATTTTAAACATGTTCTTTAATTTTTTTTTATCATTGTGTAATAAATAAATAACTTAATAATAGGTTTCAGAGTGTGCCTGGATTGCACGTTCGTTGTTCTTGTGTTTGATGGCTTGGACTTCTGGACGAATGGCTTCAGTCGAAAAGGATGTCAATGGGGAAATCGACGTTTACGTGTTAGATTTTAAGAATATGTTTTAACTGTTGAAATTGGGAAATAATTTGCCCAGTTCCTTCCTGTTTGAGCAAGCGTATTAATAAATATTTTGATACGAGTGTTAACGTGAATTTTCTTGCAGATTAATAAAGACCTGAATTGTTTTTAAAGATGACTGATCGTACGTTATTTCAACCATATCCTTCCTTTAAAAAAACACGGACGAGTAGACATACACAAGTGTGCTTATAAACACGACTGTCTATACA